>NC_087461.1:2436742-2739772 GCF_036321535.1 Camelus dromedarius
TTCAAAACTGCTGTGTTCTGATCCCACTTTGTAAACACCGGTGCCTCACACGCATCGGAGGGCGGTCTGCGGGAGCCCAGAGTGAGCGATCTGTGGTGGCTCTCTGGGAGGTGAGGTGGCATGTTTCTGGGTGGCAGCGGAGTTTATGTTTGAATTTATACTTCTGTGTGTGTGTGTTTGTGTAGACTTTGTTTTCACACCAAGTATGTATTACTTGTAATTGGCAAGAACGGTAAAGGCATTTGAGTTGCGAAAAAAATCTGTAATCTGGGTTTTTTAAATTGTTAACACGCAATTGATGTGGGTCTTGTGGTGAGCAAAAAATGAGCAGTGTCCTTGTTTTCTTAGAGTCACAGTCGAGTCTGAGGCAGGGAGCTGGGCTGCACAGCGGGGAAACCCGGACATCTGAGCGCAGCGGCAGCGCGGCGGCGGGGAGGAGGCGGGGAGGACGAAGGGAGGCGGCCCGGAGGCCGGGAACTCAGGATGCGGGGAGGGCTGCGGCCCGAACAGATTCCGCCTGGGCGGCTGGGGGTCTGATGCGGCCCTGAGACACTCAGATGAGATGTCTTCCACCGTCTGAAGCTCAGCTCATTGGCCACTGTGAACAATCGGGACCCCTTGGGGAGGGGAAGGGGGACAGTCCCGGGGAGGCCGAGGAGGGGAGAACGGGCTCCGGAGAGAGCCTGAGGTGTCTCCGGGTACGAGGGATGACACAGCCGAAGGAGAATGTCACATGTCACAGCTGGAACCAGGGCCGGGGGTGGGGGCTGGGCTGGGCAGGAGGAGCCGCCGCGGTGTCCCTGGGGGGCCTGCGGGGGACACGCTGGGCGGGGCACGCTGTGCGGGGCCCTGGGGGTGGGTGGGGCTGCTCTCCGCAGAGGCGGGATGAGAGGGGAGACCTAGCAAAGGGGCTGTCTTCCTTCCTAAACCCGGAGAGACCTCCCCGGCGTCAGATCTGGTAAAGATGTCCCCCCGAGAAGGGGTCGTGAAAGCAGGGCCAGGAGGGGGGCGTCGGCGCCGTGCTCCGCGCAGGAGGCGGCAGAAGGCCGCGGTCCCCAGCCAGGCTCCCGCGGCCGAGGCCCTGCTCTGTGGCCCGGCCTCCTCACCGGGGCCCGAGGCGCTGCACCCAGGGGCCCCCCGCATCACGCTTCCGGACACCACACTTTCCCGCTCCGGGTGGAGCGCGGGGGTGCCAACCACAGGCGTGGAACCGGGTCGCATGGCGCCGGGTCTCGGAAACAGCGCGTCCGGGACGCACACTGCGCGCACGCACACACTTCCCCAAACCTTTTACCCCGAGCTGCTGTCTTGGAAAGGTCCTGACTTGGGAGCACACATGTCGCTGTGTTCTCTTTCTGTTGCACAGACACTGCCTGAACTCCTACTGAATACGGAGACTGTGGAGGGACATGGGGACACAAAGTGACCCGAATTCCAGGACTCCGTCAGCCCCAAAGCCTGTGCCTTCGGGAAGACCAGGTGCCTGAAAACCGGCCCTGTCTCCACCCTCGGGGCAGCGCTCAGAACTGGGACACGTCATGCTGCAGATACGGCAAGCAGACTGAGGACGGGGACAACGGCGCTCGGAGCTTCCGGAGGAAACCTTTATCCAGAGGCGAATCAAGGTAAAACCCAGCTACAGACAAGAAGTTTCCAATCTACGCTGAGAACAGACAACACGGTGGTTTATTTCTCTCTCACGCTGGAGGGACCCACACTCCCCACCCTCATCGCCCAAAGGGCTTGTTAAGTAGCACCTTCTAGAGGCTGGACCACCCCAAGAGTTTCTGGCTCAGGAGGTTTGGGGTGGGACCAGATCATCTCCATTTCTGACAGGTCACCTTGCTGAAGCTGCTTGTCCAGGGAGCGCTACCCGGAGAACCACGAGCCCAGAGCGTTTCCTCCTTTGCAAGGCTGCCAGCTGTTTCTCCGTCATCCCAGGTGCTGAGTGGAGCAGGGGCCCTGGGCGTAGCTGCGGGGAAGAATGCATTTGATCAACAGCCAGCAGTGGTCTCCCAGGACAGCCCTAGCACCCACAGACGCCAAAGCCAAGGGAGCTCGTCTCCCAGAAGCAGAGCCCTGTGACTCACAGCCTGAGGGCCGGGTACTACTCACCTTGCTCCTGTAAGCAAAGAAATAAAGTTTTATTGGAGCACAGCCGCACTCACTCATTTCCTTGCTGTCTACACTGCTTTTACATCACAGGGCGGAGTGGAGTTGCAGCCCATGAAACTGGAAATGTTTACTTAAGGTAAGCATCAGTGTCTGCTCCGTGCTGCCGGGCGCCTGACGGAGGCGTGTCCTCTGCGGACCCCCGGCTTGCTGCATCTTTTGTCCCCACGGTTTGTGTATTTCAGATCACCACCATCTCATTCTGATGACGTTTCAGTGAGAGAAACTGCCCTCCGAGTTTAGTTTGACATTAGTTAAGAAATTCAGGGCTTTGTTGCTTATTGGCATTCAAGATTGAAAGACGGCGATTTTGAAAAATTTTAACTATTTTAAAAGATTTAGAAAAGAAACTGTCGATAGAGATTCATCTTTACTGTGATGATTGCTTTCATGCCGTGGACCATTCCTCATGGCCTTCGCTGTGAGTACACGGAGTTCCCCTCACACTCCTGTTCACAGCAGACCTTGGCCTGATTGTAAGCCCTGAAGGCCTCACCCTTTAATTCTGTAGATTAGACAAAGGCGGTAACAGTCGTCTAGGTAAAAGCTACTTACGGGCTTTGGATAGAATTTACAATAAAACCAAGATATACAATTGTCTCTCATTATCCAAAGGGGCTTGGTTCCAGGGCCCTTCACAGAAGGCAAAATCTACAGATGCTCAGGTTTCTTCTCTAAAACGGGGTAGTGTGTGCATGTAACCGGCCTGCATCCTCCTGAATGCTGAACAACACCCCCACACTGACAATACCTGACACGATGGAGATGCTGTGGAAACAGCTGTCAGCGCGCGGCAAAGTCAAGGTTTGCTTTTTGGAAATTTCTGATGCTTTGCTTGCACGTCTTGCACCTGCAGTCGGCTGAACCTATGGGTGCAGGACCCTCAGAAATGGTGGGCCGACTGTGTTGCCGTCCTCATGGCCAGTTCCGAGGGTGAAGCGCGGTTTCTCTAGCCTCCCAGGAGTCCAGGACTTCCTTTCCTGGAGGACACTTGGGAGCTCTCAGCTGAGCGGCCTGTGGTGCCTGAAGTTCTGCCAGACCTCCCTCCCAGGCAGTCCCGCCAGTGGAAGTACGTGTGCAATGCAGAGCGTGCGAAGCCGTGTGAGGGGAGTGCAGGGGTACCAGCGGGGGTACAGGGAGGAGCTCCAAGCCTGATGGTGGGGTTTCATGTTCTTATTTTGTTTATGCTGGCTTCACCTTCCTGCTGCTGAGCACAGGTAAGCATGTTACAAGGCGGCTGTCATTATGAACCTTTCATCTGCTTGTCGCACTGCGAGTTCTGTCCTGTTTCCTATTAGCCCCATGGAGAGTCCACTCGGTGGATCTCAGGGCTTTGCCCAGAAATAACCTGGCGAGCACAGCTGCAGGGGGTCCCGCATGTGGGCATCCTGGCCACATCCCCTGCTTCTCCCAGTTCCCGGGGAAGGCAGGCTGAGAGAGGTGTCGGGGGACCAGCCTGGTGGCAGGCAGGACTTGATTCAGCCAGCTCAGGCCTGGGTGTCTTTGCTGATTTTTTAAAATTAATTTTTCATTGTTATATAAAGTGTCCCTCAAATTGTCACCCACGACATTAACTGCCCCACTAGCAGCCTGTGCTCGGCCTGATGCGAAACAGTGGCTACGCCTTCTCCTTCCTCCTGAAGCAAGGCGGCCGGCCGAAAGATAAATCCTCAGAGCAGAAACATGCTGCTTTGCAAGTTAATAAAAAATGTCATCATTGCAGGTAAAAATTAGGCTGCACACTTCTGTGTTGGTTAGAGGTGTTTTTTGCAGACATTTTGTGTCATAAATGCCAAATTAACTGCTGTGGATTATGGTGCTGATCTTTATTGTTATTTTATACAAATAGACTCATAAAAAAAAATCACTGGATCTCAGATGTAAAAATAGATGCACAATAAAAGTCAGAAACCTCGGTAGGAGAGAGAAAAGATGGGTGAAGAAAAGCCTATTTAATTTTTGGACTTGTCTGCAGCATTAATTTACTTTGAAATCTTGGTTTTAGCCTAAGTAGGATCGTGGAATCAGGTTATGATTTTTAAACAACTTTATTTACTTATTTATTTAGGTTGCTGTGTCTGTCTGGGTCCTCTGTGTTCTAGTCTAGAAAGAGGTATTGTCAGGGTCAGAACTAAGGAATCTTGAGTGAATCTTTGCTTAGAACTCTGTGCCTGGTATTTTCATAGAAAACACAGTTTTAACCAGTGATATTTTTAAATGCTTTAGTGTAAATGCCCATCACACAATTATATGATGTTAAGTGCACACAGGTTTGTAGCACAAGGCTTTTATCCTCCACGGTCTTTAACTGGAAGTATGTTATTTGAAGTTTATTTCAAACGGGTGTAGACAGTGATTACTGAGTGCCGGAAGGGCCCTTTAACAAGTGCTTCTCTGCGCTGTGTGTCCAGGTTCCCTCCAAGTCCCACTTGCCTCTTCTCTGCCTAGGGATCTGCGATACAAGTCTCTTTACATCATGGAACTCTGACCTTTATACTCCACGGATTATGTTTTCAAACAAAAATGTGTCTTTTTTAATTTCTGGAATTTATCTTCTAGGTAGATCGAATTCAGACTTTTAATGAGGACGTCAAAATTAATTATGCAATTCCTGCCACTAGACAACGTGTGTCTGCATATCAGTTAGTGCTGTCGCTGCTACAGTTGAGTTGATACGTGCTGTCGGATAAGTGGGTTAATGAAATGAGAGGCAGTGTCCTGGGTTAAAGGGTACGCGACACCTCAGAGTCCCTCATCTGTAACTGTTACCTGCAGAGTTCGTCTTACGGTCCTGGTTTATTTATTTATTTATTTTCTTAAAAATTACTAACTCAATCTTTAGCCTTCCATTAAATAATCTGAATTACTTTCATGCCTATGCTTACAGACTTTGGGGTGTGGGTTTCTTTCATGCCCAGTCGGTGAGTAATTCGTGCCGGGAGTGCAGGCCGACCTGCAGGTGTCTCAGTCACAGGAGCCATGTGTTTCCACTGCAGCCTTGGGGTCCGGGCCGCGTATCTGCTGAGTCCCAGGGGCTCCCCCTTGGTTTCCTGGAGCATCTGCTTCAAGCTGTCAGCCAGAAAAGAAAAACTAAAAACAATTCAGTCAAATGAAAAGGGTTGAGTGTGATCTGTGAAGACAGATCCAGGTACGTATGTGTGTAAAAAGTGCCACATTTTTAGAACAATGAACTTTTAGAGACAACAGATTTTCCATCATTTTCAACTAACGCATTCAGCAAGAGCAGAATTCTCCCTTGATAAGCGGGACCCTCACTCGGGAGATTAATAAGCTGATAGTAGACTGCCACGCTGACCATTTAAAAAAGAATCAGTATCTTTACATCTTAATAGTTGGATTTTTTAACTTGGTGACCAGACTGCAACAGCAGAAGAGCAAACAGTGCAGAGAACAGAGCGTGAGGAAGAAACCGGGGGTGGACCGTGCGGCAGGGCAGCCGGAAGCCAGCATCAGCGCAGGGCAAGCCCCGGGGAGAGCCTGGCAGGTGCTCTGATGCGGGGAACCCTTGCTCCCGCTACCCTTTTATGGTTGGCAGTCTGTTAAAGGATACCACAGATGGAGTTATTACTGCTTAAACGTCACGGATTTAAACCTGTTTCAACCTATTTTTAGAGAGTAGTTTCTTGGGCTATTATAATGCTAAAAATTAACCGGCATAAAAATGGAACTAAACTGCTCTGTGGAATTTGGGGCTCTGTACACACACACACACACACACACACACACACACACACACCAGAGCACAAATAATGTCTCTTGTTGGAGTAAGAGTCGGGGTCAAAACACTCTTACAACCATGTCCTCCATATTGAGACAAAATGCGCTTTGCAGGTATGAAAGCAGGAACAAAAATCTTGACATCTGAAAGGTAAATTTATGGTGGCCCAAAACGTTTTGCGTGGAAAGACCGAAAGGCTTTTCTTTTCATGCTTCTTCGCCTGCAGGATGCCAGGGACGTGAACGCAGACCGGGGCAGCGGGAAGCCTCCCCGGGGCTGGGGGGCGGCCTCTGGGCCTCGCTGGGACATCCAGGGCCCTGCCACCCTTCCTTCTCCTCCCGGCATCGCCAGCACTGTTGGACGCGTGTTCTCTGTTTTAGTCATTGTGAGTCAGTCACTAACTGAACCGTCTTTTGTGCTCTGGCAAAGATAATGTATCTGGGTTTCCTTAGTGATATTCTAAACACATTTTTGTCTGTCCTCCCACACAGAGCACAGCGTCTTGGAGGAATTCCTGCTGTGTGGGGGCCGGCGCACCCCGGCCGCGGCCCCGTGGGCTCAGCCCTATCTCACTTTCGGCGGCCAGACATTCACTGCACAGGCCGCTCCCCAGTCTCCTCGCCCACAGCCACGGCGGCCTTGGTGCATTTACTTATTTAGTTCGTGTTTGTGTGGTGTCCTCCATTAAAAAAAAAAAAAATCTTCCTTTAAGTAAATTAAAATTGTGAAAAAAAACCTTTGTTCCAGGAGAAGGGAGCCGAAGGGCCCACTGACTCCCTTTAATTGCATCACTGGAGCGGGGGTGGGAGGAAGCGGAAGGGGGGCACCAGCGCGCATCCCCGACTGTCAGACGAGGTGCCCCCCTCTGAAAACCTCAGGACAGGGGGCCGGGAGGCTGGCCACGGAGAGGGGCTTGCTGTTATAATGGTTCTTGTTAAAATTTGACCCCACAGGGTGGTCTTTTAAAAATCTCAGTGAAACAGGGTCCTGACCTCTCCAAAAAGGTGGGCTCTCAGATGTGCACAGCAGATGAGAGCCGCGACGATATTTATAGTGCTGTTTGACCAAGGAAGGCCACTGTGTGACAATTTCAGGGGGACACCTGCAGCCCGGCTTTGTCAAAACAGGGCCTTGAACGCGAACAAAACACACGCAGTCACTTCCCGCCAGGAAGTGACATTCGGGCCGACCCTGAGCGCAGGCACATCTGCAAGATGACGATGCCAGGCAAGCATTTCTCCTCTACTCCATGACTTCATCTGCGGGTGTCCGGGAGGGGGTCGGAGGGAAGCTCTGCCTTAAAGGCTCGAATGTCTGTAAGTGGGTCGGGGGCGGGGCCCGGGGGCTGGGGAGCCTTGAAGGGCAGGCTGGCCTGAGCCGCCACAGCCACTGCTCTGAGGCTGATTTAACCCCAGGCCTGGGGGGACACAGGGTTCCCAAGGAGGCCAGTGCTTAAAACTGAGGGATATAAATGTTACTCATTGTAACATCGAGGGAAAGACATCACTCACAGGAAGTGATTACAGCTCTTTATCTTCTGGGCCCCGTCGCCAAGGAAACTCTGACTCAGTGAGTGAGACAGCGGACCCTTTGGCATTCAGGCCCGTTAGTTACGAGAGCTCGGGGTCTGCTGCTGTTCACAGCACTCTCGTCTCCCGAGTGGACGGTCCTCAAGACCCCCAGAACCGTCCAGAGGCATGAATGTGCCTTATTCACGTTTGGAGTAAATGTTACCCACCCTCATTTTTCAAAGAAAGAAACTGAGAGCTGCAGTCTGGCAGGAAAAGAGACGCAAACGCAGGCCCTCCGAGTCCAGGCCCGAGCGTCATCGCCTGGCTGCACTAGAGCCATTCTGCTTAAACACGCCGGTCTCCACGCGTTAGCGCAGCGTCGCGCAAGCGTCCGCCAGCCGCCCCGGGCGGTGCGGTGTGGACTAGGGTGTCCGTGCCAGCCGCCTGCACCTCTGCGTCTCCATTAGAAGAAAAAAGCCGAATTGTGCTGGACTTTTACCAAAAAGTTTTCCTGGCCCTGGAGAGGGAACTGTCTCGCAGCTTAATTAACTCGGAACATACATGTCTCTCTTGGGGCTGAAATGCTTGAAGGAGGTCCTACTCTGGAGGAATGTCTCACACTTCCACTAGTAACTTCGTTTTTTTTTTAAACATCTCAGGAACGGCTGGTTTTTTGGAGATGGTAGCCTTTATTTACACTGGAAAGCACAGGGTTTTATCTGGGCTGTCTTTCATCCAGGGTGGATTGATGAGAAAAGAAAAACGAAGCTTGTTTAGAGCGCCAGTGATAAAACGACTGGTTGAATGTCAGGTTAGCTGTCAAAACCCGAACTTTCCCATCCCCTCTGAGGAGTGAGAACACATCCTGGTTAGCAATCCGCACCAAGTTCCGGAGGTCAGAGGTGACGCAGCCCCCATGCATGTGGCCTGGGCTTATTTTAGGAACGGCCTCCGAGTCCTGTGGAGCTGTGTCAAAATATGTGTTATGCGATGTTATTTTAAAAAGGCAGCTCGGAGGGAGGAAATGGAACCATCCTTTTTTCCCAAAACTCTGCCCTTTAATGGAAGAAAAGGGCAGGCCTGTTCCCACACATCTCACTTCCTTTCTGATGTATTTTTACCACGGAGTCATTCTCAATGTGTTTTGATAGAACCTCAGTTGGGGAATTTTAGGCTTGTAACTTGAGCTCTTCTTAGCATTTCTTGTTAGGTGCGGTTACATGCACTGCTTAGAACTGAATAAAATGTCCTGCTGACCTGTGACTGATTAGCCACCTGTAGCGATGCTCACACAGATACACGCACTGCTTTTATCTGCATCACATATGTGTTATTTTACGTGAACTTCATTTTTCTCCACCCAAAAACATAGGAACAGAACGCATCTGGCCCACATTCCTGAGCTGTAACAATGAGTTTGAAAGTCCTTGGGAAAGTGACTGGGTGGGGGGCGGGGGTCAGTCAGCACGCGACCTGACAGCTGGGAGTCAGACACGTGGTCCCTCTGCAGCCTGGTGAGGTGCAGCCACGCCCTGTGGGCGAATCCATGCTTGCCCCCGGTCTCCCCACGCCCTCGGATGCCTTCCCCGACAGGGCACCGAGACAGTGCCAACATTTCCACTTCCCCTTCAGGTCCGTGATTCAGCCAACCCTCAACCCAAACTGTGGGGGCATCGTGGCCCCAGAACCGAGACAGCCAGTCAGTACACGGCCATCAGAAGCCCCGCTTTCCATCCTCCAGGTCTGACTCCCTTGCTTTCCGCCAGTTCCCCAGGCTGCTGACGACATTAACCGGCTGCCCACGCAGCTCTGTGTGTTTCACTCCACACCCCCGGTTCGGCCTGAAGGGAGGGGTGATGCAAGCGGACCCCAAGGAGCACCAGCAGGGCCCACGAGCAAGCCCCTCATTCTGGGGGAGGTGATCTTCAGCCCAAATCAAATTCCCAAATTCACAGGGTCTCTTTTATTAAAATTAGGACACTTACTGGAAAGAAAAGAGCTTTGAAAGTTCTGCTTGGGTCTATGTGAGCAAATTCCTACGAAGCGGGCGACCCCGAGCCCTGACCCCTGGAGGCCTTCTCTGCGGCAGAAGCAGCCCAGGCCCCTCCCCGAGGAGCCAGCCCCCTTCTCGAGGCCCCCCCCCCACCACGCCCCAGCCCTGTGCCACTGGAGGTCAGCCCCCAGCTAACTGGAGGTGTCTTCCAGGGCACTGCCAGCCGTATGTGGACCTATGCCATCTTGTGTTTAAAGAATCACTCCCAGTGCTTAAGATAATGTCTAGACAAGAGTGATCTCCATAAAAGGATTTTAAATAAATGAATAAATATTAGTGCTCACTGAATAATAACCCCTGGACAAGACCACGACAGGGACTGCGTTGCCCTGAAATCTGTTCTTTGGGAGGTGATGCTAAGTGTCTTCTCTGAAAGGTGGAGCTGTTTCAAATGACAAGTTGTTCTAGCAGTGATTCGTGGTCACATGGGAGTTGGCTAAGTTCTTCCATTCTTTTTTGGGAGCTTAAAATATGAAATGAGTTCACAGAGGTGGAATGGTTTTGGGCAATAGAAGGCCAAGATTAAACGGCTCCTTACTTCCCCTCTGAGAAGGATCATTTATCTCCAGTGGAACAATCAGAGTCCTGGGTAAAAATAAAAATGTGAATTTTTAAAATAGGGCCCACTTTCTGAACTGCTCTCCCGAAATGACACACGCCGTTTGGCCTTCGCGTCTGAACTGCTCTGACGCAGACTTCCCCATGTAGATGCGAAGTGTATTCAAACCCTCGCCTCGGGTGGACTTAGGAGCCAGGGAGGCCCATTCAGGCCTGCAAAACCTCAGCTGCATCTGCTGGACGGGGAACAGACAAATGGTCAGCTCTCAGCCCTCCTGTAAGTTGCAAATGAAGGGAGGATTCACAAAATTAAGAACCCAACTGATGGTGTCTTTGGGCTCCGCGTGCCGTAACTTGTTAAAAAGGGAAACGTTCTCCTGCCTGAAATGAATCCTGTCACCAGGGGCACCCCCACGCCCGGCCCGCTCCACCGCGGCGCGTCGGCAGTGTCTGGGGGCACTTCCGACGGTCACGTCTGGGGGTGCGGCGATACCGGCCTCTCGTGGGTAGCCTTGGGATGGTGTTAAACATCCTTCCGTGCCCAGGATGGTCCCCCGCCACGGGCCCCAAATGTCAACAGTACAGAGGTTGAGAAGCCCTGTTCGGTACTCTGACAAGTTCTCTGCATCCTCGCTGAGCAGAAGAATCTTAGTGACCTGGGTCCTTGCAGTAAAGACTCCCAGCCCGGCCTCCACCCACGTAGGGAACAGGGCCCGGTGACCCAGCTCAGAGGGAGTGTGGGACCTCTGACAACTGATGTCACGTCTTGGGTCTGATGACTCCCAGCACGGCGAACCCACCGGGGACGCTGCCCACCTGGAGGGCCCAGTGGGGCCACTCCTGCATGTGCACCTTTAGCCGTCAGTCACATTTCCGGGCCTTGTCTCATCCAGCTCTGGGGTCAGAGCGGTGATCACAGACGTGAAATCCTGTCTGAAATCAGATCCGGACTGTGGTTCTGGTGGCCCATGCCGCTGGCTGAGCTGGGTGGTGCTGTTGGAGACTCAAGCTCTCCTCTATCGGGAGCCGGAGGAAACCCGAGGGGAGATTGTCAGGTGGTGCGCACCTTCAGACGGCCGGCCGACCCTCGCGATGCAGCTGTTGTGATGCTGAGCGGGATGAGGGCGCGCTCCCGCTTGGCGGAGGCCTGAACCTCATTCCCCCAATAAGGGAAGTTCCCACCAGCCTCGTGGCTTCCATCTCACCGTCTTGGTGGCTTACACAGTTTTGAAACAAAAATGTTACCACGGTTCTTTCCTACTCAGTTTGCAGCACACCTCCCCCCGCCCCCAATAAAGCAAAAGACAGTGACAATGGAGACACACGGTGTCACATTTCTGCCAGCTGCTCCCATCTTCTCTCTCACTTCTCGGGGCCCAAATCCTCCAGCCCCTTCCCCTCCTCCCTACAGACAGTCACACAAGCACATTGAAATTCCTCAACAAAAGCGTTTGCTTTTATACAGGATGGATGCTTCCTGCTCTTTGGGCTGATCTGGTTAGGATGTGAGTGGTGGCAGCTGCTCTAACAAATAGGAGTAAAAGTCTCAGGGTTTAACACACTCAAAGTTCCTTCCTCCTCAGCAACAAGTTCAAGCTGGCCCTGGTTGCCGGGGGGCCCTGTGAGGATTCCGGGGCCCACTTCTTTGCTTCTGTTCCATCTTGTGGCTCTGCCCTGTCTGTCACTTACATGTCACTGGTGAAACTGATAAAGGAACAGAGAAAGGCAAACCCACGTCTGTAGAGCTGGGGCCCATGCAACACACATCACGTGGTCAGAACTCAGCCACGTGGCCTCTGAGCCTTCGAAGGGAGGCTGGGGAGGGAGTCCTGTAACCGGACGCCCCCAGAGAGAGATTAACCCAGGTTTCTGTCTGAGCAGCCTCAGTGCACATGGAGGACTCCAAGTCCTTTTGTAAAAGAAAGAAAACAGACTAGGTCGAGCTATGTAATCAGGGAAGTGGACAAGGTGGTGGAGACGGAGCGGGCGGCCCCAGGCGCACACCGCCTTCCACCAGGCTGGCCGTGGCTAGGAGAGACATGGCTTCTGGGCGCCTGGCCAACACGCCCTCGCTGAGGATGTGGTGAGGACGTGGGGGTGGGGCAATGGGGCAGCAGCGCACCTTCTGTTGGCCTGGGCAGTGCTTGCACAGGACACGTCATTTTGTGACAGTTCAGCAAGCTGATCACATCACCAGCTCACTTTTCTGTAGGCATTTTTACTTCAATAAATGTTTAATAAACAAGCACACAAAACAGAATATAACCCCCTGTCCTTTGGACAGTTTTTCAAGTGTTTTATATGTTTTATAACTAATTAGATTCTTTAACTCATGTATTGAATGGAAGTGTTACTGCTTTGCATACACGTCACGGAAGACCCAGGTCACGCGCTTTGGTGACGAGTCATGCTGATTCACCTGTTTGGATTCTCCTTCTGGTCCCTTTTCTTATAGAATTTCCTTCCTCCCCTCCTCTGGCTGGTAAGTACCTGCCCATTTTAAAGACTTTATTAAGCATAATCCTCTTTATGAAGCCTGCCCCTAAGCCTTCCACAGAAGACTGACCGTGCTATTGTTCACGCTCTTGGGACACAAAGCACACCTTCCGTCTAATCCTACAGCCTCTTAGTAAACTTATTTGATTCCAATTCCCTGATCCTGGGCTCTTTGGATGATAGAGATTATGTCTAATCATCTTTTTATCCTTATTCCCCAGAGAACGTAGTAAATGCTCAGTGACTCTCTGTTGAATGAGGGTGTGCGCAAGGTGTAACTGTGACGTAACTCTCAGTCGTGGCTCAGTGATTGTCACATTTCATAGTAAAACCATGTGACTTTAAGTGTGCAGTCTAACATCATTTAATAGTTGACAGAAGTAAGGGGGCTTCTAGGTATCCGGGTAATTATGTTAGTTTGGGTAAAACAACAAGATTCGAATACTTGGCTCCTAAGTAACACTTTTCTGTCTCTCAAGGTCTGTTTTCGTCCCCATTAGTTATTTATGGTGCAAACAGTACAGGGTAAGCACGGCTGCCATTTTCGAGGGAAGAAAACCAGATTCGAATCTCGCTTTGCTGCCTACAAGCACGCGGCTTTAACAAGCACTTTTATTTAAACCTTAGTTTCCTCATCAAGAAAATAAAGCGTTCCATTCCTAGTGATGACAGGTGTGCAAATTCAGCGAGGCCACTTCCGTGCCCCGAACTCAGGAGCTTCACCATAAACGCCAAGCTTTTACTCATTTTCTTCTGTCTCCTTTACCAAGAGCTCTTACATCCATCATAAACATCCAGCCATGGGAAACCCGTGACTCGCTATTTCTGCTCATTTTCCCTTCTCTATTTTCAAAGAAAACACACCACCTCAACTTTAAATGTAACTCATGCCGTTACTTTATCAGGTTGGTGTCGCGGCCTGGGGTGATGCAAACAGGAGTAGTTCCCAGCCTTCTTTCATTTCCCCGATTTTCCTGGAGGCAGATGTTCATTTGAAAAATGCTATAAACAGAAGCATGACTGATCAACAGCCCATGTTAAATACGAGACGCGCTGAACAGGCGCTCGTACTTCCCGGCCACGAGGCCACATGCAGCCTCACAGGGGAGTGGCTCTAGCAAAGGAGGAGGCGAGAGCGAATGCACTGGTCAGCCCCAGAGACTCAAACAAGAACCAGCGGCAGACACTCTCCTGCCACCCAGGCCCCCCAGCCCGCGACTCCGCGGTCCATGGGGTCCCCCCTGCCCTGGGCGCTGCAGCTTGGGAACCCTCTCCAGAGGGCTGCCCTGGGAGAGTCTGGAGCCCACGTCCAATGTCCCCCACTGCAGCCCCACCGTCCAGGCCGAGCTGCCCCTGAGCACCGAAGCCCTGCTGTGGGGTCGCTGGGTCGGGGGCCTCACCGGAACCTCGCTTTTACTGGGCCCCTCACTCTCTTACCGGCTGGTTTCTCCCGAGGAATTTCGGTGAGAAATACTCGCCCCAAACCCTGGTCTCAAGGTCTCCTTCCGGGACAACTCCGTGTAAGACGGGAGCATGGCAGGAGAGTGCGAGGAGGGACACGGGCGAGGACACGCCGCAGGAGAGTGACGGGAGGGGGCCACGCGGGGCCACGGAGACGGGGCAGGCACGGCCAGACGCCCGCGCCAGCCTCGCACATGGCGCTGCGCTCAGGGCGCCGGGCGGGGGGCGGGGGGTGCGCGAGGGCGCGGCTCTGATGAGCGACCCCGCGAAGAGCCTCTCACAGCCCAGAGCAGGCAGTCCTGGGGGGAGAAGTGCACGGCCGCCGCTGGGTTTGGGCCAATAAGTGAAGAGCTTCAAGCTTCTCATGAGAGAAGAAGAAAGCAGAACGGAGAGGATGAAATGATGTCGGGGGCGGAGGACGAGTGCCTGGCTGTCTCTATTCTTCACAATAGGCCTTTCCTAGGTAAGAGGATGTTTTATTATGTAAATATTTACGTTCCACTATGCTCAGCAAACCTTGCCTATAAAAGCTGCTCAAGATAAGTTGAATACGCAAGGGTATTAATAAGGGTGGTCACAGTACCTCTGCTTATAATCTACTAACTTTTTCCTGATGTGCCGGGAAAGCAGTACATCTTTCCGTAGGAGGGGCGGGGAGAAAAGTCTCTCCATTCCTGTCTGTCTTCACAGACACTGAAATACAGCCTCCAGTTTCAAACCCAGGTTCAGTTCTCACGTGTGCAGAGCTAATCACCTGCTGGTAGGTGTGTGTCTAGAAAGCCCGCCGCCTCCCCTCTCTGGTCTGTAAAGGAAGTTTTCTCTCTCAGGAGGGGGGAGGTAGGTCGGGGCAGGCGGAGCCGCGTCCACTCTGGTGGGGCACCTCTGACATCCAGCAGGTGTGACCCCTGCTACCTGGGGCGTGTGAAAAAACCCCGAAGGGTGGTGGCCACGTGCTATTTCCTGCAACTAATGAAATGCTTTGAAACATTTAAAACTATAGCCCTGAAAGGAAAGCCTGCATTTGTCCAAATGAGGTGGCAATTGCCTTTATTATAAAAGGTTAAATAGTTTCAGTAGTGGAGATGGCTAACAAAAATGTCTCTCCGGTCACGTTTATCCCACTTCTGCCACAGGAAGCTCGTTTCTCGAACGGTCTTGGGGCTGAGAGGAGGGCAGTCAGCAGTGGATGCGTCTCTTTCCTCTTTGATGGACTCTCGTTGCCAAAGCTGACATATTTTTAATTTCAGGCTGGTTGCCACTAGAGTCAGCAGCCCTAACTGCTCATCTGTCCACAGTCTTCCTGGTGAGGAAAAGCGTGGAACGGGCAGAGGGATGCGTTCAGTCCCGGAGGTGCCCCCACCGCTGTGGGTCCCTGGGTCGCAGAGAAGCCACAGCTACCTCACTGTTGTTACTGTCACTCTTGCTCTAATTGCTTCCAGTCCCATGAAGCTCCTCTCTCAAGCAGCAGTTTCATTATTTTAAAAAAGTCTTTGAATGTATCAATTTTCCTATCCAGGGTGTTCCAGAAACAGAGGGAGAGCAGTGCCCGTGTGCCTTCTCGGCCGCCACACTGCGGAAGCCTTGACACTGTCCCCTCCTGTGTGCTGTCCCCACCCGACCCCCGCCGCTGTGGCAGCTGGATGCCGCCTCCCAGTATATGACTCCGGCCGAGAACACACGTGCAGCAGTAAATATTATGCTTCCATGTGAAGCTTCAACCGTGAGAACAAATGACAGAAGGTGGAGTTCCCGTAACGGATGCGGAGGTCAAAACCTAGCGGTGCGGGTATGTCGTGGCGACAATTACGACGCCCTTTCCACGGAGTGCTTA
Organism: Camelus dromedarius; assembly: GCF_036321535.1. Lineage (NCBI taxonomy): Eukaryota > Metazoa > Chordata > Mammalia > Artiodactyla > Camelidae > Camelus > Camelus dromedarius. The sequence continues at coordinate 2,452,564 of NC_087461.1, forward strand.
TTTACAGGGACCTATCATGAGTCACAGCGATTCATAACTCGAGGTCCCGGGGAAAGTTCCATCCTCTTCCTGGCTAAATACTAGACACACAGCACTCACTTCTGATTAACGAGCATCATAAACACACCCCACCAGGTGTAGTGCAGTAGTTTACAGCTTTCATCTCCATTGACAGATATATTTTTTTCCTCATAAAACAAGAAAAATGGGCTGGAATGAAATCTTTGCACTTCTCAGCAGGACAGTGAAGTGGCCGCAGCCTCTCCAGGCTGCCTCCTCACCCGCTGGTCAGAATTGGGTCTCCTCCTGGACCGTTCACTCACTACCTGCACGGAGGCGTCTTAATCTGGTCTATAAATATCTCTCTAATTGGAGTTAAGGCAACATGCTGTCTGTGCTTGTTGGATGTGGCACAACGCAGCCCGTACTCCCTTTAAATCTCACTAAGTCAGAGAGAGTTTTTGCATTCCAGATAGAGCTAAAAATATTCACCCATTAAAATAGTAATCATCATTAAAATTAGCTCGCTGATTTTGCTGATTAATTTTTCAGCAACAAGTATGCTTTCTAAAAAATTTCCATTAAGCAGCTTTTTGACAAAACTAGAATTTTAAAATGTAAACTATACAAGGAGAAAGAGATAATTAAGGAAATAAAAATAGAAAATTTAAATCTACTGTACTTTTTAAAGACTTGGAGAAAAGTTATCAAAAAAAAAAAAAATAGCTAGGAGGATGAAAATGATTGCTGCAGTTGGAAAACAGGACTCAGGCCCCAGCAGCTTCGTTTTGGGCTGCAATTCTCAAACCTCGGGAAGTTTTTTTTGTCTATGCAGGAGAAGTAATCTAGCAGCCATAATAAGTATTCACAGGATCAGAGCCACTCTTGTGAGATTCAAATGTTTGCTCACTGGTGTTCTCTCTTCATTGGCAACAGGCATGTCTCAAGTTTAGAAAAAGGTCGTAAGTCAGTAACAGCATAGAGGTGCAACTTTAAATGCGTCGATGAAACCGCGGGCTCTTGCTTGTAAGACAGCCATGGGTGTAATTTTTTTTTTTTTAAATCTTCAGTATCTTTAGTTGGAGTTAAAGACATAAACAAGTGAAAACGTAGTTCTGATCAACCTTACTGACAACTGTGGAAGACGGAAATCTGTGTTTTCATTTTAATCCTTAAGGAAATCAACCCCTCACTGTAATCTTAAGAAAACAGGCCAGGAAAAATGCCTCTGGTTTTAAAATCCATGCAGACACTTTAAACTAAAGAAAGGAATATTAATCATAAGACAGATGCCTGTTGAGTAAAGTTGACAGGACAAAGATCATGAGAAAGGTATAGTGTTTAGTCACATTTGAAATAACGTTTGTGTATCATTTAGTAATAATTAAGGCAATGAGATAGTCCTCGGCTGTGAGCATCTGATGCTCCATACTGTTCGTAACGGACACGTATCACGAAGCAGAAGTGACACCCAGTGTGCCATGGATGACCGCTGTGCAGCGACTGACGTGCAGACCGCTGGACTTTCTCAGACAGGGTATCAGCAGACCCAGAGGAAGACAGAGATTCATGTCAAAATGATTGGGAGTGTGGCGGGCAGGAGGCTGCAGCAGGTAACCTAGAGCGACTCGTAGCTCCATGAAGGCACACTCACACGCACATATTTCTGTTCTGCTGAGAAGACACAGAGCCTAGGTAGTTACAGTATTTCTTTATTTTCAGACATGAAGCTATGATGGAATCCAGCCGGTGTTAATAATGTATTTTAGCCTCATCTTTTACAGAGATTTCGTGAGTTGTTTTCTAATTTTTTTTTGAGAAAATGTCATTTAAAGCACACTCATCTTATTATGTAATCTCCTGGGCATGTTTATTGTGACAGATATTCAGCCAAAACATTCATAAAAGGTCATCTACGTATCTGTGACAGTAAGTCTGAGATGCTGAGTATTTAAGCAAAGGAGGTCCTCTTATTTGTCTCCTGTAATTTGAATGTAGACCTGGTTTAGCCTGAGGTGGGATTCCCTGGGAAATTCTCAGAATAGAATGTGTGTGTGTGTATGTGTGTGTGTGTGTGTGTGTGTGTGTGTGTGTATGTGTGTGTGTGTGTATGTGTGTGTGTGTATGTGTGTGTGTGTGTGTATGTGTGTGTGTGTGTAGTGGTAGATGATAGGCAGATAGCCAAACAGACAAAACAGACAAACATTCAAAGTGTCTCAAGGGTCACACGTTTTCAAGTCTTGGTTCTAAACTGAATTCGGAAGCATACAGAAGTAAAGGGCGTGCACTGTTTTAAATCCCCCCATGTGGTATTACCCAGCCTTCACCTTTGCCCCTCCCTTGCAAACCATCTTCCCTCTGGTTTCCTACATAATTTAAAAATAAAACAGGACCCTTTCTGGCCCTCCAGAGGCATCCCATTCGTCAGATTCAGATCAAACCTACCCGCTCGGCCGCTGCCCCTCCCATCTCCTCCTGCCACTCGCCCCTCCCTGAGCCCCACCCAGGCCCCACCCTCTCCCCGCCCGCCTCAGGGCAGCAGTCTTCCTTTGCCCACCTGGTCTTTACACGCCAGCTGTGCTCAGAGGACGGTCCTCGGAGCCCCTGTGGGAAAGCCCAGCTTCCTTCTGTCCCTTGGAGCCAACTCTGGGGGCCACACAGTGTCCAGAGCGCCCTGAGCAAGCAGGCTGGGGCTGGGACTCCCCCGAGACTTACCCCTTTCCTCTCCCGACTTGTCCCCCCACTCCCATATTGGGTTCTCCTGGACGGAGTGACTAATAAGTAATTTCCAGGTGACTCCTCACCTCCACGTGGACCTCTGGGAACCTGAGCTAAAATGAAACACCTGGGCATTTCAAATGCCACCTCCTACCCCCTGCTCAGAGCCCGCATTCAGGAGCTCTGCATGTGACGCGCGCAGGGCCCAGGGCATCAGGGGGTGGCATCCTCAGAGCTGACGTTTCACATCCTGGCTGTGGTCACTGCCTGTGCCTTACTGCTCTGTGCAGTCATGCCTCATGTCAGTCAATGTTCTCCCCCCGTGTTACTTTCACTGGAAACAGCGGTGTCCTCCTCTTCACTGCTGCGCCCTCTGGCCCTAAGATTGCCCCACAGGATGACAGGCTCCTGGTCCCTGGTGCACGGAGTAGAAAGATGACCCAGACGACTGCCCCCCTCCACCCGGGTTCTCGTGTCCCCACTCAGACAAGCTGGGTCCTTGCCTCTCGCTGGCCTCAGCTTCTCCCCTAGAACTGAGGATGTGGGCTGTGGTCCTGGCTCGTGGGGTCAGCGCAGGGCGCTGTGCAGATTGACTAGTGGATTTTCGAGGTACTGGGGGTTGAACCCAGGACCTGGTGCATGCTAAGCACACGCTCTACCATTGAGCTACACCTGCCCCTGTGTGCAGACTAAACAGGGGATGAATTAGTGGAAAAATGCACTGTGTTATCCTGTACTTTGTATCTCACACGTGTGCAAAAGTCATTCCGGGTGCCCGTGACAGAATCACACTTGCCCAGGCCGCAGCGCTCTGCCAGTCTCACGGAGGAGACGTACTTCCGAGGGGCTGATGGGGGCGCACACTTAAGCCCCACTCCCGGTCTTTGAGGGCTGGGGTTCCTGCCGGGGGAAGTGGCATACAACCAAGCCGGTTCCTGGTGACCGGACACCGGGGTGTCTGCTCCCCCAGTTTCCTGGTGGGGGGAGGCAGACAGCAGAAGGGAGAGAGCATTCGCCTCTCAACTTTTCACCTTTTGACGAAGGTCTGGATGGAATAAGCGGAATGGGAGTCACGGTTTTCAAAGTCCGTGTCGGAGGCACGCTGACCTGGGCGCTTTCCAGGTTCCAGGCGTGGCCCAGACGTGGGGATCTGAAAGTGAACACACTGTTCTGTTCTCGTTTGGTTTATAGTCTTGCTGGCTGAGAAAGAACATCACCAAAAACCACAGCAAGGTGGGAAGAGTGACGGCGACAGGGCTGCGTGGGGCCACGGTGGTGGCCGTGAGTCTCTGCAGCAGGGGTGAAGGATGTGAGGGAGCCCCCCACAAACACCTGGGAGGAGCCCCCTGCAAACACCTTGGAGAAGTGTGTTTCAGGCAGAGATGACAGGAGCTGGGAGCTGCAGCGAAGCTGGAGGAGGAACAGGTCAGGGAGACTCCATGAACTGCGGTCACATCGGCTGCAGGCTAATTGCAGGGCCCTGTGCTTTCCTGGGCATCCAGCAACACCTGACACAGGTAGGTGATGGCTTCTGACCTAAGTTTCTGCCACCCCAGGAGCGGAATAATAAATGGCATCTAAATAATATAATTCTTGTTAGAGGAGTTATATACAGATTTGCCTGGGGCAGTATTAGAATGTGGGGTTCTAGAGATGGACAGTGAAGCAGAATCCAGGTGTGACACTTCATAATAAAACCTAATCTAGAAACAGAGGAAAATCCGTTCTGACCGTACAGATAAAGTAGAGAGGAATCATTTATATTAAACTGTTCGTCACACAGCGCAGAGACTCTCTGTAAGAGGACTACGTATAGTGATATTCTCTGGAGCAGCTGAAACACTATTTGTTGCTCTACGAGGAAACCAGATTTGCGGGTCTATGTTCCCTGCCATCTGTCCTGAAAATCTTTTGGTTTCAAATCACAAACGTTGTGTAACGTGACGGCATATAATCAAAGTCTTTTCTCGGTTCCATTAAAGTGAGGGTACCCCAGTTCACTGAAAAATTTACGTTTAATGAGACACCAGGTGTGTGTGTATGGGAGTGTCTGTGAGAGTGTCTGTGTGTGCGAGTGTGTGTGCGTGCTGTACAATCTGCATGCCCCTGCTTGGAGCATCTGCAGTCAAGGCTGAAGTCCTGCAGGGACAGAGTAAGTTGCTTTCAAGAGCATCTGGCACAGCCCCTGCAGATGCGGCCACTTAGTGATTGTGTGCTGAGGACAACCGCTCGGTTGATGACAAATCTGGGCATGGACTAAAGCTTACTGAGTAGTTTCTGGAATTGCTGCCCAGTTGTTTTTTAAATGGGGCTTTGTTTTGGTTTTTTTCTTTTCTTTTTGGTTTGTTTGTTTTTGATTTTGGATTAGTGGGTGCTGTTACACATTTAGTTGAACTAAAGCTGCTGAGTTCTGTAAACACAGTCTAGTCTTCTTGGTGAGGTAGGAAGCCCCATAAAAAGACCGGCAGGACCCCCAGGCAGGGCCACTGCTCTCCTGCCGGCACCATCGGGTTCCCTGGCCCCGAGGCTCTAGCTCACTTTTTGCCTCTGAAACAGCTTACTTACCCCTAAAATTCTATTGGTTCCCTGAACTCACTCCTGATTGGTTATTTCCTTCACTCCTGATTGGTCCATTTCTCTAACTTCTGATTGGTCCACTTATAGTACTTTATTTGCATAGAGCTCACTCCTGATTGGTTGTTTCTCTCCCTCCTGATTGGTCCATTTCTACAAAGCTTGTTCCTAATTAGTCAACTTTTGTTATACCTTATTTGCATATGATGTTGCAAAGTGTAAACTGGCAGCCTATAAAAGCCTGTGTAGACCTACAGACGGGGCTCAGAGCTTGGAGTGTTCACTCCTACGGGCCTTGCGGTGTAGTAAACCTGAGTTCTCCTACTCTGAGTGCTGCGAGGTCTCTTGCGGGCAGATCCAGGTTGCTGTCACAACTGAGCTGTAGCACATTATTTCTGCAACTGGGAGATGCACGTTTGGAGGGTTCTCATCCTCCTCTTCTGCTGTGTCTTGGGCGTGTCCAATAGGCGGAAGGATGGAGAAACTTCATGGTCGTCCCCCGAGGGCAGGGGCTCTGGATGAACTTCTGGGTTTTGCATGCGTGTTTTAGAGCCTTTATGAAATTTCTCCATCCTGGGCCTCAGAAAGACACTGAGGTCAGCACTTGGTGGAGCCCCACTGACTAGACCCTTTCTCATTAAATCTTGCTGGAATGGATGTGATTGGGAAAAAAAAAAAAAAAGAGAGAGAGCTGGGGGAGAAGTCTGTGAATCAGAGGGCCTGCTTTTCTCCACGCCGCCTTCACACACAGTGAGTGTTTCCAAGGACCCACCACCTTTTTACAAAATGTTTCTCATGGCAGCTCGTGGGATGAGCTATTCTGTTCCCTGTGCTATTCAAGTCAGACTGGTACCTGTTCCATCGATCTGTTTCAAGGAGTTTAAGAAAGAATCTTATGAGGCTAGGAGATCCTGCTCTGAAGAATAAGAATTTTTCAAAAAAGTTTTCAGTCCTTTGAGGGGTAGATAACAGTGGTATTAAATAGGATGGAAATGAATGTGGGTGTTCCAGAGAAATTCCACTTTTGGAGCAAGTTGCTGTATCAGTCTGGGGATTTCAGACCATTGGATGTCTGACTGGACCACAGTAATGACAGAAAGGAAGAAGCCAACTAAAACACAAGGCAGTGAGACAGAAAGTGCAACAGAGACCAAGTTCGCAGTATCGAAAGTCCCAGTGTTTTAGTAGAGCTTCCTCTGGGAAGACGTTTATCAAGACAGGCTGAGAAATCTGGTCCCCCTTTGCTGAAACAGCAAAGCTGCATGTACAGGACAAGGAGTGGAATGGAGCCTGAAGCCGCAGATCCAGTCTCTTCAGCACTGGGAGCATCGCCTACTCGCTCCATGCACGTGGGATTTCAGAGCGACCGAAGGCAGAGAAGCCCAGCTGCACCCAAGGAGCACAGGCTGAGATGGAAAACGGGAACAGGGCCTTCCGGGTTTAGTTCAAGGTGGTAAATTTTGTTTCCAAAGCGGCAAGAACGTGACAACTATTGCAGTGGTACCTGGCCACCTGACCTGATGGGACCTGCCCCTCCATCCCACCCCATCTCCACACTATTTATGTCTGCCTGCCCACATTCGCCCCAAGCCCTGCAAGGCCAAGAGCCGGATCGAGGGAGGGGACGGGAAGAGCCGAGTGGCTGGGGACCAGCAACCCGCGCCGGGGAGGGAGTCGAGGGGCGTGGAGACTCAGGCTCCTACTTCAGGGAGGCGGTCAAAGAGGACACTCAGGAGACACGTGACCGACAGGCCTTCCAGGGCTCAGGTGCTGGGGAAAATCCCATTTCCTTCCTTGAATGACACTCTAAGTCACACGTGCAAAATGGATGTAGAAAACCTGATGAGCAATCAATTATTTCACTCTTAAAATAACCCGAGTCACTCTGCACTGAAGGCTATGGACGTGCGCTAAGCAAAGTCTTTGGCATTAAGTTTTCTCCCAGTGAAGAAAGTGAAGAAGGAAACCACTCAAAGATCAGCCAAAAGATGGCCCAAGAATCCGACCCGAGGTCGTCGTCTGGCTGACCGCATCGGGACCTCACACCGTCTCCCGCCGGTGGGCGCACGGCCTTCACACCTTGCTCTCAGCGGGCCGCCCCCAGGCGGCCGGTGTTGCTGTGAGGCTGATGGCTCAAACAAGCAACATGAACACAGAATTTTAAAAAATCCAATTAGTTCAATCCTTCTCTTTCAGGCAATAAAATATCTAAAAAGCACAGACATGACTCTCTAATCGCGAGTGCGATCATTCCTGATTATAATGTGTGTGATTTTTTTTTGGAATGAAATTATCTATTGCTTTAAAAAAATGAATTTGTGATGGTTCTGAGATTATTCCAGACAAGTAGATATTACATATTTCTTTTCTCTCAGGCTTTGGGAGAACTTGGGGTGGGCCACGTGAGCGTCAGGAGAAGCATGAGTGTTCCTGGTTTCAGCTGTATTTTGTAAGCCTGTTAGAAATGCCTGCGATAGAAATGGGTGGGAAGGCGGCAGGCGCTCCGTCGTAATTCTGTTTTCTTTAACTTCCTTTCGCTGTATGTTTGCTGAATTAGTGTCAGTTTAGCCCTGGTAATTTTGAACCCAGGACTATTTGGGACGTGCACCTGCCCTGCCCCGATTGTCACAGTAAAAGGACACAGTGATTCTTGGAGCCGCAGCGTAAACCAGCCTCCTGAGTGTGAGCCTCTGCTTGCTTGGCCCTGAGGACATCCGGGGGAGGATGGGTGTCTCAGTCTGTCTGGGCTGCTGCAGCAAAGCACCAGAGGCCGGGCAGCGCCAGCAGCGAATACCTGTGTCTCACAGCTCGGGAGGCCTGGGCCAAGGCAGGGTGTGGGCAGGTTAGGTTCCTACGGAGGCCTCCCCCTTTGGCTTGTTGACAGCCGCCTTCTCCCTGTGTCCCCACGTGGAGAAAGGGCCGAGGGGGCTCTCCAGGGGCTCTGCAGGTTCTCCTTTATGAGGACAGTAGTCCCACCATGAAGGATCTGCCCTCATGACCTCCTCGCCTCCCAGAGGCCCCACCGCCTGACACCACCACGTTGGGGGTTAGGTTTCCACATAAGAACTGGCGGTGGAGGGGACACACACATTCAGTCCACAGCAACAAGAATTAGAGACACCAAGGACGGGCAAAAGGCAGAAAGTTGGTCAGCGTGGTACTAGGTGGCATCCGTTTTGAGACGGAGTGTCAATTTCAGTTTCCACTTTTGCTGAAGTCAGGATTTCCATTCAATTTAAGAAACGTTCATCGAGTGTATTTCACGGCCGTAGATGAAGGAGGCAGCCGGTCTTGCCCCCAGGCGCCCGGAAGGTGCAGCTGCCCAGGGCTGCACAAACGTACATAAAGCTGAAACTTCCAGCGTTCGTTACAAAGTATAAGAAAGAGACGAGAAATAATATCATGAACTCCCAGACTTCTTAGGTCTTCCCAGTTTGACATGCATCTTTAAGACATTTAAATGTGTGAAATTTAAGTGTGAAGTCCCCTGTCAAACCTGTCCTCCCCCTCGATCACCAGGACCCTGAATTCGTCTTCCCTTCCCTATTTTGTGCTACTTTTACAGACGTGTATTCCTGAATTCTGCATTGAGTTGTTTTGCCTATTTTAAAATGTAAGTGTTAGCACACTGTGGATTCCATCCCTTAAGTAGCTTTTTACCCAAAGGTATGGAGGATTTATTCTATTAGATGAGCAGTCTTTTTAACTGGTGGATGGTGTCTGCTGCAGGAAAATTCCTCAGTTCTTTTTGTGTTCTCCTATTACGCTTAATGGGGCCAGTTCTAATCAAAGGGCCTGTCGTGAAGACTCTTTCTTCTTGCCAGTCCTTTCTAAGAGGCTGTGTGTGGGACTGGAGGGTTTCCATCCAGAAAGCAGGCGCGGACGCCCTGAGCCCCTCCCCCGACAGTGCTTGCTCCTGCAGCCTCCGTCTGGAGGGAGGAGCCGGGAGGAGGCGCGCAGGGCTGCAGGCACCTGCGCAGCCCACGTGACACACCAAAGCCCCTGGGGGGCTGGTTCTTGCTGCAGATTCTAATCAAAGGTGTCAAAGGTGAGGACACCAGCCAGTTCTGCACATGTGACATCTCAAACAATGTTGTCTTTTTTCAGGAAGCAACTAAGTTTATGCTCCATTAAGATTTTTTAAAAAAATCAGTGTGTTAGATTGGTTGATGACAGTTGAATGTGTTCAGTTAGAATTTAGGGAAGAATGAAACACCCCAAAGAGGGAAAAGCCTCAACAGGGGAAGGGTGGCACCAGACTGGGGGCCCCAGCAGCCCTCTGCCCTCTGCCCTGACCTGGGCTCTGCCTTCGCTCTGCAACCACCTGAGATGCTCTTCTGTCACCTGTTTCCACCTGTCCTTCTCTGCTGGTTTAATCCCAATATCCTTCGTTCTGCGTTCCCTGTTTTTCCCTCCTAGTCATCTGCTAACACTTTAAAAAAGTCTGCTCTCATATTTTGTATCAAAAAGCTCTTTCTTGCTTATCTGATTGTTCCTTTTATCTTTACTCGCATTCTGTCCTTATTGCAAGAAGGCAACACTTTATCATATTTTTATTTTAATATTAATACTTTTTGTAAACAAGATTTCTTCTGTGTCTTGTAAGTCTCTGTTGCTTGATTTTTTTTTACACTTTGCCTATTTCTTGTCTTTTTAAAGCAAGTTTGAGGCTTTCCGCAGATATCTACAAATGCAATTGCTTAGTGAATTTGAATGTCTATCTTCAGCTTTGTTGGATGTGGCTAAACTGCTGTCCAGACCAGACCAGATCAGTGTCACCAGCAGAGAGTGAGCATGTGACCACACTCCCACCCACAAGGGTTTGTAGCTGGCGGTAACCAGGGTATAAAACGGCGCCCCCTTCATCCTGACCTTCCCAGGTCTTGGGAATGAGTGTCAGACATCTAACGCCCTGGGTAGCAGCCCCCGTAACAGCCTCTGTTTTATGGGGTTCTTGACTGACAGGCCTTAGCATCAAAGGTCTTCTCCTCAAATGCTTAAGTTTGTAAACTTTAATATACATTTGGTCTTTCTTGGATAACATATATTCTTGTTTTTGTTTTGTTTTGTTTGGTTTGGTTACTGAAATTTAGAATTATCTTATATATATTTTTTTTAATCAGGGCGTTGGATTAACATATTTCCTTTGTTTTGGTTTATAGAATTCATCCTTTTAGATCTTTTGAAAAGAAACGTACGAATGAGTTTCAGCAAAGATCCTCATTCTTCTCTTATTTATACTCTGCGTAGATCTAGTTACCCAGTGACGTAAATGGGAAAACACATGCTACCGGTGACTTACTTTGACTACAGATGCAGATGGCTTTGTAGATCCAGGTTAAGAAGTATTCTCGTGGGAGAGCGAAAATATGATTACTGGCGTTTATAAAGGGCACTTACATGAAAGTGTAGCACTGCGGAGCTGGCATACTCATTTGAAAGCTTAGAACTAATTAATGAGATGAAATCAATTCAGCTTCCTTGAGAAAACTCTCCAATGGTTAATTTTGAAAGATTTTGGAAGAACTTGTGTTATTTTAAAAGAAAAGGCAATCGATTTTTTTAATCTAGATTTTTCACTTACATCAAATCAGATACACATCTATCCTTTTCTCACTCTGAGCCGTAGGGGCACATGCACACGCCGAAACTGTTCCCCCAAGGCTGATACTGAGTTCCTCAAGTAGTGCACCATTTTCATCAGCCAAGACTTCAATTAAACATCAGTTTCCATCTTATTATCTAAACTATGTTCTACTCTATCTGTGTGTGTGTGTATATATCTGTATCTTTTTGTTTATTGTGTTCTCTACACTATATCTACTAAATTTTAACCTGAGGACAGGAAGAAATTATATTTGGTAACTACTGTAGAAAATTACAGGAGAAAACATGACTTTGCCAGTTTTGCTTTTTGCTTGCAGCTCGGATCTTGCTGGAAATGTATTTTGTTGATTACCATAAAAAACCGAATGTTTGCATATTTAACAGTAATCTTCATCTCTGCTTTTTACAGACTATGTATCCTGGAAAAGAAGAAATTCTGGTGAGAAAAGGATGCTCTGCAGTGAAGTGGTGATGGAACACGGCATTCCTCTGACAGTGGTGCGGTGACACCCGCACTTGCTTGCTCAGATGGAGACTTTCTCCCGGGGTGTGATGGTTAATTGCATGTGTCTACTTGGTCGGATCACAGGGTGCCCTGATATTTTGTTAAGCATGCCCTGAGTGTGTCTGGGAGGGTGCTTCTAGATGAGAGGCTAGCACTGAGCTGGTGGACTGAGTAACACAGGCAGCCCTCCCCAGTGTGGGGGCCCCGTCCAACCCCCTGAAGGCCTGAATAGAAACAAAGGATGGAAGGCCGGATCTGCTCTTTCTGCCTGACTGTTGAGCTGGAACGTCAGAGCTTCTTGTGTCCTTGGGCTGGGACATACACCATCAGCTCTCCTGGTAGAACATGGGCTTCCCAGCTTACATAAGAGCACGAGCCAATCCCTCTGAGTAGATCACATACGTATCCTCCAGGGAGCTCTCCTGCAAGGATCGTGATGCAAGGATGCTGACTCTGCACTTTTGAAATATCTAAGGAGCAGCTGAGCTGAGCACACAAATGTTGTCACATCTTAGACTGTGACAGGCATTTGCCCTGCAATAAAGGAAGTACGATCTTAAAAAGAGGGAACAGATTAGAAAGCGTGACTTGTAAAAATGTGTGTCTTAATTTTAAAACAATTTAGCCATTTCCCCTTTCTCCTTTCAAGAGCATCCATTATGATCTTTTCTAACAAATAAGTCAACCCTTTACAGTAAGGGAATTTGCTGAAGATTATCAGAGCTGGTTATATGAGAGAATGTAATGGTAACCTTTTCTACATCGGGTCAGAATTTCTGTGGTAATTACTTCTGAATCAACTCAGGTTATGAGAATTGAAAGCATTTACTCACACGACTTCTACCTCAATCAACTGTCTGAAAGTTAAAATGGTACTAAAATAGTGAGGGTCGGGAATGTTAACACTAAGTTTCTAATTTATATAAAGCAGGTATGTTTAAAGATGTTCCAAACAGCAGGGTGCCTGTCCACCCTTCCCTCGTACTCACCCACCCTGCAGAACGCCTCCAGTCCTCCCCGCGGTAAAGGAGGTGAACCGAGTACGAGGCGCAGCCCACAGCGGAGGTGAGTCCTACAGTGTTGTCACCAGGGGTGGGCCAGCCGCGACATTCCGTGAACAATTTTTATGGGCCAAGGCTCATGCTCAGAATTGCTTTTTTGATTCATTCTCATTTTATCATTGCAATGATCCTGTGAAGAGCCTACCTTTATTATTTCCATTTTATAGGTAAGGAGACTGAGGCTCAGAGGATTATATAAACTGTACATGGTGACAGCTAGCTCAGAAGATGTGCAGATGGGACTCCAAACCCTCAGGGTCTGCTTCCAAGTCTTTGCTCTTTTTCCCTACCCTGTACTTCTGGGGTTTGGCCCCAGACCTCACACTTGAAGTGGGTGGTGTGCAAGCAGGAAGCCTGTGCCCTGTCCCCAGAAGTAACTGGGTGTGACGATCTCAGGAATCACCTTTCTCCACCCACTGGCTGGTCTAGGAAATCTACTCTACCTAATTTTTTTTCTACTGTCCCTTTCAATTACACGTGTGTCATGGAAACAGGAAGGATTATGCCTGAAAATCTAAACATACCCGTCTCTAGTTCTTACAGAAAAAACAACTCTCCAAATGTTTCTACGTCTTTGGTTGCACATTATCAAATGGCCCAACATTTTTTCTACCATCTTAACTTCTATGATTTAGCCTTGCTCCATTTCTGCACTTTCCAGGATTCAATATGTTTATAAAAGTTAATGGTGGATGTTGGTCAGCTGATAATTAATGTTCTGAAATTGGAGTCCAAGCATATTTGGAGTTTCATGAATGGTCTTCAAGGTGTCATGAAATTCCTTGATAGTGTATGTCAAAAAATATATGAGAAAGTATTCATATCTTTAAAAATATTTAGTTCACCTTAAAATTAATATTGGCCACCAGAGTCAGCACCTTTGAATATGCTGTTGGCAGGTGGCTTGAAACACAAACAATACGCCAAAGATACAGCACTGCTGTCAGTCAGCTAGGGTTGCTTCTCTTTATTCTTTGAACACTCTATTTTATAGCAAATGAGGACACTTGATTGTACTACCTGATTTAGATAGTTATTTAGATTTAAAAAAGTCAGCTAGATGTTCTTATTGCGTTGTTGTGAGAAGTGGCTTTACTATAAAACGGCTTCCTCGAAACAAATATGTCTGCTTTCTCTCTGAATATCAGGGCTTTCAATAGGCTCTTTTTCGTTAGAACAGCAGACAGATGCTAAGAGAAATCAAGAGCGCTGGGAAGACTTGATTGCAGGACTAAGCGTGTAATAAACTGTCCCTTAATGAGACAATCCTGCAAACAGTCTGAAAATCAGACTCATAATAATGGCAATAATAATCATTAGAATTTTCAGTCTGCAGGGTCTCTCTGCTAAAGGGCAGTAAAGCACTTCGGTGTAACGGGATAAGGCCCCTGACGCCGGCGTAGCCGCAGCCTGAATGTCTACGGCACTTACGCACTGATGAGGGGCTCCGGCGTCCCCGGCTCGTAGAAGCTGGGACGCCCAGGAGGCCCGGGAACCGGCGGGGGTCCTCAGGGCTGGGTGCCTGCCCGGGCTCCGTGATGCAGGGAGCTGTTGCCCTTCTCAGCTTCCTCACGTGTGAAGCCCAAACACTTACTGACGGGCTGTTCTGAGGGACCCGTGGGGTGCTCCGAAGTTCACGCAGGGTCTCATGGCCCCGCGTCACCTGTCATACACGGCAGGCCACCAGCCATCCCTTCCCCGATCTGCTCTGTGGCTGCCTCGGTAGATTCAGGACCTCAGCTCTTGGCTTGGGGCACTCCTGTGAGCAGCTAACTGGTCTCCCAGCACGCCCACCCCCTAAGTTCTAACTAGCGTGATACTTGCAGACACAGATCGGATCTCCCGCTACCTAGGATCACCACTGGCTGTGTGTGCGTTCGGGGCCGGGCTCACTGGGCCGCTCCTGCTCTTCCGCCCGGTTTTCTAGGTGGTGGGGTCAGGAACCCTGGTTCTGGAGTCAGACAGTTCCTGGATCTGCCGCCTTAAGGAGCTCTGGGACCTTGAGAGCCCCCTTAGCATCTTTATGCCTCAAGTGTATCAGCTGCACAGCTGAGATAAACATGAACCCACCTCACTGGTGTGTTCTGAGAATTAAAGGCTGGAGGGGCCCGGCTGTAAGTATTAACTTGATATGATGGATTCAGGTTGGCCTCCCTGGGGGGTCCATCTCCCGACAGTGCTGAGCTGAGCGGAGGATGGGAGGCCACGCGTCGCCAGTTCCGCCAGCTGGACCTCACAGCTTGGCCGCCAGCCCCCGGTCACACCAGGGAAGAGGCCCGGGTTCCCTGCGCAGGGGCACGCAGAGGGACAGGGAGAGACCAGGGCTCCGCTGTGACGTACTCCGGGGTTTGTGGCCCCGGGCGTTTGAGGGGAAAGGCTGGTTCTCCTCCTCATTCATCCGGGGATCTCCAGGACCCCACCCCAGGGTGTGGGTCTGGCCCGGGGTGACGCACAGCCCCGCCGCATTCTGTGAATGTCCTCCAGTAAAGGCTGTTCTGGAGGTGCTGGTGTGTGCGCTGTCAGTAATGACCCTTGTTTACCAGCCTGCGGTCTCGGCACATGCAGAGGGGTCAGGACCGTATGTATGTGAAAACAGAGCACTTTGCCTCTGCTGACCCATCGTGACTTGTGTGCTCTGTCCCAGCCCCCCTCCCCTCTCCTGCCTGACGCGCTTGCCCTTGCACGTGCTCTAACCACGTGCTCGCCCTGAGCCTCCACCTTGCACCTCCCTGCCTCTCCACTCAGCCCTGGCCCGAACCCTGCCCCGCCGCCCCACCAGCTCGCACCCAGATGCTGTAGGGGAAGAAGGCGATCTTCCCTCTAGCTCCTAGGTTCCCCCGCTGGGCCCGGGAATCAGACTGACAAAAGGAAGATTAACAACAACAAAAACCCACCCACCCACCGGCCAAGCAAACAGGCCGCCCGAGCAGCGTGCGTGAACACCAGAGAGCACAGGACGAGTAACTCGAAGGGTGGTCAGACTGTGGGCTGCCCGTCACCTGAGCAAAAGAAAAATACACTTTCAGAGACATGACAAGACCAAGGAAACCGGCTTTGAGATTCTAGGGGCAGCAGATTGTGGAAAGAAAAACATATGGGGGATGTCCCGCCCATGCCCCAGGACCCCCAACCCCGACAGGGCCGGGCTGAGGGTCCCAAGGCGTGGCGCTGCCCCCCTGCCCCTGTGTGGCAGAACCCTGGTACCAGTGGCCTCGGGGCATGCTGGGCAGGGGGTGCAGGGCAGGGGCAGAGGAGGAGGGAAGGAACAAGTGAGGGGCACCCAGGGCAGGGAGGGGGCCAGGTGGGGCTCAGGGGGTGCAGATTCAAAGACACAATCAACAACACTTTCAAGAAACCACTGCAGTGCCTTGAGCCCCGCGCGCAGGGCCCGTGGGCCCCGGGTAGAGCTCACCCACACAATTCTGCAGTAATAAAAAGTGGTATTTCAACATATATCACAATGATTCTCTCCAATGCTTTTTAGTTTTCGAGGGCATATTTATTTTTTCATTACTTTCTAAAGGAAGCAAGCAATTATCAAGCAGTATATTAACATTATTAAACTCATTAAAACTCCTGGAAGCACCAAGTATTTCAAGTTATATGTAGCATTTAGTATAAAGAGAAGACTTCTTTAAAGTGCTGTCCAAAATTACAAAACTTAATTACAAAAACTTAAAAGAAGAAGACAACCAGATCACCGCCGGAGCCTCCAGCAAGAACACAAGAGGTCAGAACACAAGTACAGGGCGTTACTTCTGAGACGCGGGAAGGGCAGAAAACGCGCCAGTGGGAGGCCGTGCCATGCTGCTCAACTGAACTGACGCATCGAAAGTAGACTTTGGCCTTGAACTACAGATCAGATTTTGGCTGCATTTTGATTTAAGTATTGTTAACACTGCAGGCAAGATCATAAACAGAAAAAAAAACAAAACCCTCTAAGGTTATCTCGAAAGGGAGGCTGGTGGGCAGAATCCTTTCCTTAAAACCTCAGATGGGCAGAATTTCTTCCTGTGAAACTGCTGTTGTCACATGCTCTCACTGGGGCCTGTGGGTCTCAGGGTGGCGTGTGTGATGTGCCCAACTCTGCAGTGTTAATTGCAGTCGGCGTGCTTTTAAACGTTAATGAAAGCCGTATGTGTGTGAGATTTTCCCAAAATGTGAGAACCCCCCTCCCACTCAATCCACCCGCGTCTCCACCCTTTTGGAAAAGGTGCAAAGCACTTCTAAGTACAGAATGTGCTTTCCTCCAGCGCAGTCAGGTTTCCTAATGACCATTTGTGTAAACCTTGGTGAGGCCGAGAGCGGAGGACTCCTGCGGCAGTATAAACAGCTCGCGAGCTCGCTGCCCTTGACCCCGCTGCATCGAGGGAACAAGTGTTTCAAATTACTGGCTTCTGCTGGCGGCCCAGCTCCGGCCGCCTGGATGAACGTCTGCCCGGGCTGGTCGGCAGGGCTGGTGCTGAGGCCTGGCCAGCGTTCGGCCGAGGCTGGGGGACTCTGGGCTCCGAGGTGTTGTCTGGTAGGGGAACTGCCGCTCAACCCAAAGCGTGTTCGCCGGGGAAGAACTGTCCATGAAAAGGCAGTCCTCGTCGCCACATTAAGACATGGGAGCCAGGCGGCCCTCGCACGGCTGCCGGCGCACCGAGCGCCCGCGCCTGCTCCAGGGGGCAGCTCGCTGGCGTTGGGCAGGCATGCGGCGGCGGCCCCAGGGGTAACAGGATATGCCCAAATGACAGCCTCGGAATAAGCCGAAAAATCCAGATAATCCTTTCTGCGCCACCATTTTCTCCTTCTAATCAGGATTAGGTTCAACTGAAAACACAAAATTATAGCCTTTACCGTTCTCATCCCATTTTGCACATTTTCTTCTCCCCCAGCCTACTTCCTGGTGGTCTGTATGAACTTTTTAGCAAACATCTGGCATCTGAACAATTAGCATTGCTTGGATGGGAGCAGCTAAACACAGAGCAACTATCTTCCATTAATGTGATGAAAAAAGCGAGGTTGTGCACGTTCCTCCGATGATTCTGCCGGAAGCCTTGGTCCTGTTCTATGATAGCCTCGCCCCTGGGGTTCCATCGTATGTAGCAAGGGAACCATTCGAAAGCCTTCTGGTGGAAATGGATAGGACTGGCACTTGGCTTTGTGTGTTGAATCACTACCACTAATTTATTGTGACAGCTTCACTTTGAATCCCTGGTAACAAACACTATCGTGTTGCAGGCGCTGTGTTTATGACTCCAAAGAAATGAAGGACTTTGAGACGCTGACACTCACACATTAATTGTGCGGGATATTCTGTCCACATGGTTGAAGGGAGGCGTGGCTTCTGCTCATGTTGAGCTAGGTGTCCCCAGGTGTCACCTCTGATTTCTCCCCACTGTAACGTGGTGACAGCGTTCTTGAATCCACATCATGACTTCCTGCTTGAGTTTAATTCCAGAAGAGGCAAGTCTCTCTGCAAGTATTTTCTCTGGTAAGAAAAGAAAACTTGTGGAATGGACGTATTCTTTTTTTTTTTTTTTCTGTCAGTGACCAAAAATCTTCAAACGAAACTGAAGGAGCAGTTGCAGGCTTACCTCCTCTCGTGATGGGTGACAGTCTTGTCCCTTCGTTGCTTTTAGATGGTCCTCAGCTCTTTAAACTCTACAAATTACACGTTTGACATTTTTGCACTGTAGTGTAACTTGTAAACCAACTTAATCCCTTTTAGAGTAGGAAAGGCATGCAATTTCCAGAATTAGGAAGGATTATGGCTTTATTTACGCCACGGCTAGACTGGGAGTTCTGTCCTTGCAGACACAGAGCAGGACTTTCTCCCGCCCCTCCCCGCCTCCTCAATTTAACGGTCCGCACAGAGGATTCGAAACCCCAACCGCAAGCAAGGGGCAGTGAGGAGAAACATCCAATGCACCGAGAGTGGGAGCGTTAGGAGCAGAAAAGAGGAAGGAGACAGGGACGCGGTGCACGTGAGGGTCGCCCTCACATCAGCCTGAGGGTGGACGGTCTGGAGGCCTCACCTCAGGTGAGCCCGCACTCCTTTCTGAGCTCCCAGGCAGGTTGGCCTCACCACCGGCAAACACTCGGGATCCCAGAAGCTGTCCCTCGGTGTCACTTCCTCTGCCTGAGTCCTGTGGAGGCATCCCCCATCCCCCACGGCACTGACGCCCGGTCGCTCCCTCTCTCCCTGCAGCCTTCTCCCAGGAGGTCTGCGCCCTCCGCGTGTGCACCTCTCTCCCCTCCTTACAAACCCCACAGCGGGATCCGGCCACTGGTCTGAAACGCCTCCTGTTTCCGATTCAGCCTGCGCCTGTGTTGGGAAGCCTTCCTCTCTCCGCCTCTCTCTCTCTGACGGGGAGGGAACCTGTGAGATGCAAGGAACACCGTCCCCTTTCCTTCCCCACGGCACGGAGGACGGGAGTGATCACCCCTTTCCCCGCGTGGACCAGCGTCTCTTCATGACGCAACAGTCTAGTTCCATCAAACCCACGTGCTCTGCAGGGAGGGAGCAGGAACTTACAGTGACGGTGAGAGTGCATTTGTGTTTAACAGGCCAAGGTACTTACTGCCTTTTCAAATGCCTTCTTTCCTTTTTCTACTTTGTCCTCCTAAGCGCATTGAGAAAATGTCCTTTCGCGTGAGGGTCTAACGTGAGAAAGACCGGAATGACCCTGTTCTGGGTTTGACCGCCCGTCCCGAGTGAATGCACGTGGGAGCTCCTTGCCTGGCTGCCCCTGCCCTCACCGCCACCCGGAACATCTCCAGATCCCCTGCGTGGGCGTGCGGCACGAGCAAAACGGGCAAAGCTGTGCCCTCCGCCCCGAGATCCGGGTACTGAATGAACCTGTGGAAGTGTCCTCAAACACACAGGGGCGTGGGCTCCTCCTGCCCTGGGCACTCGCGTGGTTCTACTGAAAGTGAATCCTAGAGGCAGTGGCATTTGCTGCACGGACCCACGCATCTCTGGCTTGGGGATTACGGATAAACGCCTCATCCAGAGCCAGCAAGCTCTAGGCTGGCCTGTAGCCTGTAACTTCTAGGCTATAAAGAGGCACTGGGTTCTCTCTCAGGAATCTGACCTGAGACCATGCGGAAAAAGTAGGCAGTCAGCAATGAGAAGCAAAACACTAACACAAAGTGGTGGAGTGGCCTCCTCAACGCCAAGCTAACCGCTCTTGACTTAAGAGATACTACGTTTCCTGGATGATCCTTTTTTTGTAGGGAAATTACTTAACTAAAATAGTAACATCGTTTCTAAAATGTGACTTCCCTTTCCACGTGTTTGGGTTGGTTATCTTCACAAAATTTGGCAAGGAAAACAGAGAGAGATTGAGAGAAAATTAAACCCATGAGGCAAGCAATTGCTAATGCATAAATTTAAATGGTCATCTATTAACATTTGTTGACTTGTGTATCAACTTTTCAATCATATTAGATTGCAAATTCATAAGGACAGTTTTTTGTCAGTAATATGTTAGCCCCATTTTTCCTTAGACAGACAGATGACAGACACCCCCCCCAACCAGGTGTGGAAGTCACCCACCCCCTACCCCCCAGCCCATGGCCTGTTCCTCCTCATACCTCTGTATTCTCAGGCTCTGGCCCCCATCACTGTCTTCAGCACTATTCTAG
The DNA here is from genome assembly GCF_036321535.1 of Camelus dromedarius. Lineage (NCBI taxonomy): Eukaryota > Metazoa > Chordata > Mammalia > Artiodactyla > Camelidae > Camelus > Camelus dromedarius. Next base: position 2,472,664 of record NC_087461.1, read on the forward strand.
TCCTAATTATTACTGAAATCATACACAGAGAAAAAGTCTTAATGACATTTCGGCTTCTCGTTTGGAAACTGCTCCAAGATCTTGGGATCCGCCGGACCCGGCGCTCACCTCTACGTCCCCACTGTGGACCTCGTCGTCACCAAGGACCGTGGCCCCCTCTAACCTTCATTTTGAGCATCCCGTTCTCTGACTGCCACTTCTTTCTCTGCTCATCCGCTCTCGTGTCTCCATGGCAACAATAACCCTTCAGCCCCCAGAGACCTCACTCTCTTTCTCTTGCTGCTCTGTGGTCCTCCCAAACCCAGGTCCCTGCTTCCTTCCGCTGGTCCTGGAATCGCTCCCTGCACACAACGTCAGCTCTCGCAGCTTCTCTGCTTCCTGAAAACCGTCTGCTTAGACCTGCTCTCCAGTCACTCCACGTCTGCACCACGGCACCGGAACACGGCTGGAGGGAAACCCGCGCCCGTGAGGGTCTGCGCTGGGACTCACGGCCACAAGCACAGGTGTGCCTCTGGCGGGGCCGTCATCCTCCTGTGTCTCCTGAGCCCCTCCAGTGCCCACTCTCACGATAAGCGCGTAAGACTTTTGTCTTTACCCAAACACCTCGCACCACCTTTCCTGCTCTAACTTAGTGTCGTGTTTCCTCTTCCAAGGAATAAAATTAAAAGACAGAACAGCGGAACACACAGAGGTTCGGACCACACGAGCCAGCTGCTGGGCTTTTGCGCACGCATCTGCCTCCCCTGCTGTGGCTGAGAACACGCGCGCGGTCCCACCCCAAGGCGACCCCTCCTTCTGGGCATTTGATTCCAGCTGCTCACCAATTCAGGACGAGTCAGCTCGACGGCTCCAGCCCCTCTTTCCTCCCTCTGCATCAATTTCCCCATTCCTTTTGGAAGCTAACCTAATTCTGTTACTTCTCCAGTCTTAAAATAAGAACAAACAAAAGCCCTCTCTCGGCTCCACCGGCTCCAACAGAAATTGGCCTGTTCTCTCAGCAAAACTCTGTCATCTGCACCCGATGTCTCCAAGCCCCCTCCCCTGAAGTGGACTCAAGCCGGACGTGCTCCCGCACCCTCCACCAAAGCAGCGCTCAGGAAGGAGGGCAGCGCCGGTCGGTTCTCAGTCCTCAAGGCACCTGCCCTCTCGCACCTCTGGACACGGGCGGCCATGCCCTCCTTGAAAGACTGCGCCTGCTGGGCCCCCAGGACCACGGTACTGTGACCTGCCAGGATCAGTTGTGCGGCCGTCTCTCCTGACCCGCTTCCCGCTCTCTGCAGCTGGGAGCGCTCCCGTGCAGTCCTCGAACCCCGCTTGTCTCCCAGCTACGCTCGTTTGCTGACCCCGCCCGGCCCCCAGCTTCTCGGCAGAGTCCGCACACTGAAGTCTCAGGTTGGCGCCACCAGCGTTGCCCTGACCTGGGCTCCAGGCTGCCCCTGACCTGGACTCACGTACACAGCTGCGCTCTCAACATCTGCATTAGAATTTCCAAAACTTGTCTAGAACCGAACTCCCCATCTTTACCTTTGAACCTGTCCCTGCCATAGTGTTTCTCCTCTTGGTTAAGGTGCACTGAGCAAAATCTTAGAGCCTCCCCCAACTCCTCTCTCACAGCAGGCCCAACTCAGCAGCAGATTTTGTTGGGTCAACCTTCCCCGCACTTCCACATCCACCGGCTGCCCACCAGCTCTGCTGCGGCCATCCTGGTCCTGGCCAGCATCGCCTCTGGCCTGAATTTCTTAGCTCCCTGCTTCAACTCCACAGTTTGTTTTAACGTGTCAGCTAGAATATGCCTTTTTAACAGATTATTAACAATTATTTATACTTGTAATAATCCATTCCCCCCCCCGTGAACTTTCTGTACCATTCCACAGCTTTATTTTCCATACTGCAGAGCTTGTCAACTTTTACAATACCATACAATTTATTTATTCTATTTATTTCCATCTTTCCTAATTGGAAAGTAAGCTCCACCAGGAGAGGAAATTTTTATCTTTTTGGTTCCCTGATGTATTGTCAGGGTCCAGAATGGCGCTTAGCTCCCAACAAGGGCTGAGTGACTATTTAATAAACAGACAAGACAGTTAACTGAATAGACATTAGTCCTTACCCTGCCTTACTGCTTCTGCTCCCCCAAGTCACCACAATTTTTAAAAATGCTGCTTATGAGTTACTTTGAGAAATCCACGCACAAGAGGGTGAGTGAGAAAGTCAAACACTGCTCCCCCCACACAAAATGAGGAGTCGGCGCGACGGGGACGCCGACTCTGTGGCGGACAGCGTCACACCTTGCGACGGTTTTTGTGGACTGCTGGAAATCCTGGGCTATGAATGTTTGGCTAATAAAGATCTTCCCCCATATGATTCTTTTTAAATAAAGGATATGAAATTATAAGGCCATCACTCAAAAACCGAATTCCGAGATTGAAGTGAGCTGGCACTTCCTACACTGGCCTCACACACCGGCTCTCATGTCCTTCCCTGTCAAGAGGAGGGAAGTGAAGGAACCTCACGGCCTGGAGGTCTCTGAATCAGCAGACATCTCACACTGGTCTGTCAAGTGAGTAAGAAATAAAATTCAGTTGTGTTAAGCCACTCAAGTTGGAGATTAATTTTTTAGTGTAGTTAGAATTACCTGATATATACTCTCAGCTGGCATATGACTCCTTTGCTATCCCAGCTACATGCCATCCATGCTTATAAACTGAGCAAACCCATATGTCGAATGAGCAGTTGAATGAATGGGAAGGTGCCTGTGGTTTGTCAGCCTGTCCTTCTTCAGTATTTCTAAACCAGGCATGCATGAAGCGGTCTGACACACACAATTCAGGTCTAGAAGTGACTTGAACTCAGCTAACCTTTACTTCTGGTTTTAGGAATGATTAAATAGAGTCAAGGAGCTAGAATGAGGCAAAGCTGAGTGACCACAAGATCCTTGACTCCCGGCTGTTTGCTCATTCAACAGGGCCCCTCAGCAGAGATGCTCTGCACCTGCAGGCACACGTGTGTGACGACATATCGCCATGTGTACATAGCACATCTCTGTACACACGTGTGCATTCCATACAGAAGAACAACTGGATGTTAAATTGCTATTTTTCTTGCCTAGTTTTACTTAAATTTATCTTCTATCATTTTAAATTTTAGTAGAATTAGCTTTCAATAAACTGCACATATTTTAAGTATACAATTTGATAGGTTTTGACATAAGAATAAATCCATGAATCCATCACTAAAATCAGTAATAAACATATCTATCACCCCCCACAAATTTCCTGTGTCCTTTGGAATCACTCCCCCCCCCACCAATGCCCCATCCCTAGGTAACAACTGATCTATATTTTTTTTCTTTAAAGATCACTTTGCATTTTTCAGAATTTTGTATAATTTGGACAGAGGATCAAATCAGATAGCATGTACTCTTTTGGGGGCAGGGGAAAGTTGGGCTTCTTGCACTCAATAATTATAGTGAGACTTACCCATTTTGTTGTGTGTTACTTGGTCATTGGTTTTTACTGCTGCATAATATTCCACTGGAAGGCTATATGGCCATGTGTTTATCTACAATCCCACTTGAGGGCTTTGGTTGTTTACAGTTTTGGGCTATTTCAAATAAAGATACTGTGAGCATTCATGGACAAGTCTTTTTTTTTAATATGTGCTTTAATTTATTTGGGGTGAATATCTAGGGTCATGAAGTAGGTAAATGTTTAACTTCTTAAGAAGCAAAATGTTTCCCAAAGTGGTCATGTGGTGACTTATATGGATGGATTTATTCAAGTGTTCAACCAGACTGAACTCCTGGAATAAACCCCACTTGATCATGATGTATTACCCCTTTTATATTGTTTTTGGATTCCACTTGCTAAAATTCCATGAAGAACTTTTGCATCTATATTAATGAGGGATATTTGTCAGCGGTTTTCTCTCCTTATAATGTCTTTAGTTTTGTTTCAGTATAATGCTGGACTCACAATTTCAATCTTCAGGTGGGCAATTTGGCTTTTTAAAAGAATATTTCCTGTGTCTCCATTAGCAGTCTCAATCCTTCCTCTGTCTCCTTGAGCATGTGGAATACAATTACAGTTGTATGTTGTTTTAATGTCCTTGTCCCCTAGCTGGAGCATCAGTGCATTTCTGCATTTACTTGCATTGGTGGATGTCCCTTCCCCACGTGGGTCACGTGTCCCTGTGTCTGCACACCCAGCGTTTACACTGGGTGGCATGAACTGGGAAGCTCACCTTACTGGATCTGCCATATTGTCTTATTCCTATCATGTCTTGACCTCTCATCTGGCCTGCAGCCAAGTTACATGGAAACAGCTGGAATCTTCTGAGGCCTTATTCTAAACTCCGTTAGTACTTAGTCCAGTGTCATTTTGCTCTGCTCGTGGGGGACAACCTTGTTCAAGTTCTGCCTGATGTCTGTGGACTGTGGCGTTGCTCACGCTCTCTGCTCCGGCCCTGTGTCTGTCTGCTCAAAGGATTGTGTCCTCTCCGCCTCTTGTGCGATTGCCTCCCACGGACGGCTCGTCAGTGCTCAGCTGGAGCACCCAACAGGGCCTCGGCCGGTCTCCAGGCTCTCTGTTCACCAACATGCTCCACTCCTCTGCCCCACAGACTCACGATGGGTCCCCTGGAGTCTCAGCCCTGTCCCCTCAACCCAGGGAAATCCCTGTGCTCCGCCTGGGTCCCCCCTCCCTTGCACTTACCTGGCCTGGACCCTCACCCCTGTGCACGAGGTCCTGGTCTCCCTCCCCGGCACCTCCATTAACAAATGAAAAAGAAAAAGTTTTAAATTAAAAAAAGAAGTCATGGGCTCACCTTACTCATTTCCCTCTTTTAGAGATCACTCTCCTTTACTTCCTGACGCCTGGTGTCCATATATTCTGCTCCGTTTTTAAGCTGTTTCATGAAGGAGGGTAAATCTGGTCCCTGTGACTCCACCTTTGCCAAAAGTGGAACTATTCATTTAATTTAAAATTAAATTACCTCTGGGACCCTTAACTGCCCATATCTAACTAAAACCTAGCATTCTGATGATATTGCCTCCATCTACGAGTTTTTAAAGTAAATGTTTGTTCTTGCTCGCTTGGTATCTTGCATTTGCTAAGGCGTAAGGCCCTGCGGTTTGCAAGCATCGCATTCCCAGAGCAGGACGCCCCCCAGCAACCTGGCCGCTGACTGGCTTCCTCTAGAACTGACCGCAGCCACCTCTCTGGCCCTGCACCGTCCCCTTTCAGCGTTACCGTTAGAACAGCGTGTCCTCTTAGCGCGGTCTGTTTCAGAACCGGGTATCAGCTGTCCGGCACCAACAGTAGTTCCACGGCTGCGTGTTGGCCCAATTGTTGCAGTTTTTATTATTTTCCTCTGTTTCTCCTTTAAACCATAAATTACGAACCATCTAACACAATGAGGGGCAGTTACACACGCTGGACCACGGTCTGCTTGCGTTAGCTCGCCCGTCGGGACGAGAAGGCAGAGCTCTGTTCTTGAAAGCGTTGCAGGCTCAAAGCAAAACATCTGTATCTTTGTTACAATATGTCAGCCTTTATACTTAGAGACCTTTGGGGGATTATTTAGTCTTCATATGGGCTTTTGGACTGATATTGAAAATGGATGATTCTAGAAAAAAAGATGACTTGAAAAATGCCTTCTTGTTGAGTTCTTCCCTCTTGCTAGCAAATCTGAACTTACTGGGGATGAATTAGTAGCCTGCTGCCATTAAACGTGACGGGCCGCTCTGTTAATCATCCTTTCCACGTCGAGCAGCATTCTGGCAAAGACCGTTGTCGAGGATGAAAAATCGTACGTCATCTGCTTTGAAGGCTTCACAGCTTTAATAAATGCGATGTGTCAGCTACTTCATTCCTAAGGGTTTTTTTTTTTTTTTTTTTGCTTCCTATAATTTTCTCAGAAGGAATGAAGTTATAAAGGAGCCCACGTTCATGCAAATGAATTGCACATTTTGGCTCAGGCTACCCTGCTAAATTTTACACTTAATAAATAATAAATGAAGACACCAGGATGGAGACATGTGAGAGAGACAGCACCTCCGTCCTGGAAAGAGCTCGCTGCGGGCAGAGCCCGCGTAGTTTCCTGCGGGTGGTGACGAAACTAAAACCACAAGAGCAGCACCCGTGGCTTGCTCTGGGGAATGACTTCAACAATAAATGTGCCCAGTGCCCTTTTCGTCTTCGGTCGTGGCTATATTTAGTTTATTTTAAACGGAACAATTTAACACCTAATAGGAAACACACTGTCTGGTGCCTCTGGAGACAGAACACAGAATCCTCTTTTTTTTTTTTCAGTCATATACTGGCCTTTAGTTCAAGAAAAATAGTTGGTTATTAAATACCTCATTATATTTAGTTCATAGTTTTAAGTGTGAACATTTTAAGGACAAACAAAATATTCTTCTGAAGATCAGCTTTAAATTAGATACTCTTTAAAATAAAAGTGTATTTTCTACTTCTTAAGTGAAAAATATAATCTTCTTAAAATGGCACTGATTCTCTCGAAGATTTTGAATATTTCCGTGAATTGGTACAACTCGCAGACCAGTGATGTTTTGCTTTAGCGGGGCAGCCACCGGGGTTAAACAGATGGCTCCATCTTCATTCAGTCGTTCTGCGTCCTGAAGCAGCAGAGGCTGCTTCCAAAGGATGCCAATTAAGACTTCCAGCATGTTTAAAATATCTTCTTTTTCTGAGGCTTTCCTTGACCTGACCGGGGGAGGACGGGGGAAAATCCACAGAGAGAGGTCTTCAGCCTGGCTGGATGACAAAGTCTCAGGAGTAGAACTCTGCAGTTCTCTGTTTTTCATGATTTCTTTTTGGGGGTGTACTGAGCTATGCTTTTTCCTCTCTGCTTTCATGATGCCTTTCTGAGTTCTTTGAAGTAAAGACTTAGAATCTAAAATCCCTTGTAACACTGATAGACTCTGTATTTGTCTCCTTGGGTTGGTGTAATAAAATATTACAAATTGGGTGACTTAAAACAACAGAAGTTTACTCTGTCATAATTCTGGAAGCTAGAAATCCAAAATCAAGGCGCTGGTAGGGTCACACTTCCTCCAAGACCCTGGATAGACCCCTCCTCGCCCCCTCTGGCTTCTGGCCGTGGTCGTCCACCCGGCATTGCTCCAACCTGGCTTCCACTGCCACACGATGGACGCTCTCCCTGTGTCACTGTCTTCTACGGTGCTTTCCCCTTTCACAGGGACACACGCCGTAGTGCCTTAGTGCCCACCCTAGGGACCTCATCTTACCTGGGTCACATCGGTGAAGACTACGTCCAGATGAGGTCATGTTCACAGGCACAGGGAGTTAGGACTTCAACATTCCATTTGGGGAATGTAGTTGAATCTGTAACAGGCATCTAGAAGCATTTTTTGGGACGAACTAATTTGACCATCCAGATTCATTTCATGAAAAAGGAATATTTAAAAAAGGCAGGCCTGTAACCATAATTCTTTTCTTTAAACAGCATGTGCTTCCAGCCTGTAGAGCCTCAGACAAGTTATTTCCCTAATCCAGGGCACAGCCCTCACTTTCTTCCATGTTTTTACCTTCTCCTGGTAAATATCTCCTCTTATTTCAGATCTCAGGTCAACTGGCCAGCTTTTGACTCATTGCCAACGACTTCCCAGTCTCTTACTCCCTGATACACATTCATAGGGACGCTTTATCTCCCTAGAAAACCTCACAGTGATTACAGCCAGTGTATTTAGCTGTCAGGGAACTTGCCTTCACTGATAGGACATGAGTTCCACGAGGACCAGGATCAGATCTGCTTCCTTGTGACTCTGTCCCTGGATTTTGCACTGATTACCGATTGTTGAGTGAATAAGCAAGTAATGAAGGTCCAGATCATCAAAATTTAATTCTAGTCTCCTGCAACATCATTAAAGCCATCCTCCTCAGCGTGGACTTTGACGTGAGGTGCAGACAGTGCAGCACTGCAGGAAGATTTAAAGAACTCCACTGTCTCGAAGGGGCAGATATTGAAGGAGATGCTGTGTGTCTTTTAACCAACGTAAGGTGAGAGAGCTTTTCTGTGCAGATACCAGAATGGAGTCGGGGGTTCTCAATGTTCCTTGCAGCCTGAATAAGCCTCCCTGCTGCCTGAGTGGGTGAGTCTTTTTAGTGTAGATGGAAGAGTCTAGCAAAATGCAAATAATTGATGCTCTGAAAATAGAAGTATAAATAATGTATTGAGTGTATAAAGCAAAACTACACATAATGCACTTCTCTGGTGCACGAGGAATTCAGGGCACCGCTAACAGCACAACTGATGTGCGCTGTCAGGAGCAGCGCCCAGGGAGCGGGGGAGCCCACGAGGGGCCCGGGGAGCCCCGTCCACGTCGGCACTGCCACCTCACTGTGTGCTGGTGACTTTCTTGGAAGTTTAGACCTTGGCTGAAGCCCTGGATGACAGCAGTTTCTCCACTCCTTCAACCACTCCATTCCTCTCAGAGAAGAGGAGGGTGTCCCCACAAGAAAGGCCACGGGGACCATAAATAGGGCCACAACATGTGACTTTAACCAACAGGAAGGAGGAGATTCCTGTTTCTCATTCTTCACTTTCATCCTGAAAAACCTCAGAGTACTGCACTTGCTGATTTGTACAATTTAACAACAACTTTTCACCTTCTGGTGGACAAAATGCAAAGCGTATCTTCAGCAACATCAGGGTGCGCGCTCTGAGTCTCGTTCACGACTGTGGGTTTCTCCCCACGGGTGGGGGTGAGAGCCTTTATCTTAACTTGTTCAATTCTCCTCAGCTGTAAACAGGATGAAATTATGTTTTTCTGTGTCAGGGGGTCATTGTGAGGAGCGCTTACCCCAGACCTACCACTGAACTTAGCTGCTCATTTCCCTCCTTCCCTCCCCCCCGAGAACGTGGGTTATTTGCAGCACGTGTTGAAGGCCCCCTGGGAGAATCTGCAGGAGGGTATGCGGTGTGAGGAAATGTTCTAATCTCAGCCTCTTACAGACAGCTGTCCGGTTTTCCCAGCACCACTTACTGAAGAGACCATCTTTTCTCCATTGTGTGTTCTTGCTTCCAGGGTCGCAGATTAGCTGACCACAAGTGTGTGGGTTTACATCTGGGCTCTCTGTTCTCTTCCAATGATCCCTGAGTCTGTTTTGGTGCCTCTGAGTCCCCCTGTGATGCAAATCTCATCTCCACTTCTGCTGCCAGCCAGAGGACACTCTGCTTTCAAAAGGCTGGTGCCACTAGGCCACGCCCTCATTCACATTCTCGATGTTTTCAGGTAACTGAGTTGGGGTGTTCCCATTTCTGCAAAATCCCCCCACAGCAGGCCCAGAATCGTATTTGACAAAACGACCAGCGGACAGGAATCAGGGGGTGGGGCGTCTTTAGAAGCCTGCCTGCCACTCTGATTAATTTCAACAGAAAGCCATTGTGTTGGAAGGATGCAGGGAAGCCCTAAGAACTGGTGGAAGGCTGGATGAGCAGGCTCTGGAGGTTACAGGGAGTGAGGAAGTGCTGGTGGGCCACGCAGCCGGAACGGTCTGTCACCACCCCCACACCACCTGCGGGGCTTCAACACGTTCGCTCCTCTTGTCACCCTGGACAGGAGTTGAATGACAGATGGGGAGTGTCTAACTGGCCAACTGGGATCACATCCCAGCAATCTGGCCGCAGGAACAGCAGAACACCCGGGTCAGCAGGCTATCTGGGAGCTGTCAGTGAGGGTGTGTTTAAGCAAAACGAGGTGTGAAATGCACTCACCCTGCAATTTCCTGAGAATGAAGTCAGTTCCTCAAACGTCTTCTACTAATACTGTCTCATGCGACTTGATGTCGCACCATCTGAGTTCATATCCTGGCCGTGCTGTAAGCATGTGTATCAAGTGAGATGGAAGAGGGATGCGCCACAGCCCGCAGTGCCTGGTGCGCAGCAGGTCCTCAGCAGCGCTCTAAATGATCTCTTCTCATTATGAACAATCCTGACCTAGCTCACTGAACAAAGGTAAGTGCCATCACTTCACTTTATTTAAAATAAGGTCAAAGTGTGTGTGCACCACGTTCTTGAGATCTGCACACTACTTCACTGGCATTTTGCACACATGCGTCCTTTAAACAGGAGAAATCTCCTCTCAAGAATGGCACACGTGGCGGCTGGAACCAAGACTGAGTGTAGCTCCAGCCCCATCACTTGGTGCAGTGAGTTACTTGCTCAGGTGAGTTACCTAAGCTCTACCTATCAATTGTCCTCATCTGCCACCTCCTAGGGTCTGTGTGGATGTCAATTTTACGGGACAATGGCTTTAAGTCCAGTGCCTGATCCCTGCCAAATCCTATACATGAGATGTTTTGAACATCAAAATCATGAATGCATTATGCGTGTCATCTAAGCAGCAATAGTGATGCCTGCCTAAAAGGGAATCGCATGGGGACAACCAGCAGTCCTACTGCAAGACTATTTTTAATTACAGCATTTTAAAAATAGCTGCTGTGCTTATTCTAAATCCGACAGAGAGCTGAAGACTTGCTGTGAAGTGTTACGCTAATCAGGAGAGCGCTCAGTCCAGGGAGAGGACACATCAGGATGACAGCAAGCATGAATTAAGACCCCGCGGTGTGAAGCCTTACATCGTGAAATGATTGTCGCTGCTATTTGCAAGAGTTTAGGACGGGAGTGGAATGCGCGTTCACCTGCTAGTGAATGAACTGAGGTATCTGCTGAAGAAGATACAGGATTTCCAGACCACTGTCTTCTGGGAGAACCCGCTCTCCGTGACCCGTAACTGACACTCCTGTTCCTTCTACTTCCCAATGAAGAAGAAACCATTGGCTCGGCCCCGTGAGTCCAATATCCTAATATCTGACAGTAGTAGTCCTTTTTTTCAGTGGTCCACAATAATCATTTTCTGCCTAAGTTAAAATTCTCTTTTTACGCACGCCTTCACTCTCTTATGTATGGAATATAATTTCTTTAATTGTCTCTGTCAAATGTCTCTAACCCATCATCCACACTACCACCCAAGGAAGCATCATGAAACAGAGGTTGGATCGTATTATCATTTCTCCATGATTTTCCACATCAAATGCTCCCACATCTGCCTAGGTTGCTTCAATTTAAGTCTTCCCTTGAGACTGACACCCGCAGCTGTAATCTCCCACAAAAGCTTCCTCCCACAGCCCTACTCACCATTCTCTGGGATCATACCTCCTTGCCTTGGCTAGATTTCTTAAGCCACATTTCGAATGCCTTATCTTTTGTGAGCCTTTTTCTCCAGCCCCCTTATTTGAACTTTATTCTTTATTATCACCATTATTTAAGGTCACACAATATTTTGCATTCAGTAAGTGGGTCCAGAATGACATTGCAAGGGCTCCTTCATGGCTCTGAATCCACGCAACTCTCAAAACAAGTCGTGGAATAAAGTAGGACAGAGACTTGAACCCACACAGGCAGGTGTAGGACAGTGGGGGTGGGGGAGGGGTAAGGGCACACTCAGAATGCAAATAAAAAGCACTAAATATGATACTTTTGATTCCAGACATTTCCTGAATATAGCTGAAAGAAGTTAGAATGGACTAGATAAACAAAATTTCAAGTATTTCACTTTGTATCTTTTTGCCATTTGTAAATAGACTTTTCCTTGATGTTTCATAGCAACTCAGTAAGCTCACTGGAGGAGGGGCATGTATTTAGTATTTTGTATTAATTAATTTATTTATTCATTAAAAAAGGACATTGGATACCTGCCACAGCATTTTCCTAACTTTTCACTAAAATTCAAAAGCATTGGAGAATAAATCAAGATGGCGGAACCAGGCTGTGTTGGCGGTCACCGTATTCTCCGCTCACACGCACACAGAGAAAGAAAAATAGCCAGTTGTATTTAAGAAGGTCCCTAATGAAGCAGGACAAGATGTTACTTTTATGAAATCTTCATTCTTGAGCACCTGTCTTTTCCTTATTTTGGAATTAAAAATGAGACGTGCCCATAAAGCCGCCAAGCCGAAATACAACAGGTGTCTAGGAAAGACACCTGCCCCACAGCTCAACCAGCCACTCTTCGCAGGATGTCAGTTTTACTCCAGGAACAACTATAATACCAAAGTCCGGCTGCTCGACTTGGGTATTTGCTCTTGAGGGCGAAAGAAATGAGCCTGTCACTTCAAGAAGGATAATGGACAGTCCTCCTGTCCAATGACAAAATTAGATCTTTTATGTGAAGATTAAAATGTTGGAAAATGTGTATATGGTACCATGAACTTGAGCGTTTCCTGATACTCAAAGACTTTTATGACGACATCAGTGTTCATGGTGACAAATGGGATCTTGTATAGCGAGACATTTTGTGACTTGGAAGATCGCTGTCAGTCAGCGAGCCTTGGCTCCTTCGTGCATAAAGTGGGGAGACTATTACATCATCACAAATCTGTCTTGTTACTAACTAGGATAATTTACATAATGCTCGCCACAGAGGGGGTCCTCATAAGTGCATCCTATCCTATCACACCTCAAAGCAAATTAGATCCCTGGGTCACTTCACTGAGAAGGGGAACCAGGTTGCAAGATGGAGGTCCTGGAGGAAGAAGATGAGAAGAAGAATTGACAGAAGAGCTTCAGAGGAAAGAAAGGAAACTCAGATAATCACTGTATCAACTGCAAGCAGTTGTTTCTATGCAGTAGGAAACACGTGAATTCAGCCCTCTGATTTGTTCATCTCATCAACATGTACAATGCTGGGCTGTGCCAACATAATGAAAATCTACATTTATATGAATCCACATGACCCTCGTAAGTTACTCACGTCTTTGAGCCTAATGTCTCTTTCCTGTATGAAAATAGAGACAGTAATTTTATTCTTAAAGCTATTTCTGTGTGTGTGTCTCAACTAAAAGACTAAGAGATAAACTCTGTGCCTGACACACAACAAGCTCAGTAAATATTGATTTCCCTTTAGTCCCACTAGTTCCAGCAAATTAATGGGAGGTGTGCTGTGTATGTGGGCATCAACCTTGATTATTATGAAGTTTAAAGTGTACTTTTGTCTGGTTTGTTCATATCGATTGATCAGAGGGTTAGGGTCAATGTAGTTTTGGGCTAAAAAGCTCGTGTAGTGTGTGTGCAGAGTACGCGTATGTGTCTGTGTGTGCGTGTGTGCTGCGTAACAGGTATATGAACCTAAATCTGCATGAACACAGTCCACGAATTCCCTATGCTTTTAATGAAACAACCAGGCAATTGTGTGTCTCCGTTCATGCTGCTGCTCAGTAATATGTTTACTCATTTCTGCCCAGGATTATAGCTTTGACCACAGTGTTGAGAGGAAGCTGCCATCCTCCTGTGCTTCTCCGGGAAGCCAAGGACAGCAGAGAGAGCCCAGACTCCACCGGGGCCTGCGGATGCTCTGAGAGCAAAAGGAGGTTTTCACAGCCTCAAGCACTGGACGATCCTGGCTGAGCACCTTTTTACATGTAACAACTGAAATTTTTCAATAGGAATAATTTTCCAGTTGAAAGAAGAAAAACAAAAAACAATCCTAATGAGAAACAATAAAAAGCCCTTGACGTCTAAAGATTTTGTTAGTGAGTGTTCTCACCCTCTGGGTGTTTCGGGAGGTGGGTAGTCAGCAGAGGGAAACTACCCTCCGTTGGCCCCTTCGCCTCTTTACCTCATCGGGGCAAAGTAACACCTGTTGCTCATGATCTGTCATCACGCCTCACGTTCCTGGGACATCGAAATGTTTCCGTTTGCAGTTATCACACTCCAGATCTGTTGGCCCCTCTCTTTCCTGTGAGCCCTGCTGAACGGCGAGTCTTAGTAAGGAGCGTGAGTAAGACACAGACGGCCTCCTTCACAACACGATGTTCACACAGCCGGGGGAGGGATGAGCGAGGGCAGCACCTCCGTGGCAGCCGCGGCGAGGGGAGGGCGCTCAGCCACCCCGTACCACACGGACTCTTCTCAGGGGTGACGCAGGGTCCAGGCCTGCCGCCAGCACGGGGCAAGCAGGGAGGCCGGGTGGTCCAGGGAGGAAGACTGCGTCTGCGGTGACACTGGTTCATATCACCTGTGGAGACAGAACCGGGCAGGAAGCGGTGGCTGGGGCTTCACATGCAGCTCCCGACTGGCGACCCATGGAGGTGTTTCCTTGCCATCGTGCTCAGGGGGGACACAGGTCCAGCTGCAGATGCCATCTCCGTCACATCTCCCTTAGCTTGTGAATCGAATCGTGGGCCTGGGTGTACAACAAAGGGCACTTCAGAGCCTCAGTGACGAGCTTCTCTGCCTGTGGGTGACATCGGGAATGGGCCAGCGGGGGGCCAGCCAAGAGATCTGTTTGAGTTCCAGCAGGAGCCTCAAGTTGGGTCCAAAGTTTTAAAAAGAATAGCATCGAAACAAGAAGCAGGGTGTCGGGGGGCACTTTTAGGGAGCACTGTGCTTTTTTAAATAAATAACTAGGAGCGTGCTGTCTTCTAGTTTTCCTTGGCTGCTGCTGTTAGCTTAGGAAGCAAACAGAAATGGAGAGCGACACCGCCTTGCTGTGAGCATAGAAATTTCAGACGGGATTTGGGTGGGAAAAGTCTATGCCCAGAAAGACGGGCTTCTCATCCTTGATGTGTCCGTTGAGCTGCAACCTTGAAACCATCAGCAGAGCTCCCAGAGCCCTTGCTGCTGTGGGGTTGTGATTTCCCATTCAAGTCGCAGAAGACTCATAATTGAATAATAAGAGCCATTGCTCTGGGGGAAGCAAATTATTAGACATCTGTGTACAAAGATGGTGACCCGCACTGTGAACGTAGGTCATGGCAGCGAGGTTCCCGTTTGTTTACCATCAATGAATTTCCGCCTCCGAATCAGTTACCTTTCTCAAGGTTCCACGCTATGTGCAGAAGAGGAAAAGCTAAATTCCAGCAGGAAGACCATGGTCAAGGATAATATTTTATTCTGTGGCACAGAATAAATGTGTGCAGTGGGCAAATAAAGAACCAGATGAAAACTAGAAAGGATGGGAGGAGGACAAGCGTGTTTATCCACTTGCACGTGTTGGGAAATTCTTCAAAAGAAAGAAAATAGTGTATATTTTGTGTTTTCTCCCTTTCTGTATCCTAATTCTCTTTTCTATTAAAAAAAACACCAAGTTAAAAGCGTAGAATATCGCATTCTTTTAAAATAGCACGTGTTCACAAAAGGATTTTTTCTTTTCTAACAGCAACAAACTCAATAATTGTCCTGGACCTTTTATTTCCCCAGTACATCATAACCATAAACGTGAACTGGTTTAAAAAGTCCTTGAGCCCAATCCGACGACAGTTCTCCCCTCCCTGCTTTGTTTCTTTTCATTGTTAACACAGTGAGCTTTGTTTGTTTGACCTAAAATTTGACTAGAACAGAATTATATTTTTAGGAGTCGGAGTCATCCGTTACCACTTGAGAATCCATTTTGCTGTGAAATTTGGATAAATAATGGACTTATGTTATTAGAAAGAAGAAAGTAGCTGGCTGAACTACGAGGTAAGGGTTTCAGGCCACATTTCATGTCAAATTGGTTCCAGATATAAAGTGTAGCTTTCCCTGGAGGCCTTGAGGGGTGGAGAACAGAGACTTCATGTAATAAACATGTTCTTGGCAGAAGTCATGAGAGAGTAGCTTCACCCTACAATTTGCTAATATTTCTGCTGAGGACAGTAAATCTCTCCTCCCAACAAGTTGAACTTGGCCGGAATTCTATAAAAAGGTTAGGTCACAGAGCCCTGCTCAGGAACATAAACAGAAAGAGATACATGGAGTTTCCCTCTGAAAGGATACAAGCTGCCCTGCCAGGCACTGACTACATCCTAGGCCTGCAAACAGCCTTTCAACAACGTTTCAGGAAAACGAGTGTGTAAGCTCTGTCGGAGGGTAAATGGTGGAATGTCAACATCTGCTGCCTAGACTATTGACCACATCCTAATAACGTCCCCAGTAGACGTCACTGCACACGCGGAGGGAAATGTCAGCACACCTCGGCTGGAGAGTATATACTTTCTTCCACCAAGAACCCCTGGCCAATTTGGCAAGAATGCAGTTGACTTCTAAAAAGTAGTCATGAAATGAACAAAAGCTGGTGCCCAATTATGCAGAGAGGGTGGAAAACAACAAAAAATAAAAAATAACAGATTACCAAACAGTCAGCTCACTACGTGGAGACAGCAGGGAAGAGAGCTCTGAACTACATTTTTAATATCATGTTAAGACTCATCAAGGAAGGTCAACGGATAAACAGAGCAGACAGGGAGGCTTCCGAGGAGGAAGATACCCAGGTTAACAACTGGCATAAGGAAAACCAAGGAAAGAAGAAGATAGGAGTTGAGGGCTCTCTGGCGCAGGCATCACCCCCCCCCGACCCACACCCCCTGCAGAGCATCTGCGTCATGACCGCCGTGACAGGAGTCACAACAGGAGCTGAAGAGCATGGGAGAGTGAGCCTGCCCACGTCCTGCGTGTAGCAAACAGAGCAGAATAACCTAAACCAATCAAATCTTGGATTAGGGTCCACCCTAATGGCCTCATTTTAATTTGATTATCTCCATGAAGACTTCTAGGGGCGGAAAGACTTCTTCTACCCTCCTAGGTTCCACTGCTAGGTCTGCAAAATAAACTGACTACAGGAGAAAAGATACACGAGTTATTCCATTTTTAATATCATGTGCATGGGGCATCTGGGGACAAAGACAATGCTCAAAAGTGTGACGAGATTTGAGAGTTTCTGTACTGTCTTAACAGGGGGAAGGGAGGGGGCAGGATTCTCTGGGGAGAGTACATGGCTTTTAGGGAAGATGAGTGGGTCCTCAGAAGAACAGATGGGAGGATGGCAGTCTGTGACAGTCTGGGTGTGGGGTCCACTTCTAGGCTCCTCTCCTGTGACATGAGTCAGTCTTCCTGGTGGTGCAGCTCCCAGGAGGGGACATGTGACAGCCCAGTTCCAGTGGAGGCTCTGTGTTTAGGCAGGTGTGGGGACTTCAGAGGATGCTCTCCCTGCATCTGCTGCCCTGCCAGTGCCTTCAGCTCAAGAAAACCTATACCAAACTGGCACATTTTAGGGCAGCCATTCTCAGACTCCCTCAGACCCTAGCTCCAGAGACAGTGACATTTTTTGGTATAGGGGAATAAGATTGCAACATGAATTTCAGGGGTTACTAACTATTCAGCCCATAATAGAGGTCATGAGATGGGGGTTCCCAACCCTAATTACTTTTTGAAAAACTTTTAAATGGTAGTAAGAATTTATAACATAAGATCCACCCTCTGAACAGATCTTCAGTGTATAGTGCACCACTGCTGACGGCAGGCGCCATGTTGTACAGGAGATCTCCAGTCCTTTCATCTTGTTTAACTGAAACTTTGTGTCTGATGATTAGGAAGTCCCCATTTCCCCTCCGCAGCCCCTGTTAACTACCATTCCAGTCTCTGGTTGTATAAGTTGGACTATTTTTGATCCCTCCCATGAGTGGAATCATACAGTGTTTGTCCTTCCATGTCTGGCATATCTCACTGAGCACAGTGTCCTCATGTTGATTTCTCCATGTTATCCTTCTTTTTAAAGGCTGAATAGTATTCCATGGCATGGACATATGACATTTCTTTTATCCTTTCCTCTGTCCAACTCCTTTTCTGTGGCTGGGACTTGGACTTGGAAGGGGTTTGCTGAGAGAAGGAAAGGCAAGTGTCCCTTTACTCTGCTGCTGGCTGTGGAGTCTCCTCTGGGCTGCTGTCACCCCTGTTCCAACACTGACAGCCCAGCGGGGCTCTGGTGGGGATCAGCTGCAGGGCCCTGTGACTATGAACATCTCATCGTTCCTGCACCTGGCTCTGGCATGTCCTCTGGCACAGCCCACAGCTGCTCAGCGGCTGTGGACCCTGAACACCTCAGGGCCTCCTGGTGCAACGGCAGCAAGACGAGGTAAGCCTGGTTCGGAGGGGTACCTTGGACAGCAGCGAGCCCGCGAGCCTCTGCCACCTCAGAGCGGGCGCACAGCTGCCGCTCTGCCTCCCAGCCCGGCTCTGCCGGCTCCCTTCTCAGGTACAGAGGCAGGTCGGCCAGGCTGTTGGCAGTTGGTTCTCCAGGAAGAGCATGAGCTGCCCAATTTTCCTCTGGAAGAATCTAGAAGCCCCTCTCCCTTTTCCCTAACTCTTTTTGCACAAGACCTATGACAAAGATTCTCTCTCCTGTCTATTCTTTTATAAATGGGTGGGGGGAGAGGGAGCTTGGGGTGACGGCTGAGAACGGAAGGGCTAGTTCATTCTTGAGAGAGGTTTGTGGCCTCACTTATAGAGGACTCTCTTTATAATATGGGAGTCTTTCGCCTCTTGGTCCCCCAGCTTCGAGTCCATCAGTTCTGGAGAAGCAAGAGCAGGCCCGCTCCGCACTGTGGTGCAGGGAGTTTTGGAATTACCTAGAGGGCTTCCTCACGTTTATCCTGGCACTTCCAAAGCACACTGCAGGTTTCTGAGTTCTCAACAAAGACACTGTATTCACTTATTAAAATGAAAGTTACAGGATAGAAGTTGCTGAGAAGAAACAACACACTGAGGCATCAGAATGCTTTTTCAAATTAACGTTTCCTTTGCAGACCAGCATGGTGGCTGCAGTGGGGTGACAACCAGAAGAGAGCATGGGGCCATATGACATCCAAAGGACAGAGAAGTTCTTCTCTGCCTAGAATATATGTCCAGAAACCTTTTAAGATCACGGAGGCATGTAGGTTTAGACTTGAGTAAAATTTCTGCATCCCCTGAAAATTCCCCATTCCTCCAACATAGCCTCTTAACTTTGATCGAGACATTACTGGTGAGAAATATTTACTGATTACTTTGGGAACTCAAACAAAGCTTTCCTCATTGACTAATAAGATACTTTGACATAGCCTAAAATTACTTTTAATAATATGTGTTTTTTTTCTGGTTTTAAATGTAATAATTCAGGCTCATTACAAAAGATGACAAAGTCTTCACACTTGCTGTGGTCTGCATTGTTAAACAGTTTTCAAAACAACTGTATAATCTATCCTGAAACAAGAACTTAACGCGTATGAGGCCCCACAAGGAGCTTCGGCTTAAAAACTAAGCCTTCTTGGACCATGTACTTCCTTCTCTGTGAAATAATTTTTAACATTAAAAAACTACTTTAAATATCATATTAACATCGTTTCTAACATACTGGTGACACGAAAGCAGCTTAAGATACACTGCCATGAGCTGTATTCTATCCGTGGAGTGAAGACAGGACGGTTCATATTTGGGAAAATAGGCCAATGTTTGCTGGTTTACATGGTTTTTGAGAATCATCATCATCTTCAGATGTTCTTTTTCTTGAAGTAAATATACAAATATCTGTAAAAGTACGTATTTTACTTATTATATCTTCTACTTTTTTTTTTTTTCAGGCTGAAACCATTATTCAAAACATTGGGTAACGTTAAAGGAAAAATCTGTTCTTCCAAAGGTCGGCTGCTTCCCATGGGAGGGGCCAGAGGGTCAGGCAGTCACACAAACGGCCTTTTCTATAGCATGTGTTTCTGTGTGACTGACCCCATTGTGGTGAGGGCTATAAAAATGACTCAAACAACCTTCTATACAGACACTCATCCCTTCTTTAAAAGAGTTCCTTAACCATCGTTCAACGCTGAAAAATTCACTAATGTGTCAAAAAGTATTAACTATAATACTAACAGCCACGGTGGCTATTTCCTACGTATGTAGTATATAAACTAGATTATCACAAATGTTCCCAAGAGTCCGTGAAAACAGCAGACTGAAAATCGTCCACATGCAGTAATTTAGTTTTTTAAAGTAAAACTGTGGCAGACCTAGGCTGATGATGAGCTGGCACATGGAGATACGCTATCTGCTCATCTAAGCCCTTTGCTGTCGTGTTTTAAGACGCAGTGTTTGTTCCCACGGCATCGGCAGTGCAACGAGTGCTGGCGGTGGTGGCCGTGGATGGACTAGAACACGGGCTGCACGCTGACCAAGTGTTCACAGTAGCCCGTAACTCACCCACGGTTTGGCTTCACTGTGTTTTCATGCCACAAGCTGGCTGATTCTAACCACTAACACGTCAGAACTACGAGGTAAGGGGGGTGGGGTGGATAACACCGCATTCCTAGGAAGAGGTGATCTGTCTTTAATCATTCAGGATGGGAAAAACCCACAAGAAATCTGCTGATTGCTCTGCTAGCTGCATTTGTGCATCTTAGGGAGATTGACGACCAGGTCCCTCCTCGGCAATAATCAACTGTCTTCACAATCATACACCCGCAGCTAGAACTAGGCTATCGGAGTCTGGAAGCATCCTACCGAGTTATTTAGGATTAGAAATAAAAGTAACAACACAGTGCAGAAAGTAACAAGTAAGGACAAATTGCACCCTGGCCAATTTTGATCATTACAATGTAACCTATGTGTGTTTTATTAACATTAATCTAATTTTACAAATCAAAGTCACATTTTAATTACTAACAGACTGAGTTCGTCATTTCTGTGTCTTTACCTGTGTCCCAAGGCTGTTTGGTAAAAGGCACACTCTAATACAAGGGTGCATGTGTCCCACAGGCAGGCAGAGAAGGCCCACCCCCCGGGGAGCAGGGAGACGGAAAGCAGTGACTCGACGTGGAGTGAGAAGACAAAAAGTGATCTGTGTCACTCATACCTACTACCACGAGTGAAGCTAGGAAACACGCAACAACTTTAAATGTTTTTCTTCCTGCCATAGTAAGTTGAGAGGGGAATGGCCCCTCCACCTGCTGACAGCCGTGTTCTGAGCAGAGGCTGTAACGGCAAATGCCTCGGGCCTCCCCAGCTACTAGAATACGTGTACGTGGGGTTGTACTTTCATCAGCTTTCAGAGAACCTTAGAACTTGCCCACAGCTGTGGCCGGCTCCCTGTGTCTGACTGAGCAGCTGCAGGACTTAGACAGGAGAGCAGACTGGTGATTAGCTCACGCCTTGGGCCGGAGAAGCCGTACTGCGCAGTCAGGACAGACTGACCTGGCTCTACCTGGCACCCCAGGCATATGCCGGAAGACTGGGCCCGGGGTCGCTTGGATATCTGAGAAGCAGCCCCGGGGGAGTGTGGCCGACTGTGGCCGTCCAGCGTGCGGTGGGGGCGGGAGGACATCTGCATCGCGTTGGCTGGGGCTGTGGGCAGACTCTGAGTGCTAGGCCAGTGGGCCTGTGACCAGGCACAGGAACAGGTCCCCGAGTGATGCTAAGTTGGCTTGCCCAGAGATTGCAGACTGAGTGTGGCTTCCTGAGGGAGCCAGGAGCCCCGCTGCCTCCCACAGCTGTGGGCCAGGAAGTCTAGTTCGAGGCCTGACCTCAGAGTGCTACCTGGCCGTTTGAACTCCCTACCCTGAATTCCTCACCTGCAAGTAGGAGTGATAAGACTCACCACTCGGGCATGACTTTGACAATCAGCTGAGACACTGTGACATCAAAACCACAGAGAACTGAAAAACAGAAGGGACTTTAAACGTGGTACAATTCTTCCTTTGCTTGGAAGGAACAAATTGATTTGCTAACGGGAGAGGATGGCCAGAAACACAGCACAGCGTAGTTTCCCATTCTCCTCTTTGAGAATTTACTCATATATGTGTTTATTTTTTCCCATAATGATACACAGGAAATGCACTACGTTTTCCAAGTGCTAGCCAGATTCTATTTAAGTTTGCTAACACACTAAATCATGGACAGACAGAGGTCGCCAGGAGGCTTCCCTGCTCTCGGTCAAAGTGAACACTGGATTACCAGGATGGCTGTTTTCCCTAAATGTGGTGGCATGTGGCCAACATCTTTTATGCTGTTTGATGACTTTTCACATGCCTAGTGACAACAATTTATTTTTTTCCTTTTTGCATGTGCTTTTCTCATAATAAAAACTCCCTCTAAAACTGGAGGCAAATTTTACTTCAGTGCGGAAATACATTCCAGCTTGAGAATGAATCAAAGCCACATTTTTTCCGTGGACTGGAAGCGCTGGGTCGCTGAGCTTTTGTGTGTTTTCACAGATGTTCTCCTGTTGCCTGGACGTGAGCTGTCAAAAGTTAGACTTCACAGCCACGCATGTACAGGTGGAAGCTGGAAATGAGGGGGAATGTTAAGGCCCCTGAAGCTTCCAGCTGCCTACATTTCTATTCTGAGTAATTCTGCCCACCCCAAAAGCAAATACTCAGAACGTATCTACGTTGAGTGGCCCTTCCCAACTCGTGATGGAACTTTCAGGACAAAATGCACACACTGTTTCTGCCCCCTGTGCCCCAAGGGTGGGGACTTAAATAGTCACAGGTGGTGTCACTAACCTTTGGGTCCCTTCCTGGTGACTCACACACCTGCCTCAGCTCTGGCATAGCGGACAAGGTCAATTCTTAGTAGTACAACTTTTTAAAGACGTATGTTTCCATACTGAGAAGTGTATGGCAGGAAGTGTCTGTTTCCCCCACATCTTACAGATGAAAACAAATGATCTTGCTATCTTAAACCCCCCACCTCAAAAAAAAAACCAGGAGCGTGTAACCCTGAATGATGTGGTCCTGGCTTACGCCCTCTTTGCTAAGTACGTTCGAGTGAGTCTACAGGAAGCTCAGAAGTGCATGTTTTAAAAGAAATTTGTCCCAAAGCATTTCTGTAACCTTTCTATCATCGGATGGTACATGTGGCCTGAGATAGAAACGGAAAAGACAAAAAAGTTAACAGAGAGAGCCCAAGACTGGGGTGTGATGTTGCCAGCTACGGTACAGGGGCCGTAAAGCTGGAGCCAGAACCAGGGTGAGCACTGTCCCCGTCTGCCTGGGCTGAAGGTGGTCAGGAAGCCAGGGCTCTCGGTGTGGACACCAGGAGCAGGCTCGGATGTGCAGGCCACCGTTCACCCGACTCGAAGCCTTTGGGAAAACCAGCTTCTCAGAGCCTTAGCTGTCTCATCGTAAAGGGGATCATCATAACTGCTCCTGAGCTTTTAGGGAGTAGGGATGACGCGTGCAAAGAGAATGTTCCAGAACGCCGTGAGCCCTGTGACACACCAGCCTCCAGGCAATGCCTCCTACAGCCCGGCCGCCCTGGGAGCCAGCCCTGAGCACCCCTTCCCGGCCACGCGACGCCGGCCGGCGGGGCTGGGGACCCTGCCACGCGCACCGCTGGCGGCCGGCCCGCTGCGTCCCGAGCGAGGCCTCCCCACGCTGCCCCCAGCTGTGCCTCGGGCGTCCAACACGACACGGGCTGCTCTCATCACGGCCTTCAGGTAAGACACAAAGACGGGTCCTGCCCTGCTCGTCTCCGCACCCCCCTCAACGCAGTGACCCCAGAGCCCTGCGCCCCCGGGGGCTGTGCTGCCCGCGCTGACCCCGCAGCCTTCGGGGGCCCGTGGCAAGCCGGGCAGGCGCCGCCACAGCCCTCCGCGCCGGGGCTGCGTCTGGGTCGGCGGGTCCCGCAGGACAGACGGGGGCTCCTTGCTCCCCCGCGCCGCCCGCCCGCCCGCTCACCCTTCACCCGCGCGCCCGCCGTGCTTCTGCGCGGCGCCGCCGGGGGGCGCTCTGCCGGCCTGGCTGGTGGGTCTCGAGTAGCCAAGCTTGTCCTTCCTAAACTGCATAAAAAGAATGGAAGCCGACGCCGCGTTTCCTTTCCAGCGAGCCCCTCGTCCGGGCGCTCCCTGCCGTCGGCCGCGCCTCCATGGACCGTGCGGTCTCGGCACATGGCGCTGAAGCCGCCCCGCGGCCGCGGCGCGCCCAGCCGCGCGGGCCTCCGTGAGAGAGCTCGGCGGTTCCCAGCCGCCGGGGCCCCGGGCACCGCGGGGGGGCGGGGGGGGGGGAGGCAGCGCCCCTGCCGGGCTCCCCGGGCTCCCCGGGCTCCGCCCCCCGCGCTGAGGCCGCGGTCCTCCTGCGCCCCTTCCTGACACGAGCGGGAAGCCGCGCCCCCACGTGAGACGGCAGGTGACCCCCACCGCGCCCTGCCGCTCAGTTACTCTGTCAGGGTCGTTTAAGTACTCAGATTTCCCAGGAGCCGCTGAAATTAAACGCAGTGAGGCTATTTCCTTCACTTTCAAAATAAAAATAAGTTGGATAAATGCATGTGATTCTTTAATGAGAAAAAAATAATTTACCACTCATTTCCCTCTGCTGATACTATCCCCGCATGTTTTTCATCAGCTTTTTAGGACCCCCTGTGGCCCCGGGCCGTGACCACAGAACACTCCTTTTTAAGGAGTATCGTTCAGGTATTAGAGGCAGAGCCTCAAGTATCTGCCGGTGCCTCCCACTGATTCTGAAATTTCTCCCAGGTTTATAAACATTAATTAGATTAATTTTGCTTCTACGAGTGACAGTCTCAACGAGAATGCTGGTTCATCTTGGGTTTGTACTTAAGGAAAAATCTCTTGTGTTTTATTGCCCGGCTCCCAACATAATCAAAAGCCCAGACAAATGAGCAAGGCAACAAAAAGCGCCACGTTCTGCTCAAAGGCCCTTTAAAAATACGTAGTAACGGCCCAGTTAACTCTGTCATTTATTTGGCTATTTTCGTCCTGAGAGAACAAAATTGTGGAAGCCAACAAAAAATGGACCTATGGAACCAGCACGGTGTGTCAGACGTACCACAGCCGTGAAAGTACACGCGCTTTATTTTTAGGCAGACTCTCTCAGGCACAGGTCATTAACTGTCACCAAGAGCTAAGTGCCCCCCGCCAACATTCCGTTGCACAAATTCCCAACATAGCAAAAAGCTGAAAGATCTGCACAGTGAACACACCCAGAGTTTACAATTTACATTTGTTATCTCTGTTTTGTTCCCTATCTACCCATCTTATTCATTCCTCCGCCCAGACACCAATCCATGAGAAGCAGTTTTAACCAGTTGAATGGCCTAATTCTCTGCCCACAGAAGCTTGGAAGCAATGGGTCAGAATGAGTTTGGACAGGGAGAGTGTAAATAGCGGGTCCAATGGATCCCGGGCCACTGAGGACCTTGAGATCCGATGTGGATGGACACGCACTAGGGTGGCAGGTGCAAAGTGGGAAGAAGAGCTCAATCATCTTACCAGCTGGAGGCTCCCGTGGAGAAGACCGGGATCGCAAAGCCTCGTCCCACAGGCCACGTCCGCCCTGTGGCCAGGACAGCACTGCTAGCAAGGGCCTGCACCTGGGCACGGCCTCAGGGCCTCCTCCACGCGGCACTCCAGGTGGGCTGCACTGGGGGTCCGAGTCACCGGGCACGCTGAAGCTTGCTCACAGCCTCCCCACACACCTGAACTCCAAGGGCAGCTGCATCAGAGCCATGCGGGATCAACGTACGTGACACTCCACTCGGTCACTAGTGAAACACGGAATCAGTAAGAACAGAGTCCCTGGTGCACTCAAACCCTTACTCCAGTTCCTGCAGAATCGGGAGTTCTCCACCCCTTTGCTTAAACACACACACACACACACACACACACACACATAAACACACACACACAAACACACACACACACACACATAAACACACACACACACAACACACACACAGAGAAAACAAAGAAGGAAAACTGAACTTTTGCATTATATCTGTCCCCTTTCTGAGAAGTTTCTATTGCCTGGGTTAGACCGGGGCAGTGAAAGGATGTTCTCAGTAGAGACTTTGGTCTTACAGAGAAGAAGTGAACAATCAAGTTAAGGTTCAACTGATGGGACGCCGGTGTCTGAGTGGAGCCAGGAGCACCGGAGGACCATGTGTGTGTAGGGTGTCAGAGACAAAGAGGGGCAGGTGCAAAGTTCCCTGGGAGTCCAGGGTCGGTGTGGGGTGAGTAACGAGGAGGAAGGAGAGCCACGCGCGAATACACAGCCACGTTCTGTGTTCTGGACTTAGCTGGAATAAACATGATGTGGCTTCTATTGCTTGGTGTACAATTTGAAAGGCCTGAACAAAACGACAAACGTCATCAAGCCTGGTTCTGAATTGTGATGGTTTCTCAGCCTACTGATTTCATACTCTTAACAGTAGGACAGAGGGCGTGGAGTAACCTGAGAAATAAATCATGTGATTAGGACAGAAAACAGGGGGAACTTTAATATATATTTTTTAAAGGGCTGCTAGGAGAATAAAAGTGATTTTTTTTTAAAAGTCCTAGCACAGCGGGAAATTTCATTCATACAGAAGATTCCTGGATAGTGGACCAGCTCATTCTCCAACCAAATCATAAATGAAGCATTGCTTAGCGCATATATGGAACAACATATTTTGTGATAGGTTGACTCTTTGAAGGAAGTGAAAAATACTGCTTTTAATTCATCTCAATTGTAATGAACTAAATTGATCTGCCTTTGAGGCCCGCTACCAGTCTGACCCGCATGCCTGGTGGGGCCTGGAGCAGAAAGACAGCAGGTGTCTGGATTCTATGCACATAATCTACCTCCCTGCGTTGTTTGCTTAGACAGGCCACGGGAAAGAAAGGTCTTCCCTTCCTTCTCATTCTGAGACCCCTGAGGCCAATCAGGAATATCGCATTTCCTAGCAGTGGGCTGTAAGAAGAGGGTTGCCTTGTGAGGTTCAGAGGCTCCATGTGTCCCCAGCTGCGTCCCCAAACAGTTGTGCTCCTGAGGCAGGAAGCCCCATAAAAAGACCGGCAGGACCCCCAGGCAGGGCCACTACTCTCCTGCCGGCACCATCCGGTTCCCTGGCCCAGAGGCTCTAGCTCACTTTTTGCCTCTGACAGGGCTTACTTACCCCTAAAATTCTATTGGCTCCCTGAGCTCACTTCTGATTGGTTATTTCCTTCACTCCTGATTGGTTATTTCTCTCCCTCCTGATTGGTCCATTTCTACACAGCTTGTTCCTAATTAGTCCACTTTCGTTACACCCATGTTGCATATGACGTTGCAAAGTGTAAACTGGCAGCCTATAAAAGCCTGTGTAAACCCGCAGACAGGGTCCAGAGCTTGGAGTGTTAGCTTCTCTGGGCCTGCTGGCGTAATGAACATGAGCTCTCCAACTCTCCGAGTGCTGCTTGGTCTCTTGCCCGGATCCAGGTTGCTGTCACAACTGAGCTGTAGCACATTTTTCTGCAACACTCCCACTCCATTTATGGCACAGCTGAAACATCACATCTCAAGGAGCCCCAGGGAGCAGCGGAGCCCTGGGGACAGTGGCACATTGTGCGCTTCTACCTCCAGGTGGCCTGGGGCCAGCAGAGGGGGGCATGAGCACATGGCTTCCCAGCCCTCACTGATGAGATGACGAGGCAGTGAACAGGTAAAGGCGCTTGTCTGAACAGCGGCAGGACACGGGCAGAGGCAGGCTCGGGTGAACTGGAGCCTGGACCCTAGAGGGGAAAGAAAGTGCAAAGAAAGGATCCAAGAGTGGAAAAGCCTTAACCCTTAACTTTCTGCCATGGTCTGAAATATGAATATGGGCTGTGACCTTGAACGCGCGCTCTCAGGACGCCGCACTCTGACCCTCCTTACACTCCCAGCCTAGAGGAGCGAGCAACGGTCGGCGGCAATGTTTTAGATGAAATCCTCTCCAGCCACTGCTTGAGAAACAGCTGATAACTGTGACCTCCCAGAATTACTTTTTGCCTTCAAGGACACCTGAGAGGGGCCGAATTGCTCTTTGTAGCACAGCAGGAACAAAATGATAAAGATAATGGCTTTGTGATCTGTGCCCCAAATTCATTTGGGTTGTGTATTCAGTACATGGATGTGTGTGTGTGTGTGTGTCTGTATGTGTGCAGACAGATCTGTGATGTGCACCCTTCTTTGTAGGCCCAGTGTCTGGGGGATGCTCAGTGGCAAAGATTTGGTTGTTAAGAGAAAAACTCTTGGTGATTACTTTCTGAGCATTGTTTCTCAGGCACACGACAAACTCGGATACTGACCAAAGAGAGTTCTTTTTGGTTGACTTGGTGTGCTGTAAGGTGGTGTTGGTTTTGCAGACTGTCCGCACTCTGTAAGCATCAGCTTAGCTGGGATGTCAGGGATCCCCAGCTGTCCCTCCAGAGCAGCACCCTCTGCGTGACTTGGCCTGACCTTTGATACTATGTCACCCAGCTGTCCTTCACTGTCTGGGCCCCTGCCCCCCAACCTCTCCTAGCTCTCCAACTCCCCCTCCTCTCCGTGTGCTGCATACAGAGAGAGGGCCAAACACTTCAGTTTCTAATTTGTAACTTTGGCTTTGTGTACACAATCCAATCAATGCTGTGCAAAAACCACACTTAGAATTCTGTAGTACATCTGCCTTCTGAACAACAGAACACCGTATTCTAGCAAAGTCTATGGAACAACAAGATGTGTTTGGTTTTTTGTGGACTGGAGGAGTGATTATGACATCAAAACCTTTTCATCTTTCTTAAAAAGTCTGTTTTTCCCTCCTGCTGTGTTGACTACCCCCAGGGCAACGGCCTGGTCTGTTCTGTTCACTTTTGATCCCCAAGCCCCCGCACTGTGCTAACATACGCTCCATCCTTGGCCACTGTGGTTTTTCCCTAGAAACTGAAGTAGGGCTGGTTTACAATATCACACGACTTTCAGGTTTACAACAGTGGTCCAGGGGTCTTACAGATTATACTCCATGCAAAGCTACTGCAAAACAATGGCTGTGTTCCCTGTGCAGGACGACCCATCCCTGTTGCTTCTGTATTTTACACGTGGTAGTTTGTATCTCTTAATCCCCTCCCCCTGTCGCTGCTCCTCCCTGTCCTCTCCCCACCAGTCACCACTAGTTTACTCTCTGTATCTGTGAGTCTTTCTCTTTTGCTGTATACAGTCATTTAATTTTTTGATTCCACATGTAAGTGATATCATATAGTACCTGTCTTTCTCTGTCTGACTTATTTCACTAAGCATAATGTTCCTTAGGTCCATCCTCGTTGCTGCAAATGGCATTATTTCATTATTTCATTCCTTTTTACGGCTGAGTTTTATATATATACACACACATCCATACACACACTGCATCTCCTTTATCCAGTCATCTGTCGATAGACACAGATCACTTCCATGTCTTGGCTACTGTAAATAATGCTGCTGTGGACACAGGGGTACATGCATCTTTTCAAATTAGTGCTTTCGTTTTTTTCTGGGTAAATACCCAGGAGTGGAAACCCTGGATCACATGGCAGCTCTAGTTTTAGTTCTTCAAGGAAACTCTGTACTGTTTTCCACAGTGGCTGCACCAGTTTACATTCCCACCAGCAGTGCACAAGGGTTCCCTTTTCTCCATGTCCTCGCCAACATTTGTTATCTGTGGTCTTTCTGATGATGGCCATTCTGACAACCACCGTGTTTGGAATGAACACCTGGCAGCACATCTTGCAGGTCCTCTCCCTCCGGGTGGATTCCCTGAGCAGCCGGCTTCCTGGCCCCTGAGAGGAGGCGCTGCTGGGAGCCCAGGATGCTGGAGGGGGAGGCCTTTTCCCGGGCTCGTCCGGGAATCGACCGGAGGCATCTCAGCAAAGGCCCGAGCCTCCAAAGTTGCAGTAATTTGTCAGGATCTCTCCTCATTCTAAACAAATATTTACTTTTGCATCATTTTTTGGTAACCATCATTTTGCTTTCTTTTAAAGAAGAGAGTTCCAGGACCTGTAGAAGTTTTAGGCTCCACAAAACGTGGCTCAGCCCCACCTACGAGGTAAGGTGTGTTTTCCTGGGGAACTCTGCCTCGTGTCCTGTTCCTTCTCTCCCTGTGTCCTCCACTCCTGCCACCTGCACAGCCGGCAGTGACACCTGGGAGCCCGGGAAAAGACCTCAGCGCCGCCTGCAGCAGCACAGGTGTGGCGATCTCTTTTGCCAGCACCCTGGGACTCATCACGTGGTGAATATTAACCCCCCTCCCAGCCCTACAGAAACTGTGAGCATTTAAGGAGTCTCCCCATTGGGCCCCATGTCCCACTCTGATTAGAAGCCTCAGAGGTGGATTTTTCTTGCCCCACCCTCCTTACCAGGGTATGAACACATGGCCTGTGCGTGCCACTCTCATGCTTGAAACCTGGCTTGCTTCCTTCCTTCCTTCCTTCCTTCCTTCCTTCCTTCCTTCCTTCCTTTCATTTAAAGCCTCTAAATATGTTTCCAGATTAAGAGGACACGATTTATTATTCGAATGCACACTCAGGACTGCCATTTACTCCTGTTGCTCATTTACGACTTGTATCCCGCCTACTTTCAAGGAGGCTCTGAAGCATGCGGGCTACCCTATGAGCGCACGCATCTTCTGTGATCTTTTACGTTGCGTAATTGAGGAGGTTCTCCTCCACCAAAGCACGCAATTTTACGTCCCAAGTCGCAGTACTGGAGAATGTTCTCGATTCCTCGTGCCTTCCAGGATCGTCTACCAAGGGGCGGCAGGTGCGAGCACCGGCCGCGTCCGCCCGCCCGTGAGGGCCTGGCGCACTCTCTGGCCTCCGTGGCACCTGGGGGGGATCCGAGGTGCCTGCGGCCCCGGCGCCCCCTCGGCTCCCCGGATGCAGCGCCAGCACGGGGAGCTGGGGTCTGCAAAGGGGGCGGCTGTCCGACGGCAGGTTTCCTGCTCCTGCCCGGGGCGACCCCGCGCGCCCGGACGTCGGCCTCCGGCTGCCCCTGGCGGGGGAGGAGGGACGCCTGTGTGACCCGCACCTCCCCCGGCCCGGGCTCGGCTGGTCGGGACCCGGCGGGGGGGGGGGGGGGGGGGCGCGGCCGGGCCGCCTTCCCGAAGACCGTCCAGCCCCGCGCCGGCTCCGCGCCGGCGCCGGGAACAGGGAGGACACCGCGGCTGTGACTCACCCGGCCCCTCCAGGCCTCCCGTTTCCGTGGAAAACATCCCCCGGGGCTCCTGCAAGAGGATGACTCATGGCAGGGGGTATTTTTAGGAACCTGTTAACTTGCATTTAGCTTAGCGAGGCAGGATCCAATTCGAGAGGAGCTGTGCGCCGTTACACACAAGCTGTTTTGAATGTTGTAACGGGCCACGGTCTCCGGGTCTGCGGGTTGAGTCCTCTTCTGGGGAAGCAGAAGGGAAAACAGAAAGAGGCTGTTGCCACAACAGGGCATTTGATAGGATGCTAAAGAAACCGACGCCAGGAGCAGGATTATATTTATCTTGACAGAATCACACCTGCTTGTTCCAAGCACATTTTGTAATACTCAGTGAAATTCCGCAGTCACTCCTGGGCATTTTAAGGATGACATTAAAATATAAGCTCTGGTCCCAGAGGCAGAGTCTAACAAGTTAGAATGCCCTGTTACACAAGACTGACTGGGGAAGGGCTCCTATATTTGTGCTTTGGGTTTCAAACCACTGGAAAGGAGCACACGGGCCGGCGTGGGGGGTGCCTGTGGGAGGAGTGAATGTGCGGGGACCCCTTCCCTGGAAGGCTGGGGATATCCCAATGTGTGTGGGAGAGTCGTGTGTGCTCGTCTGTGTGTGTGCATCTGTAGGTATGCGTGCATGTTTTGCAAGTGTTCGTGTGACCCTGCTTGTGTGTTTGTCTGTGCACATGTGCGTGTGTATCTGAGTGTCTGTGTATGTGTTTATGTGTATGTGTGTGTGGTACCTGTATCTGCATTTGTGTGGATGTGTACTTATCTGTGTGTGCCTAGGTGTGTATTTGGTTGCATGTATAGTGTGTAGGTGTGTGGGGGACATGTCCTCGTGTGTGTGCGTTTGTGTGTGTATGTGTATGTGGCGTGGTTACTAAACACCCAGTCCAGCTGAGCACACGTCGGTCCACCCAGGAGCCAGTGGGTGAGTGAGTGAGTGGTTTGCGGTGTTTTTAGAGCTGAGACACAGAATCTTTGCTTTAGTGACTGGAAAAGGAAACATCTGCTATCAGATGCTGAGAGTTACAGTTCAGCATGCTGAGGCTTACTTTGGTGGCAAGAATTTCTCATCTTCCGGTAGTGATGCCAAAAATCCAAACGAAACCAACAGCAAAGCAAACGTCAAAAAAAAACCTTCTAAAACTTGCGGCTGACCTGGCAATCCTATTTTTCCCCCGTTGCTTCTGTTCTCCTGTGCCCCCTCCCCAGCCCAGCATTCAGGTCACCTGCCTGAGCTGCTCTGCCTGCGTGACAGCGCCACCCGCCCTCCCCGGGGCATGGGAGCCTGCGCCAGGGACCCTCCACCCGTCAGGCCCGGGCTTCACCCACACTCAGGGCCTCAGAAGGGGCTTCTTCTCCAAGCAGAGCCGGGAGGGCCCGAGCGCTCCCAGCGCCATTTCACAACCTTTCCCTCTCTCGCTCTCAGCATTGTTAAAACAGATGGTGCCTTTCCACTCCAGCAGGGAGCTACGACAACCGATTTTAGAGAGTAAATTGGAAAGCTGATGTTCCCTTCTCAATAAGCAAAGGATGGCTGGTCCGGCTCAGCCAAGAGAGAAAAATCAGATCTCAAACTTCCCCCAGAATCCATGCCACAAGAACGCAGTCCTCTGCTAGACAAGAAAGAAGGAGAACCTGACGTGGGATTCTGATGCTGGAACTTTGACAACCGTTTTCTCCTTGTTTCACTGCGGGTGAAAAGCAGAAACAGCACGTGGTCTCTTCGACGGTATTTTTGGCTTGGCCGAAAATGAGGAAGCATTAGATAATTCAGGCAGAGTCTTGTTTTGATGTAATTTCCAGTCATCTTTCCAGACTCAAAAATAGTTAGCAAACCTGGAGAAGCAGCTGAACTCTGGGGTAATAATTTTATTCAAATGGCTGCTATTTAAGAACTACGAATTACTAAAATGAACTTTCTAAGCATAATTTTTATTAAATTATGGTCAAGGACTTCCATTTAGTTGCAAATAGGATAAGTAAAAAAAGAGAATACTTTAAGAATATTTACCCTTTATTTTTCATAGGTGCAGTGTCTAAACGGCCTATATACTTAATGTGGTCGCTACCCCTTCTCCTCCAAATTCCCACCAGCTCTCTGTTTCTGCAGGACACGCAGATACATGCGGTGTTTTCCCCTTGTGGTGCCAGCAGGATGTCCAGGGCTTGATATTTGTACATTTTCCCAGTTGTTGTTGCTCAGCTCATGATTACAGGGAGAAAAAAACAATGATGGCCCTGGCTACAGAGTTTTAGCCCTACTTTATACATAAAATACAGCAGCAGTGTGATACGCTGATTTTGTACAGCGATGGAAACATTGGAAAGAAAATCTTTCCATGTCCTTGTAAGCGGTGGGTACTTTCAGTCAAGAATAACATGAAACGTATCAGCGGCTTCCGGTAGACTTCCAGCTCGACAGTTCAAAACCTCTGCACGCTTTTTCCCTCCATCACACAGTGATCAAGGGTAAGAACACACTTTGGTAGCTGGAGCATTCCGTAAGGGTAAAACAGGGCATCTGTGAATCCCAAAGCCCCAGACTCCAGTTTTCCCACCACTGTCTCCCTGGGCGCGGCGCTGCTCCCAGTATAGTTCGTGGGCTTGAGAAGCACGCGGCATGAATGGATGAGAACCGCTCTGCCTTTCGAAGCACGCGCCTCCATCTCCAGGGGTTCTTCTAGAGAAGTGAGGAGAGAAAATCTAAAATCTGCCATATTGGTGACACCCACTCGTCACAACTTTGAACGCTTTGTGGTATATGCTTCTATTCAAGTTTACTTTTCATACACCGAAGTGGATTATGTTGCTTCGTAACTCACACTTTGTAATGATGTCCTGCTACATTCCAAAAAAAGGAATATGATCGTGGTAGCATCTGCATTTTCTTGTAAACTCTAACATCTCCTGATTTTTGCCTTTGTTTCAATTGAGAGTTTTGCTTTTTTTTTTTTTCCCCAGGTAGACTTCAAGTCCTTCGGTTGCGAGACATGACCTGTAGACTTTCCAGGAATTGCCTCCTGTTCTGTTAAATGTCCCATCATTATTCCATAAAAGTCTCATGTCTTGGGTCAGGCTGCTGTAACAACAACAAAAAAACATAGATTGGGAGCTTAAACAACAGTCATTTATTTCTGACGTCCAAGATCCTGGTGCCAGCGGGCTTGGTACCTGGTGAGAGCCCTCTTCCTGTCTTCTGCCTCCTCACTGGGTTGTCACGGGGCAGAGAGAGAGCTTGGGCGTCTCTTCCTTTTCTTATAAGGCCACTAATCCTATCACGACCTTACCTTACCCTAATTACGTCCCACAGGGCCCACCTCCAAGTACTGTCCCATTAGAGGCTAGGCTTCAGCATCTGGGTTTTGGGGGACACAGGCATTCAGTCTGCAGCACCTCATCACGTAGACCATAAAACATTAAGTGTGTTCACTGGCTCTGAATTCCCTTGAAGAGAGGAATCTCCCAGCTCTAGCATGAAACAAGGAAGCAGATAAATAGCAGATAAATAGCAAAATGCATTTCTATAAAAGAGCACACACTTCAGGCATTAACTTTGTGTTTAGTGTATTTAGTATACAAACTCTGGATTTAGTATATTCCCTGACACTTCACTGGGTCTCAATAAATATTTTTTTTTTGTCAATAAATGAATATGGCTGAATCTCAGTGAAATTAATAGGATGTTATCTATAAAGTCCAATTAAGCTAACTAAATGATTTAACCTATGAATGGAGTTTAATGGATTTTTTTCCCCAATACTAAAAAGTGTCTGTTGAAAAATGACAATGTTGTTTCAGCATAATTGATACTGAACAATTCCTGCTGACAGTAAGTGGTCATTAACTGCATCTACTTCTTGAAGTCGCTCCTTGCACAGAATCATAAGATTGTATCACCACACAAAGGAAAATGCGTATCTTCTTATTTCTTGTATTTGTAAGTGATATTGTCACAAGTTTGGGGAAGTTTTGAAAATGTGAGTAGGTTAACACGACTATCTATACTCACAAGGAGTCTCCTTCAAAGGAGTTTAAGATGTGTGACCGATATTTATTCCCTAGCTCACTTATTTTCATCAACACGTTTTTTAATAGACACAACTGCTACTGCTGGGCTGGCGTTTCTACTGCCAGAGGCCAGCTGTCTGTTCACCCATCTCCTCTTCTTCCCAGAGTACGGCAGGACCATGTCTCAGGCTTCCTTGCGGTCATGTGACAAACCAGCAGCCAGTCGAATGTGACCATCAGCGGTGCACACCCCTTCTATGCTCTCTGTCTTGAAAATGAAGCTCTTACCTGCACAATCCTCAAGGCCGCCTCCCCCGTCACCCCCTCGATGGACACGGCCATGACAGTGTGCATGCGGGTGGAGCCGTAAGGCGTGAGGACCCGGATCTCTGAATCACCACCTGGAGGAGAGCCAGAGCCGCCCGCCTGCCCGCCAGCAGCACCCACTTCCGCGCAGCCCCTGGGAAGGGGCCAGGCCTCGCCACGCGGTGCCGCCCGTGGCTC
Source organism: Camelus dromedarius (assembly GCF_036321535.1). NCBI lineage: Eukaryota > Metazoa > Chordata > Mammalia > Artiodactyla > Camelidae > Camelus > Camelus dromedarius. Next base: position 2,507,958 of record NC_087461.1, read on the forward strand.
TGCGTGTAAGCTGCTCGCAGCCGCTAGCGTTGCCCCAGCCACTGCGCTTTCCCCAAAGAGCTGTGGCTCGGACTCGGCACATTTAAAAGTGACCTCAAACCTGCCGGCCAGGCAACAAGCACGGTCATCTACACGGGAGGCTCGGCCGTGGCCGGCCCGCTTGTTTGCAGTTTTAGCTCTGTTGGACTTGATGGTTGTGACTGAGAGGGCTGATTTTTCTTACTATTTTCTCTTTTTCCTTTCTCTGTTTTAATCTTGTGAAATGTCGTGGGGCTGTTGTGCAGGCATCATATAAATTATCTCTGGATGTACGGGGCGTATGGCGACTTGCTCTGCTGAACTGAATGCCTCCCCTTAATTCACTGTTCAGAGAGCTGTCTCCTGACCTGCGTCGCAGGGACGGCCCAGGAGCTCCCATCCCCACCCTCCTATTTCAGTGCCTGTGCACAGGCAGACAGAGAGGAAGGGAAGTTAAGTCAAGAGTGGGAGGTGCTTTCTTGGCTAGAAAACTGAGGTCAAGAGTGACTTAAACAAAGCCCCACCCAGATGGCTGTTCCGGTCTCTGAGCCTGCTCACGTTTCTTGCTTGTGGAACAGATGCACACGGTTTCAGAAGGAACAGCCCTGGGGAAGACAGACGTGGTGATATGGGGCTCTGACAAGTCTGTGTGTTTTCAGATTAGCCTCTACATGGTTTTTGCACAAATCATGACGATAAGAAAGGGCCACAAAGGTAAAAGCCTTGTCCACCGCTTCGGCTGCTGGACTGCGCGCTCTGCGTTACCGTTCTTCCGTGTCTCCACGTATTTCTCAGTCATGAGTGGCTCCTTCATCCCAGTGAGCTGGCTAGAGTGCCTCTGCAGGAGACGCAATTTCATGGGTCTTGGACTGTTTGAGGACTGGGTTTCTCTAAGTGTCTGCCGTGAAGATGAATGCATCTCGGAGCAGAGAAGTCCGGGCAGACAAGAGTGAAGAGCTTATGCCCTGTGACAGTGTCCCCTCCCCTGTCTACCAGGCAGGACAGAAGTCAACCACCAGGACACCTGTGGGCCCTGCTCAGCCTGGGGCTGCGGCAGAGGGACCCACACAACAAGCCTTACTGACCAGCCTTCATCTCCCGGTAGTTCCTCGGTATGTTTGCCCTCATATAATGGACCCTGGAAACACAAAGTCCTTTTCCTTTGTCTTGTTGTGTTTCTGAAAGTGTGTTTTTCTTTTATTAAGATGCTCTATAAGCCCAAGTTCTAACCGCCCCTTTGAGTTACCCACTCCTGAGTGTCCTGTGAGCATGAGCGCCACACGTGCTAGCGTGGCCACACCTTTGGCTTGTTTTTCTCTTGTTAATCTCTCTTTTGTCTGTCTCGTGTGCAGGCCCCAGCCGGGGACCTCAGGTGGCTAGAGGACCTACAGCCTTCTGGGGGAGGTGCATCGTCTGCCAATCACAGAAAACTGAGTAATTCATTTTCTAATTCGTGGGGCTATGGAATTACCTGCTCCACAAGGCTCGGTAAGTGCGTACTCGGGGCCAGGCACTGTGCGGACCCTGGCAGCAGCGCTGAACAAGATGGATGGGGCTCTGCCGTCATGGGGCCCTGACTGAGACCCAGAGATAAGGGGAAGCACAAGGGCAAACCCCGAAGCACAGCCGGGGCGACCTCAGACTCCCAGCAGCCAGCTGCAGGGGCCTTGGGCATGTGAGGTGCAAATCTTGGTAGATACTCAGAGACATACGTGGCTCAGGCCAGCAGGTGGGCACCAGACATCACAGCCCCAAGGCCCTGCCCCCCGCCAGGGCAGACAGGATTTAGCGGGAACCGCTTTTGTTTGCACTAGCCCTATCTCCCCTGTGTCCTGCTCCCCCGTCACCCTCTTCACTCTCATCCCCGAATTCTCAGCCGCCCGTCACTGCTCCCCTTCCTTCTCTATTCTTTTCTCTTGCTGACTCTTTGGAGGGAGAAAATGTCTAGAACAAAACGATAAAACCCTCTTATAAAAAAATAGTCCTATTCTACTCTGGTTGCAGGAGCTCCCTGGCCACAGCCGAGTTTCCTGTCTCAGATCCGACAGTCCCTCCAGCGGGGCCTCCCATCCTCCAGGTCTCCTCTGTGCTGCCCACGGCCAAGGCCTCCAGTGGCACGTCTCCCTCCCTCCTGCCGCAGCGCCCGGCCCAGCCGCTCTCTAGAGAGAAACCCCGCACTGCTGTCCACGGCTGGAGTTTCTAGGGGAAGGTGGGGAGAGCCCGAAAAAGAGATGACTCTCTAAATGAGAAACAGCTGCTCGAGAAACGTGGAAGAAATGCTTCCAGTGTCTAGTAAGGAGAATTTCACTAGCATCCAACTGTATTCATTAAATCTCCCATCAACACTGCGGTATTTTTGGACTTACATCATGCACTCCAAGCAAAATATTTAATATATGGATAAATTTAGGAGCTGCTGTTGGAAACCAAAATAGCTGATCTGTTAGGTAATGGTTGTAGATATTAATAGAAAGTACTCCGCTCTCAACGGCTGCTTCTGTAAACAGATCCCGCTCCCTGCTGCGGTACCAAAAGCGACCTCTAATTCCCTTCCGAGTCCTTTGCCCGGATCAGGTTTCACTTTGAAATCTCATTTACTTTGTTATCTACATACTGACTCTTAACCGCCAAATTTAGTCACGTAGATTTCAAACAAAACGAGGGGGAAAGCTGTGTAAGTGCTGGCAGGCCTCTGGCTTGTCCGTATGAGTAAAACAAACTCCAGCCTGTGCTCGCAGCTCTCCCCTCCCCTCCTCCCACCCCCACTCCTCCCTCAGCCGCTTCTCCTTTCTTTTGAAATTCATGTTTGTCCCCTAATCGTCGCAGTTGCGCACAGTTCGCTCACTGGGAAACGTGGAGGATCAGAAGCACCAGCCTGAGGCAATTCTTTGGGGCCTGGACAGCGTAGCATTCCTCCTGCTGCGCCATTTCTTCCAGCAACTTTCACTGGAAACAACTGGAAATAACACCAACACTGTAGCTGATGGAGGAGCGCTTCACGGGTTCTGTGGGCAACGTGGGCCCACGCCGTGTGCGTGTGTGCGTGTGCACGTGTATCTCCCGTGAAACACCTTCGGTCAAAGCCTCCTGTTCGGTGGGAGTCCCCAGGGCACACAGAGGAGGTCTGGGTTACCATAAACACCAAGCTGTCCAGGACAATGAAACGCCCTGGGAAATGGAACGAACATTTCAAATCTAAAACTGGTCATTTATTTAGAACCAAACTATATTGCCTGTGATTAGAATGGACTTGCAACTTGGAGGCTCAGCCCCAGCTCACACTGACAAACCATGGCAATCCAAACTACAGCGTGCCTGCCGGTGGCCGAGGCAGCTTTGCAGGGAGGTCTAAACGTTCATGGCCGCTGAAACGGACCCTGGCTTTTGTCTTTGGGCAGAAATACAGCTGGCAGTGAGCAGCTCTGTGCTATGAATGGTGAGCTGAGGAGCCTCCTCTCCGTCTTACTCGTGTCTGCTGCTCCGCAGGGCGATGCAGGCGGGAGCCGGGCAGAGGCGAGGCCAGCCCGCAGGGAGCTGCTACTCAGAGGCGGACAGCCCTGCTGTGGTGCTCCGGGGTGGGTGGGGGGAACTGGGGCGCCGAGCAGTGACTGGGAGCCCTGGCTGGGAGCTCAGATGGCTCTCCTGCAAATTCCCGTTCCACCACTGACAGGATTCAGGTCTCTCAGCCTGTGCTCCCACGTGCGATACCGGAGTGACCTAGGACCTCGTGCCGGCGTGGAAGCGAGTGTGATGCTGCACGGAGGTGCCCACACCCCGTGCCCGGCACACCGGCGTTCGCCTGTGTCGGCAGTGCATCCTCGCTGTGCTGGCTGTCACGCTTAGGAGGTCCCCACTCTGTGAGCTGTATACCTTCCAGGCAAATTACAGCTTTAAATTCTCAATGATGTGCACACCTTCTCTGTCCAAGGAAGTACCCTGTAGGTAGCAAGCACTCTCTCTGCTGTCGCGTTCCTGTCCCACCTGCAGGATACGTGATGGAAGACAATCCAGAATGAAGTGGTGTCTTGCCTCCATTTCCCAAGGAATGGAAAGGAAGGGATGACCCCAGTGAATAAAGGACAACTCGCATCTTGGGTTACACTAAAACCACTGTCTCAGGCTCTGTTTCTGGGCATCTCAAATTTGCCCTACTTTTGTTAATTCTCTGCACTATCCAATTTTTAAAGGAGCATGTATTTGAGGAACACCAGATGCTGTCACATTTAAAAGAGTTAGCAATTACAACAAAGATTTTTTGGAGCTTACTTAATGCTGGACACAGTTCTTAGGAACCATAAACTATTACTCTCGTGATGAGCTCTACAGAGAAGAAAATTAAGAATGCGCTCAGTGGCCTCCGACTGCCTTGGTTCAGTCCTCAACACGTTGATCTGGGGAAGGTCTCCCAACAGCCAAGGAGGAAGGAACCAGTGTTATTCCCGTGCTGTGCACCAGGCAAGTGAGACAGTGAGTTACGGTCATGTTCCCCGTCACTGGTAGAGAAGATGACACATATAGGCTTCCCCTCTCTGTGCCATCTGAGAGTTAGCAGTGTCAGCTCTGTTAGCCCAGATGCTCAAGAATTCAGTCCATCTTATTAATCTGACGTGCATCTCACACTAGAACAAGCAGCCATTATTTCTGTGACTCTGTGTGTGTGCAAAGGGCCAACAGGAGGCCAAAGGAGTTTGCCTGTGTTACCCCAGTTCACGAATTTTACTAGGCCAGTGATGTAGGAAACATGAGTTTGTGGTCTTTGTTTTGATGTAGCTTTTCAAGCACAGTTTGACTGCATATTTGAGGGCATGATTGAGGGCATTCAATTCCAGAACACTTTGCTTTTGGGATGGGAGGGGAGGTTGTAATCCATGAACAGGAAATTAGGTGGGACAGGGCGCTTTAACTTGGAAACAGAGGAAACCCTGCTACTGCAGTGGAAAACAAACCATAACGGAGAATGCATGTACAAATGGACTGTGCGCCTGTCATCTGCTTCTGTCCTAGCCCAGAAGGAGAAACAGGTCAGCTTCTCATGATGTGGGTCATTAGCCTTTTGTGGGAACCACACTGTTTCCTTTTCAGCGCTGGCCAAACGTGAGGTGTGTTTTATCCCGGTCTGTGTCTGAAAACAGGAATCGTCTCAAGTCTGCTTGTCCCCACAGCGGCTGACTGCCCTCTGTGTAGTGCTCACTTTGTCTCAGAATTATCTGAGGCATGTGTTCCCTTCCCCAGCAACTCCTCACCACCAGCAATGCCTCCTGATTGATCTCGACCTCGCTTCCCGTTGATCTCGTCTTGTGGGCCCCAAGCGCGGATTCCCCCGGCCTGCATTTACCGCTGGTGCCCACTCCTCGCACAGAGTGCCATCACTTCCACAGCATTTCTTATCTTTCAGAGCACTTGGGGTGGTGCCCATCCTGGCCCTGGAGGGGCCAGCGCGCATCTTGGTGACTCTCTTTCACGGGTTCCCATAATTAGAACTCAGCAAGAATGTATTTCTGATATATTTTAATGATATGCGGTCACTGAAGTTACCAAAAGTTGGAAACAGTTTGAATAAACTTTTAGGCTGATCAAGTTACTTACACAGGACCAAATAATTCATTTATTTAATTTTGCTTTTTGTGGTAAGAGACGAAATATAATTTAGAACTTGGAGCCCTTGGAGGTGGAGGCTCTTGGAGTCATGAGAGGCTTCAATGGTGGGTTTGGACAGTAAGCAGAATTAAAACCCAGCAGGGATGAGGACTATTGAAAAAGGAGGGAAATCTACAAAATAAAGGACAAAAGAGGCTCGGACAAGAGAGATTCTGGAAGGAAGACTTTGGAAGCGAGCAGCCCCATCTCAGCGTGTGCCCTGCGGCTGTCTTTCTGGGCATCCCCTCCTTCTAATGCCAAGACAGTCAGCAAGGCGGTGACCCCACGTCTTAGCAAGCTCACTATTACTGGCTTTCTTGATCCTAGAAGAACACAGGTGAGGCAGCACACACACACAATTCTTTACAAGAATAAGATGCTCATAAAGTTAAAAAATCTCTGCAGTGTATGCCATTTAGGGATGCTTTCCTAGGTGCGAGAAGCACAGACACAAATATAGGAAAGGTAAAAATATATAATTCCGCACATCGGTCAGTGCTGAACGGCAACGGGGCGTTAAAGGATCATGTGAAGCTGCTCAGTTTCATTTCTTAAGTAAGATGCACAGATGTAAAAACTCAGAGGGACAGAGAGAGAGGGAGAAGGTGGAAGCGAAGTAAAGCAAACTGTTGGTGATTTTTTCATCTCCGTGGGGGGTACATAAGCATGTCTGATCCTGTTTTCTGCATTTTTTTGGCATGTTTGGAATGCGTCACTAATTTTAAAAAGCACGTGGAAGGTTTATACCAATACACTCCAGAATTCATAAGTACTTTAGAGAAACTGTGAGGTCGTATTAGGTGTATGTGGAGAAACAAGTGCAGCAGAGTGTCTACAGCAGTGCTGATGACACAGAACATGCCTTCAATCTAGAACAGGGTTCCTAGAGGACTCCGACCCAAGCTTGATGTGAAATAATAATCTGATCTTACAGCAGCTGACAAGATCTTGGAGTGTTCGTGTAACAGCTTTAACACATGCAATTGCCACTGTCATTTCCACGGTACGTCTGGGAAAGGTTTACTCTTGGAAAATGGATAAGGGAAGAAATATGAAATCTAGATGCATATAATGTGCAAATAATTTAAAACAATAACTGCCTGCAAAAAAATCGTATTTAAGGTTATTTAATAAAAGGTGCTACTGAGTTTTATTGAAAAGTGCTGAATTTATCATGATGGAAGAGTCACTGAAACTTTCTGAAAAAGTACTTAAAATATTAAAGTATAAAAATTAAAATGTAAAAATACTAAAATAATATAGCAATAGATGTATATACGGTGTATGTGCACATGAAAGGGTGAGAATGGGGAGGAACGGAGAGGGGGGTGGAGAATGGGAGGGGAAGTGGCACACGAGGGGGAGAGGAGGGAGAGAGACTTACTTGGAAAAATAAATGTGCTAGATTATATTTTTAAAAACCCCTCTGAATGCATCACATAGCTGGCAGGAAGCAGGAAGTCTTCAGAAGCCCCTCAACAAGGCGGCAGCATGGAGTCCAAGGGACGGGGAAGCCCTGGACCAGGGGGCGCTTGTGTCAGCATCACCAGACCCTGGCTGGGAGCAGGCACAGGGCGGGCGCGGGCGGGGTGGCGACCGCCTGGGGCTTCACACCCCGTCCCTCACTCCTGCTCCCCAGGGCCGTCATCTCCGCCAAAAGAACACGTGACTTTAATGTGAAGTAGTCTGGGGTTAGAACTGCGCGCATAGTGCAGGCAGCCGGGAGAAGTGGCCAGCAGCCTCTCTTAAGAAGGTGCCCGAAAGCTCTGCGGAGAAATACGAAGCGTCAGACTCCAAGCATGAAGATACTTTAATTTTCCAACATAAATATATAAGAGAAATGAGTTTAGAAAGTATGGAAATATAGAAAAAATACAAAGTGTAAAAGGCTGCTAAGAGGGTAACACAGGCTTGAAAAAGGACCTGCAGAAATTCTACAAATAGAAAAATAATTGAGATTAGACACTGAATATAGCGACTGACTTTAAGACCAAGTACATGTGGAAATCTAAACAAACAAAAACTTAGTGAACTTAGTAAGTATATCTGGAAAAAAAAAAAAGAATTCTCTGAATGTAGGCCAAAAAAATGGAAAAGGAGCAAGTATTTAAAAAAAAAAAAAAAAAAAGGAGGGGGCAGAAACGCAGAGGCAGGCCGAGGACGTCTGACAGGCGTCAGCTTGGCCTTGAGAAAGAGCGCGAAGAACAGGAGGAAGAGACGGGTTCAAAGAGACAACGGCAGGGGACCTTGAAAACGCGATCCGGTGAGCCCAGCGAACCCCTGCCTGTAAATCTTGTAGGCAAACCACGCAGCACAAAGGCAGAGGGGATATTTTATGCAGCAGAATAAATAACACGAAAGACACGTCTCCCACAGAGGAACGGCAGTTACACAGGGTGAGGACTTCCCATCGGTTACAGCGGAGGCCAGAAGGCGGCGGGACAGTCTCTACAAAATGCTGAGGAGAAAGTAGCTGTCCACCTGGAATTTTCGGCTCAGTGGACACAAGAATGGGAACAAAATAAGTATGATTTCTTTCAAACAAAACCTGAGACTTTATCACCCATGAACTCTCATTGTAGAAACGTTTAGTAGAAAGCAAACTGATTCCAGATGGACACGGTAAATACAGGAGGTGTGGTGAGCAAAGAAATGAAGAATGTGTGTAAACAGTTGAAAAATGCATTGTGAGCCCCAAGGAGTAAATCAGCGTCTGATCTGTGACGCCAGAATGCGACCAAGCTGTTTGAAAACATCCTATGTGAGTTCAAAGAGCTGATCACAGTTACAGTAATTTAAGGTTCTTGAATGACTCGAGAGTGTGGTATTAACAGTGTTCAAAGTTTGACTTCGTTGAGTGAAATGCACGCGTTAAAATTTCCGCGATCACCTTAAACAAAGAGATATTTGAATTTATAATATTTTAAGGGTAGAGAAAAAAGTAGGGATAAACTCCTCAGCCAATCGACACAATGGCTGCAAGAAGAAAAGCAAAAAGTAGGAGAAGCAGGAATGAGATGGTAGAATCAGCCTGAATACACAGTGAGCGCCGGAAACGGGAAAGAGCTGAGTCATCCAGTTAAAAGCAAAGGCTGTCAGGCTCCTTTAAAAACATCCAGCCACATGCTCTTTATAAAAGACACACCTAAAATAAATGTGAAGATTTGCATCGTGCAAAACACAAAAAGCAATCCAGTTAGAGAGTGTTTATAAAACATAAATATGCAAACAATTAGCTACCCGAAGTCATTCTGACAAGTGCTACCTCGGGAAGTAAAAGCGCAGGTAACCCTGTGTCGTTAAATAAATTAACTCAGTAATTCACAACATTTCCACTACAAAAATAACAACCTCAGAGAGCTTTGTGAAATCCACCAAACACACAGAAAATCGAATCCCTGTTAGAGATCTTTCCAGAAAATATGAAGAAAGAAAATATTCCTAAAGTATTTTATAAGACAAACGATGCCTTACTGTCACAACCAGAAAAATGCAGAGGGAGTGAGGCGAGTTGGTGTCCAATCTCATAAGTATGACAAAAAACAACGTAAGATCACCCTCTGAACGTTTTTTTTTTTTTAACATAAGAAAAATAATTAATGTAACTTAACCACAACAACAAGTGAACAGAAACAAGCCAAGTGACACCTTATTAATGCAGGGAAAGTACGTGATAACACTGAACAGTCACTCGTGATAAAAACATTAGCAAATCAAGACGAGAAGGGGGCCTCTTAAATCCAGTAGACGTTATTCACAAAAAACCCGTAACAACCCTCCTGCTTCATGGCGAAATGTAAATACTCCCTTACAGTCAGTCAGGTTGTCTGTGCCTAAAACAAGGGTGTTTGCTTTCCTGTGCACCATTGTTCTGGACTTGGTAGTGACTGCAGTGTGATTAGAAATATGAGAATTATAGGGATTAAAAAAGAAGATCCACATATGCTATTGTTCATGAATTACACGGTAGTTTTGTCCCCAAACACAAGCGTAGAGTTGGCAGTAATAAGACACATTAGCAGTGTTTTAAGACACAGAAATAAACAACACAAAATGTCATCAACAAACAATACACAGTGAGATTTTTAAGGATACATTTTTTTAGGAAAATCTAAATGTATTTGGTATCTAGAAGTGAATTGTTTTAAAAGATGTGTGACATAATTATGGAGAATACTATACAATTATTTTTAATTCAAAAAATCCTTGAAAGTATCTAACACGTGGAGAGTTATGTCGTGATCTTACACAAATTCAATCCCATAAACATTTCAGTTCTCACCAAAATGTCCCCTCGAGACGCCGTAATTCTACCAACATTCGAGCCACCGTTTCGTGCATTGTACAATCTGTGTGTTAATTTATATGAAAAATCAGAGCGCCAGAAATACCTAACACGTTTCTGAAGGAGGCCTAGGTGGGGGTGGCGGCAGGGGGTCTCCCTTCGGCAGGTACCGAGAACTGACCGAGGGCGGTACCGAGGGGGAAAGCTCAGGACCGGAGCCGCGGGGGGAGCAGCGAGCGGGAGCCCGGCCGGGGCGGCCGCGGGCGCCGGGGGGAGCCTGCGCGGCCCGGCGTCGCGCTCATCTCGGCTTGTGTAACATGAGAGGCACGAGACATCTCCCTTACGCCATGCCAAAAAATGTACTTTAGACGTCTTAAAGGTATGACCATGAAGGATGAATTTTTTAACTTTTAGAAAAAAAATTCAAGCAGAATAGAATATATGTAAAGGACCAAAATAGGAATTTTACAGAAAAGGAGACAGACATTTTGCAAAATGCTCAGACTCATTAATCGTCAGTAAAATGCAGATACCATCCCAGTGAACTATAGTAGCACAAGCAGCAGGGTGGGAACTACACCCTGACAGGGGCAGGTCTCGCTCACCGCTGGGACTGTAAATTGGCACAGCTACTTTAGGGAGCGATGTTGGGTTTCCTGCTGAACTTAGAGATGTGCTTAGAGAAATGAGGTTCATGCTTCCGTGATGTCTCATAGAGATAACCTGCACGCATGTGATACAAAGCATTCCAGCCTTCTTTGTGTAAGAGCAACAGAACTGAAAACAACCTGAGAGTCCACTGACTGAAAAAGTGAATAGGTGAGTTGTGTTAAAGTTCTACAGCGGACACCACGACGCGGGTGCCCTGCGCGCAGGCACCAGGGAGAGTGACTTCCCCAAAGACAATATGGGATTTTTAAAAGTGAGCTACAAAGGGGGAAAAACTGCATGATTTAATTTTTTAAATTTCAAATGCATGCAAAACTAGCCACTATACTGTGCTGGCAAACACACAAGGGAAAACTCTAACACAAAATGACATAACGCACACAAACTTCAGGACACATTTGCTGCCTCTGAAGAGGATGTTTACGCGTGCCATCAGGGCCTCAAAGACTGTGGTCAGATTCTGCAGGTGGACTTACAGGCATCTGTCCTAACTCTCTTCTTTAAACCGTATCTCCATGTACACATTATGTATGCTTGTTATTGTGATGTATTTGAAATAGATGATCTCTTTCAGAATCAATAAAGAATAACAGGTAAGTCTGAAAATTTTTCTTTCTAAAAATGCTGCAAACCACCATTTGAAAATGCAATGTTCGGGTCTTTAAAAATATGTATTCAACATATTTGGGAATGTGGGCTCGTTGAAAGAAGTGACTGTGCTGCAGTACCATGGGGAGCAGACAGACAGACCACACGGTGCAGCACAGACAGACACCTCAGACAGATGTGTCTCTGGTATCTCGAAAAGCATTGCTGTGAAAAAACACAGCCCGCTTCTCGTAGCTCTCGCTAGTCCGCTAGGGACTCAGGTCTGGATCTTGCTGTTTGGTAAGTTCCTGTACCTTCGGGCTGAGTGGACAGAAGGACAGAACAAGTCTTCGGAGGCCCCCCCACAACACTGACTTCACACACAACCGGGCGGAGCGCGTGTGTGGGAGGTTCCTTCCTCCCCTCGTCCAGGAGAACAGCGGCTGGGGAGGGCGGGCTAGCCTCGGTCTTCGGGCGCCCGGCGGGGCTGTTACGACAGCAGCAGCGATCCGGGCACACACGGCTGCGAAGGCAATGAGGAACTGAAAACAACCCCGCCCGCTCCATGGCGGGGTCAGAGACTCGTGAAGCTCTGAGTCTGTGGCTGAACCATCCTTCTAAGTATCTTTGGAGCAAGAGAACTTAGGTCATTTCTGAATTACAAAGATGAAATAAGAGAAGAACCTAGACATTGAAAATGGCATCGAAAACATACTCAGCGGCACCTGCCAAGTTGCGTGGGTGTATTTATGCCCAAGCTTGGAAGCTCCTATTCGGCCTGCGACTAATATCCACTGCTCATTCCACAGTTTATTAACCAGATGGGTATGAGTATTGTCACACTATGGGTGCTGTGCAGTCAAGAATTTTTAGAAGAGACTTCTAGAAACTCTTTAGCCCTTTGCTGGAAACACCTCAAATGCAGGCTGAAGGCTCCAGTCATGTGAGTTCTTTAATATCCCACTGGAAATAGATCCAAAATTGTCTTAAAAACATCTTGCTGGTTTTGCACTCCGATAAAGCATGGACTAAAGTCACAGAACATTCTAACGTTTAAAACACTTTCATAAGCTCAACTTTCCCACTGAAGCTGTGTCTGCAAGGGTAAACATCTTCATACGATGGTAATTTCTTTATTTGACTTCATAACACTGGTGGCAACAACTGTGAAATGCAGACTAGAATTCAGCACCAACCTGACCATTCAAGAAAGCGACTACATGCTGTATTAAGACCAAATTCAATTGAAAGACTAAATTCTGTCCAAAAATGTGCATTTCCCTTCATCCAGACATTATAACATATTACTATCTTCAAGTTAAAAATAGCCCTTTAGAAGTAATTCAACCTAAAAATCTGAAGAAATCAACATTTTATTTAGAAAAGAAGCAGAACCAAAATCATAACAGGATTTAACAAACAGCACTGACTGGCCAGCTTTTCACCAACTGCCGCGTATAGCGCGCCAGCTGCGATATAGTAAAAAAAATTAGAACTACACAAAACTTCTTTGCCTAATTTTGATACGGAAACATAATCCAGTTTACATTTTTTGTAGTGATCACCTGGTATCAGAATTTCCATGAAGGAAAGACAGACTGAACTGGTCCCACACAAGACAGCTCAGACCAGACCACTTCCAGCATCACGGCCCGGACGTGGTACCAATCTACTTCAGGTACAGAATGAGGCCGACCCACGGGACTCTCTGGAGGATGACGCTGTCTACACTGCCAGAGGTCCTGGATGGAGAGCCAGGTGTTTTCACAGGAAGATATAAGGGAAGAGAAAGCTTCAGCTTTGTGTGAATATACGTGCGAGCTAAGCCAGCCTCCTGAGAACCTGGGGATGTGTTTAGCATCACGGGGTCACAGGACCACGGCCCTGGGTCAGTCTTGTCACTTCTCCCCTTCAGAAAGATAAGCCCCACAAAGTGTCCCCGGCTGCCACCCTGAAAGGCAGGGAACACACCTCTGATGCTGAGTTCCTGTCTCCTGACTCAGAATGGGCTGCAGCTTGCCTGGAATGCCAGCTGCCTTTCAGCACATGCTCCAGACAAAATACTCTTCACGGAAAGTGCCCTCAGTTTTCCGCTGGCTTTGAAGTGGGGCTCATCCTTGGAGCCTCTCGCCCTGTGAGAGGTGAGTGCGCCCCAGCTGCAGGGACAGGATCTGCTCCCCAGGAGACCCGCAGCAACGTCCTGACAGAAATGGGGATAATCCAGGGAAAACGGGTTTGGGGGAGAAGATGACTCACTCAGCAGTGGGTCTTTTGAGTTTGGCATATTGTAAATATTCATCTTAACAGCTATGAAAATATCGTCTTAGCCAAGGATCCAAGAGCCCACAGAGCTTCTTACACTAGAGCACCACGTGCCTGAGAGAAACTGGCCTAATTCTGCTTATTTCCCTGGTGCCCGTTCCCTTGGGAGGTATCTGCGTGGGAACACATAAAGTGTGTTTCTGCACCTTAAGATATTAGTTTATGCTTTCTTTTGGGGATCCTGTAGACAAAATACCAGAATGACTGACTGAACTGTTTCTTTTCATTAGACTAAAATAATATATTTGATTGTTCCTATAGGTACCAAACCATTGAATTCCCAAAACACACACACAAACAAACAAACAAACGAAAAAATCACTTGTAAAATCTCCAGGATGCAAAATGATTGACTGCGTTTTCAAGTTTAAAAGCTATGGCTGGTTTTCTTCTTTACTGCGTCTGTCTTTCCTGGGGAGGGAAGGATGGAAGTCGAGGCAGGGACGAGAAGTGGAGAAGTGACTGGGCTGAAATAATTCAGGAGGGTCTGCATAAGGCACGGAGAGGATGAGCAGCTTTACCAGATGTAAGAGGTGATTAACATCAAGGATCTTCTGTCATGAAATTCAGTGGGGCTTCCCGCAACATCCCCAGACGAGACGATTGAAGATGCAGATTTGGCCTCCTCTCTAAATCAAGTGACTATCAAAAAGAAAGCAAGTGACTGTGACTCACACGGCGCTGCCCAGTGCTAGCTACAGAAACCGAGAGCCAGCTCATCCAGCAGCTACAGAGAGGGTGTGAAATAAAATGCGGGCTCCAAGGCAGACTGACTGGTCCTGGACCACCGAAGGCTCTGAAGGTGATCACCAGAACCTCTCACTACCAGCAGGAACGTGGCGTGAGCCAGTAAACTTCAGTATTTATTGCTCAGGTACCCCCCGCTTAGAGTACGTGATTGAATCAGACAGTTTTGAAATTTGCGAGATGACAAAGACGTGTCGTAAACCTCTGTGCCTGTCCCCGGGAGGAGGATCGGAAGCAGCATGTCCTTGGAGACGAGAGCTGGTTTTTGTATTTCCCCTTTGTATTCTCTTTAATATATGAGTTATTCAGCATCAGAGAAAATGTGATATGTGTACAAAAACAAAACCACAGAACGAAAAAAAACGGGAGAAACGTGTAAGCTAGGAAAAAACAAAGGTAGAAAGGAGAACAGAGATAAAACAACAAAAATACAACACTGCATACATAATAAAACAATCTAAATAGAGTTCTTAATGTATCATATTTGTTGGTTTCTGGCAGGTTTTACAAGAAGATTTTAAAAACCATTTTTATTAATTTCACGGTGGAATACTAATTCTGTTCTCAATCATGGATGTTCACATAAAACTAGAGTGAAAAGTAAAACAAAAACCAATTAAAATGAGTAAAACTTTGTTCTACAGCAAGTTGATGTTACATTTGTTCAGCCTTATAAATCATATCACAGGGGTCAGCGTCCTCTAATTCAAGGGACAGTACCTTTCAAGTGTCATTGTCTTGAAAACCTATTTGTAAGTTAAGGCCCAGCAAATCATGGTAATTGTCTTGATAAAATGCACTTCCTTACGGAATCCACAGGTTATTTTAAATACATAGGGTTACACGGCCCCACCCCACACACAGACATACTGTCTGTGATCCTAAAAGTAACTTGCAAATCCCACAATATGTGATTGCTTCAGACTTGTTTTTGAGCCTTTTCCGGAACAGGTTTTTGCTTTTATTCTTATAGCTGATCAAGCTGCTGGAGACTACAAAAGCCAAAGGTCAAAACTGAGGATTTCATGAGCATAAGGAACAAACCCGTGGGAAGGATCGTGGTGTAATGCACAAGATACAAAATTCCAGATTCAGTGTGCTCTTATTTTGGCTTGCAGTTAAGTTACCTCTAGACTGAGTAAGCTAAAAAGGACAGCCAGTGCCAACAAGAATGGAAAGCATTGGAACTCTCAAAAGTTAGTGTTATTAACCCAAACCGACCAGACATACACCGTCTGGTTAGGGCTTTACTCCCAGACAACACGGCCAGTAGACGGGAGCGCACATGTCTGCCGAAAGCAGCACTGCTGCCCGCAGCCCCTCAGTGACACCGACCTCAGCGTCCCTCCAGGAGAGGGAGACGTGAACCTCTGACTGGTAACACAGGGGCTGTGCCCTACCCGCCGTGGGGAAGATAGCAAAGAGGCAAGCCAGACTGCCAGCGTCGGGCCCTGCGGTCAGACACAAGAGCTGGCTTCCCATTTCCGTGAAATCTCAAGACAGGCAGCATCATCTGATTGTCTAGAGATCAGAATAGCAGTTAGCTTGAGGTGGGGGTTACTGCTGGCAAGTCGGAGAGGAAGCCAGCTGGAAGCTGGGAGGAGTCCTGGATCCGGATCAGGGTCCCAGGATGGACATGCCTGTAAAAATGCCTCGAGAAAGACTTTAAGATCTGCATGTGGCTGGAACTCAGCTGAATACACACACTCACAGGAAAACATTAAAACACCTGAAGGAAAGAAAACAGAACAACACTATAGGTCGATTCCGCGTGGCTGACGGTCACTGGGATTCATTTCTATCCCCAAACTCTTTGTGCTTCTCTCACCTTCTACACTAAGCATGTGCTGTCTGACTTTTATCACCAGAAACAAGCCATAAACGTTTTCATAATGGAGAAGTCACCACAATGAGAAAGATTACAGCAAGAAGAAAACCCACATTTTCTATACTTCATAAAATGGATTCATCCTGTTCACAGTTCAGGTCAGCATGTTTTTGCTCATTCAGCACTTGTCGTTCTTAAGTTTTAATTTATGGAAAGAACGTGCGTAGAGTGGCTTGCTATTTAGTTTAAGAACGGAATTTTTTGTCTAGAACATCATGTTATCTTTTTGCTGGAGGAGTTTGCATTCTTCAGTGCATTCATAAAAACTGTCCAAAGATTTCACTCACACAGCTTTGGGGAGAGGTCTTCCCAGAAGATGAGAAGGGCTGTCTTGTCTCTCTGTGCATCAGTGTGGTTTGTTGAAATGGAGAACAGCTATCCAGAGGAAATGGCCCCCTAATTCAAACAATGTGTGAAGCAAACCCAGGGAAGTGGGAAGGGTGACTGAGCAGCTCTTGAACCAAGTTCTAAGACTTCAGGTCAAGTTCCGTGTCTGTGGGCTGATGCCGGGCACACATCTGTTTCCATGCACTGTGGACTCCTTGGGTTCAGAACTGTGGGCTCCCATCCAGATACACCTCTTGAAACACAGTGTTGCCTGGTCTGGTCTGTTGCTTGTACTTTTAAATCGGGATGTTTTACTGAGATAAGTGTAGATTCACATGCAATTGTAAGAAATACCTTCTTCACTGTTCACATGTTGCACAACTACAGTACACTACGGTAGCCAGGACCTTGACGTGAATACAACCTATCCATCTCATTCAGATTATCCAGGTTTTATCTGTCCTTTTGTGTGGGTGTGACAGTTTTATTCCATGAATAGCTTTGGGCGTCCTCCACCCCAGTCAAGAGCTGAACCCAAAGATCCGTCATGTGGCCCTTTGGTAACGCCACCCCTCTCCTCACTGCTCCGTCTTTAACCCCTAGCCACCACTACTCTGTTCTTCATTTCCAAAATTTTGTCATTTTGAAAATGTTATGTAAATGGAACAATGTAGCAAATGACACTGTGGGATCGACTTTCTCTGCTGACTCAGCATAACCCCCTGGAGCCTCACCGAGTTGTTCCACGTGGCAACAGCTCATGTCTTTGTACCGCTGAGCAAATCCCCCTCGGAATGTGTGCTGCAGTCTACGCAACCAGCCACTTGATTAAATACATCTGAGTCACTCCCAGTAACTTGGCTGTGACAAATAGATGTTTTCTGTGCTTTTGTACACTGTGCTATGTGTGGAAGCAAGCTTTCATTGCTCGGGGGGGAAACACCTGAGTGTGTTTACTGGGTTTTATGTTAACTGCGTGTTTAGGCTTACACGACCTGGCCAGGCGAGGTCCAAGTGGCGCGCCATCCCCCGGCGACCAGGGGTGAGGGCTGGCTCCGCACCCACCACCACGGGGCTGCCGCCGTCGCTGTCCGCTTTCACGGTTCTCATGGGGGGCAGTGCTATCCCATCGCGGTCTTAGCTGGTGTCTTCCCGATGGACAGTGATGACGAAAACCTTTTTGTGTGTTTATCTGCCGTCTGTGCACCTTTACTAGTGAAATGTCCCTTTGTGTCTTTTGCCCACTTTTCAGCTTGGATTCTTTCTTTACTGTTGAATCTTGAGAGTCCTTCACAGACTCGAGTTCTCAGTCTTTTCTCACGTGTGTGGCTTGCAACACTTTGTCCCAGGCTACAGCTTGTCTTTGCACCCTCTTCCCATGGGCTTCATAGAGCAAAAGGTTTTAATTTTGGAGTCCGATTTATCATTTTTTCCTTTGAGGATCATGCTTCTGGTGTCAATTAAAAGAACTCTTTGCCTCACCCTCAGTCCTGAAAATGTTTTGCCAGTATTTCACTGAATAATCTTTCAATCCTACTCTCCTTCTGTAATGATACAGTCGTTGGATCTTTTGATAGTGGCCCGTAAGTCTCTAAGTCTCTGTACCTTTTTTTTTTTTTTTTTTTTTGGCCTGTTTTTCATTCTGTTTTCTCTATGTTGTTCAAATTGAGTAAATTCTCTTGATCGCTGCTCACGCTCATTGCTCCTGTCTTCTGTCATCTCCACTTTTTGTTTGTTTCGGGTGGGTTTGCTGTTCTTGTAACTTTCAGTTCTATAATTTCCATTTAGTTAATTTTTCATAGCTTCTATTTCTTTGCTGAAATTCTATCTTCCATCTGTTTCAAGAAAATTAGTAACTGATCATCTAAGCATTTTATGATGACTGCTTTAAAATCACTCTCACGCAGTACCAACCTCTGATTTATCTCAGTGCTGGAGTCATTTGCTTGGCCTTCTCATGCAAGTTGTGGTTTTCTTGGTTCTCGGCATGATGGTTGTTTTTCACTGTACTCTGGACATTTTGTCTTTTTTGTTAACAGACTCCACGTCCTATCTAAATCTTTTATTTTATCAGGTGACTATCCTGTTTGGGTTTGGTGCCCTGGTCCTGACCTACTTTTGTGGTTCCAATGCAGTTTAATTTTTGGAGCCTCGGCAGTGTTTTTCCAGTAGAACTGGGGAACCTGGTGCTCTGTGTTGTTCCTCCAGTCCTGGCGTCCCGCAGCAGCTCACCTTCCTCCCACCACCTTTCAGAACTCCCTGCCAGTTGTCTCTCGTATCACTTCCAGGAGTCATCACGGTACTTGGAGAGGCAGGGTGAGACAAGTCCGTGTCATCCTGCCCAGACTGAAAGTCTTAGCTGTTCGTTTTTCAAAGATAATGGATAGTTTGTATAGACTCGGTGCTATTTCATGCGCCACCAGAAGATGCGGAGAAGGGCGGTCTCAGCACTCACATGTGTAGCCAAGAAACCATGATGCTCCTTTGCAAAATCCAAAAATCTTAACCTTTGAAGATTTTTTTCCTTCCACTTTACATAACTTAATTTTCTCTCATTTGAGCGCTGGATGTGACACACATAAAACAAAAGGAATGGGTGTGAGTTCATTCTGTTGCTGCCGTTCCTTCTAGCATCCTTCTCCAGATGTGACGTATGACACTGAGCCCTATAACGTCCTGGCCCAGGGGTGGTCCAGGGGTGCTTCCAGGGTCGGCAGTGCCAGCATCACTTGGACATCGGTTAGGAATTCAGACCCTCAGGTCCTATCCCAGAATCAGAAATTCTGGGATCAGGGCCCACCCCCACCCCCCAATGTCTTAACAGCATCTCAGGTTGATTCTGGTGATGCCACAGTGTGGGAATCACTACCCTAGATATGATTCAAACTTAATGTTGAAATTTAGTTACATTTTATTTTTAAAAAGAAATCATCAAATACATATCATTCAGGTGAGGCTACTCTCCCAGCAGATTATTATTCTTTCCAGAATTAAAGACGCTTGCTACCTGCAGAGGAACTTAAAACATGCCACCACAGCTTTAGCAGTCAGTCCACATAGACCAGTGGGCGTCATGCCCTCTCGCAGGTGTGTGCTGAGCACTGTGATGGGCAGTGCCCTGCTCCAGGCACCCGGCACAGTCACAAAGAAGACAGATGGCACCTCTGCCCTCACCGACTTTGTGCCACTTGGTATGCAGACTTGCAACCTTTATTTTTCATGCTTTGACAGATATAACTGGATTATAATTTACTGCAAATATTTCTACCGAGTTTTCAAAACTGTTTTGGAATCTAAGACGGATTCTGTATGAAAATAGACAATTTAAAGAAAACTATTAATACTTGAAAATGAGCACTTTATGATGCATAGAAACACTTTCCAAGTTTCATGTAATCATATTCCTAGTCATTTTGTTTAAATCCATTTCAGTACGACACAGTTGCTATCACAGCACGTGACTGGTTGCGAAATTCTGTCCGTGATTATGTTGCTCAAGAAAACTTCAAATGAAGACAATTGTAACACATGATGTTATTAAAAAATGTATTTTCAAAGAATGATTCCTAAAGGACTCTGTATCTACTTAGAGAGGGACGGTTTACACTGGTTATAACATACATTTAGTTTATTCTTGGAGGGGAGGGTGTAGCTCAAGTTGTGGAGCACATGCTTAGCGTGCACGAGGTCCTGGGTTCAGCCCCCCGCACCTCCTCTAAAAATAAATGAACCTAATTACCTCCCGTCACCCAAAAAGTATAAAAAAAGTTTATTCTATAGACAAAATTTGGATTCCTTTTAGCAAATTGACCACCGTGTCGGAAAATTATCATCTCTTAGTGCGACTTCGTGGCATGAGAGTTGTGTGTACGTAGGAGTGAACTGCACCTTCCTCTCGCAGTGGCTGCTTAATAGCACAGTGAGGAGACTAAACAGAAAAGAAACCTTCTGGAAGCTGAAGCAACACCAGATAACTAGCACACGTCACAGACAGCACACGGTTCCCTTCATGGAGGACAGATTGGAAAGACCCACTAAGAAATAAGAAAAGGAATCCTGAAATGCTTTGCCTCAGCAAGCAAGGCACCCAACAAGCGAACAATTGAGAACATATTTCCGTAGAATTACACTTACTTTTCGATTTGCGACCTAACTTTATGTGCCAGGAAAAAGAGGGATTGTAGTATTTGTTACCTGTCATTCTTTTTTTTTTTTTTCAAACAAACCTGCAATTATTTAAGGGAAAGAGTCAAGGGCCTGAGCGGCTGAGTGGACATGGTGAGGGGGAGGCAACGGGAGAGGGGCAGCGTGTCAGCAAACCTGAGGAACGACGGGGGGGGGGGGGGCGAGCAGCTCGGTGGAGATTTTGATAAACCCTCTTTGATCGTGTTGCTTTTGAGGAGCCGAGACATCAGAGGGGAGCCGTCCAGGGAGCATTCTGATCTGCGACGTGGCCCTCGGAAGAGAAGCCGGGGCAGGGAGCACGGATGCGCTGAGGGTAATTGAAGCCAGAGGCTGGAGAGAACTGCTTGTGGGGGAGACTGAAGAGAGACAAAAGAGGAGGGTTGGGAAGTCTGAAAGAACTCCTTCAGCTCTGAGTCAGAAGGAGTCCGGGAAGGAGCCAGAGAGGGATATAAATGGGGACCCGCGGTAGGATGCAAATCAGGAGAGTGTGAAGTCACAGACGCTGGGCATGGGAACTGTTTAAGAGCCTACAGAGCAAGATACTGGCCTGAATACTACTGCAAGGGCTGGCTGAAAAAGCACCTCACCTCCCTCCGCCCTTTTTAAAAAGAAATTCTCAGTAGGTCAGGTTAGGGTAGATTCAGGGTGATTGGAAAGAGAGGAAGTGAAAACAGAATAGACAAAACTTTCAAGGAATTGGACTTCGGAGATGGGAGAAGGCAGAGAATACTGTCTGGAGATGCTGTGGGTTAAGGGGGAATTGAGCTTTTTAAAAAAGTGGTACTGCTTCTTGAGTTTGCTTCTTAACAGTACACTGACAACTGGGAAGTTCAGGAGACGGAGGTCAGTGCAAGGGGAGAGCCGGAGAGGGGGAAGGGAGACTCGGGGAGAGGGCTCTGAGTCAGACATCAAAGCGCTCACCCACCCCTTCATGCGAAAGGGAAAGAGGTAAGTGTGGATGCTGTCAATGCAAGCATTTTGCAGATTTCAAAGAAAGCAGCGAGGCTTACGGTCTGGTTCATTTTATGTTTTCTTTTTCTGTGGAATTTAAGATGAGATCATCTGTTGAGTTTGTGTTTTTGTTGGGAGATAGTTGGAAAAAAGAGTAGAAGATATTAACAGTAATTTTGGAGTTTGGGAGAGTAATTTGCCTATGGAAATAGAGCGTGAATACATGGCAGTGCTATGGTTTGGGCTGAATTCAAAAGAGCACATTACAAAGCCACCGTGTAATATTGCACGTGCATGTGCAGATATGCACCTGAGCATATGCAGAAACACAGTGTTGGGCATCAGATGGATGAAGTCTATCCGTCCCTCTGTGTAAATACGCACAGAAAGCGTCTGGAAGCAACTGAATGCACAGAATTAGTCAATGACGTCATACGTTCACATGCATATAGGATCGCCTTCAATGATGCATCCGTATATCCATCTATGTGGGTATTATTTAAGATGATTTCACTTAATTTCTTACACTTTTATGAATTTTTGCACATTAGGAATCAGGAATGCCTTCTTCACTAAGGCAAAGAAGTGAGAAATATTCTGTAAGTTAAACTGACTATGTTATTGGTAAAATAACTGTCTGCGATAACCTAATTAAATATTTTTACCTTATATAGGTAAAACTCAAGTCTAAATATTCAGGGAGCAATGATTCAACAGGCCCCGACCTCCTTTAGGAGTCACGGCACGGAACTACAGTGACATGGCTCCTGTTTCATAAATGGACCCACGAGTTCTTCAATACCTGGGAACTGATGACAGTCTCCTCTCTCAGCCACCGTTACAGAGACAGATACAGACATGACATAGAGGTGTCTACGTATAGACAAAATTTACAGATGTAGACAGATACCTGTGTACAGATATAAATATAAACACAAACACAGATGCGGATACAGAGACATCCGTGTATGAAGAATACCTAAGTGGTGCTCAGCTGGATCTAATAAATATTTTAAGTGATGTTCAAACAATCTGAATTTGGCAAAACAAAACAAGTTTTAGCAGACGATTCTTCCTTGGATTTTACAGTCCTTTTATTTGCAGGGAACCTTAGCCCAGGCCCTTCTCATTCTTTAACATTTAACTCATCAAAACACTTGTTTTGGAAAAACACTTTTTGCCCAAGACCTGTTGAGGTCTTAAAATAAGTTCTCTACCCAGAATTTTGGGACAGGCTTTACTCGGGGGAAATTACTGAGAAAAAGTGGTTCAAGAGATTGGTTTAGAATATTTAATTCAAAATTTAAATAGTGAACTATTCTTGGCAAATTTTTCCCAATATTTATATTTCTAAATTATACTCTGTATTAAGAGAATATATCCATTCATTTTTCCTGTTTCTGTAGATGCCCTTCCTAGATGACTCATTGCATGCTAAGAATATACATTTTAGAGTTCTGGAGAACTTCACACGGAAATAATGTATAACCAAAATGATAGTTTAAAGGTAGAAAGAGACCCAGGAGTAAGCAGTAGAAGCTATATCTACAAAAATGTGAATTTTTTGGTGTATAAATATATTATCAGTAATCTAAGATAATTCTTAAGCAGTGGTCTTGCTTGAAACTTCTCATATCCAGACTTAGTGGAGCCACACCTAGGACTAAACTTCAGATATCAAAAAACGTTTGCTTAGTAATTTTTAATTTAAATATAGCCATACTCTAATATTTGATAAGCTGGAGGATATAGTTGCTTAATTTCAAGCAAAAACTAACGCTTTAAATTTTAAAAGAAATGAAGCATATGAGAAAGCAGGTATAGATTTAACAAGTTTCTGGGTTAGCCAAGTTCTGGAGAGGTCAAACTGATTCAAAAGATGTTTCAGGCAAATGAGACGTAATAAAGTCAGGAAATTCAGACATATTAAAGTGAATCTAAACTCATTTATTACCAGGCATTCATTACTTTAAAGATGATTAGGCTTTGTTAAAACAGAATTATTATTAACAGTTGTTCTATAGTCTTACATATATTTAATATATATACCTTGTATTAAATATATATCTACATATGTATATGCAGATATTTTAATCTGACCTATATTCTTATACCCAATCATCTGTCCATATGTAACAGATGTATCTGTCCCTGTGTTTATGGCTGTATCTACATCTCTGTACGTAGACATACAAATGTATCTATCATCTGTCACCATACACATAAATCCAAGTTATAACCATTTTAGTGGTTACATAATATTCTAAACTATGGGTTGATCATAATTGTTTCACTGTTTCTTTAAAAAAAAAATCACTTTTTAATCCACTATCCTATCAAAGGGTTTTCAGAAATTTTGCTGTTTGCAACAATGAATAATAGTCTTGCAAATGTCTTCTCTTTACTTGTGCAGTGGTTGCTTCTAAATATTTTACTGCGAGTGGATCTAATGTTTCACGTGGACTACAAATACTGTATTCGAATAGAAATTTTTTTCTGTACTGTTCTGTGCAAATTTACTCCCAATAGCAATATATAAACTATCCTGTTTATCCATGTTCACCTGTTATTCTCAGATTAAATTAGATGCTAAATGAATGGGATCTCATTATGGTGTTGATTTTTATGTTCCTAACCACCACCGATGTTGAAAATTCTTTATATTTTTATTGCCTATCTGCATTTCATTTTTGTGTGTGAAATGTCACCACAGACCTTTGGCTTGCTTTCCTATTATAATTTTGTGCTTTTCGTACTAATCTGAGTACTTACATACCCTTGACGCCAGTACCTTCTCAGTTGTGCGCGTTGTGTATGTGCCCCTGTTGACTGAAAACACGCACAACCTAGAAGTTGAGAGCTATGCTCTGTTCGGTGGGCTTTGAGGACTCGAGCCTGGGACGCGGCTTCTGAGATCGTTCGGAGAGACTGCTCCCCAAAGAGGCAGGCGGGGAGCCAGGGTATATAGACCAGGTAGTCGGAACGTCAAAAGATTACTGTTAGTTAAAGAAAACCAGACATCTCAAGTGAAGGAATTGAGCGCTTTTCTAGGTATGGGAAGGAGCAAAGGTCTGGGCCTATTGAAATCATTCCTTCGACAAGCACCTCACTGTCGGGGCCAGTGTCCTGTTCTCCCCCGTCTGAGTCCCCTCAGGGGCACCACTGGGGGCGGCAGCGGATGCCAGGCCGCCTGCTTGTCCGCATCCGGAGTTCCCTCTGCTCACAGGCGGGGGCGGCAGGAGCGGCTGGTGGCTTGATGGCTGCAGCATCCTTTGTTTACTGAAACGGCTGGCAATATTTTTCATTCACGCCCCCGAGGAGCACGCAGTGCAGAGACGGATGTTACATGCGTCTCTGACATGGGGTTATGCCGAACAGTCACACGGAGTTTGGAGGATAGAGGGGGCTCAGGGACAGTTTTGTTGGGAAAGTTACAACTGAGCTGGTACCTGGGAGTGAAGAGGGGTGAGCAGTGGAAGAGGGAAACGGAAGCGATTTGGGTGGAAGGAAGAGGACCTACACGTTCTGGAGGTCAGTCAGGGCTGCGTGGGCACCAGGGGCTCCTGAGAAGCAGGGCAGGGGGGCTGGAAGGGAAAGAGCTTCGGGGTGAGGGAAGAAGGCTGCTTGGTCCCAGTGGGGCTGACCACACAAAACTCTTAAGCCATTTTAATGTCATGGTGTTATCCTAAGATACGGGACACCAATGGACCGGTTTGAGTAGGTCCTTAACATGAAACTTGTGTCTAAAAAGCCGCCTCTGACTGCAGGGGGAAGAACAGTCGTGAACACGTGCTGCCTTGGGGGACCACTTAGAAAGCTTGTTTAGTCGTCCAGTAAGAAACATTTGGAGCATGAACTGTGCTGTTATGATGGAGAGTGAGAGGAGTAACGGTATCGGGGAGAAACTATACAGTGAAACCAGCAGGACTCGCTTCAGTAGAAGGCACACTTGGCTCTGGGATGAGATCCGAGTTCTAGGCTACAAGTAACTATTAAGAAACTTGTTACACGAAGCACTTAAAAGGAGAGCTTAGACAGAAATCTTTTAAATTAAATTATGGTTTATTGTTATGAAACTGATGATGAACGAAAGCAGTCAGTGTTTAAGGCTTCAGGCACTGGGTCAAGGATGTCTTCACCTGAGCCCCAGATTCACCATTTACTCACTTAAACCTCCGTGTATCTTTTTCTCAGTAACATGGAGCCGCCAACCTCAAGTGGTTGTTGCAAGAATAAAGTAATGAAAAAAAAAAAGTGCTTAGCAGACACGTGGCACATTCCAATGAGCTAAATAAATATCCTTTATTATTGAAATTATTCCATCATTACCATTATTACCTGGGAAAAGCATTATGATAAAAGTTAATTCAAACAGAGGCAAGTTTCTATTGATTCCAATGTTCCTGACGGGGCGGGGCTGGAAACGGCTGTCCTTGAACAGGGGCGCCCAGTGTAAAGGGAGGATTGCGAGGGCTAATGTTGGGGAAATCTGTTTATCTTCGACGTCCCCCAGGGCACTCAGGCAGCCCTGAGCAGCTCACCCGTTCGCTTGTTTGCCTTTGGCTTACTCGAGGAACAGGGAAACAGGGAAGAAATGCTGGATCGATTCCTTGCAGTAACATGGTACCGTGAGTTGCGTAATTATTATAGAGATAATCAGCACGTAGCGGGTTTAGTTCTAGGATGAATAAAAGAACGTGGATTTCCATATTAGCTGATAACATTTACTCTAGATAACATATACTAACAATCACTTTGGATATCATCCTGTTGTTTCATTAGTCTGGAAAACAAATATTTTTTGCTGCTTTCAATACTCAGTTTAGTTATCCCACTAATTCAAAATTGTTCAATTTCAGCACACGTATTTAATTGGCTACTACAGGGCACCGATCGATATTTGGGCTTGCAAAGCGAAATCCATACCACATATTTGCACTAATATATGTGCTATGTCTTGATTCATCTTTTTATTTTAGGATAAAAGGAAATCAGGGAAAATGCATTTGCCAATAAACCTTAATATATTTCTCCCTAGAGCAGTTACCACAAGACTAAATTTCAAAGCAGCACAACTGTGCATACACTAGGCAAGTCAAATATGTCAGTCCCTACTCATTTGGTCAAAGTGAAGAATTTTTTAAAAAGGGAAAATCAGTTTCTGTTGAATTTCCTTTCATGCCTTATGTTAGAAATTTGTAAAACTGTCTCTTGCTAGCTCTCAGAGAGTGAAGGAACAATGAATTCTGCTCCAGGCTAGTTGCTTTTCAGGCAGACCTGTCAGGAGAGAGACAGACAGTAGAGGGTAATTCATTCCTGCCACTGGGTCTCAAGTGACTTGTGAAGCAGCCTGGAATCTCTGAAATATAAATAGCATGAACTTACAGCAGGAAACAGTGTTCTTCGCGTTTACAGAGAGGCAAAAGATGAATGGTGAGCAACGGAATCCGGGATTTAAGAGCTAAAAGGGGGGCATTTTGTCAGACTTTAAAGGACACAACTTCATCAAGGATTATTGCGAATCACTGATTCCCAGAGTTTTACAAGCCTTTTATTCCTCAAAATGATCTCAGCATGCAAGTAAATCACATGCAAATGAGATCTGGATCAAGATACGAAAATAAAATGTGCCAATGAAAACAGAATGAATGGGGAGAACTAGAAATAGCCAACGCGGGCTCCAAGCTCTGTGTTTTTGCTAATTAATTCAGCATGTACCCCACATTCCAATAGTAGCAGACACTGAGCCCCCATTCAAACTGTCAGTGTATCCTAAACCGAAACAGAAGTCTGGGCCCCATGTCCGGGTCCTGCTAGCAGAGCCGGCTGGGAGATGCCGCTGTTTTCTGGGTTCACAGGGTTCCCGCGTGGAGAAGGAATCTGACACCACTCGACAGTATTCACCCCATGGAGTTTGCAAATCTGTGTTTGTGTTTCTAACACTAGTACATTGAGGTAGTCAGGAAAAATATGAGGAGGTATCAGTGAAAGCAAGCCTCTGGGAAAGTTCTTTTTTTTTTCCTTCCTGTCTTTATGTTTTGCTATTATTTCACATGAGAACACGTCTCAGAACTGCTTGTCTTTAGCCTAGAACTGTCCCCCTTTGGGTTCATTTGGCAGAGGTTTTTCAGGGAAGAAGCATGGAAACATCCTTTAGCTGTGAACTTGTCGTCAAGGACAGACCAACAAGGATGGAAAATGAATGATGTCAGGTTCACACCTGCTTGTCACACCCCCAGGGCAAGGGGTAGTCTTGGTCTCGGGCTCCGGGGGTCCGCGGTCGTTTCACTGAACGCTCCTCCCTGCCCATGTCACAGGAGGCGTTTTTGCATGCCACCCCGTTTCCAGTATCAATGGGGGCTAAGACTCAGGCTGCTCTATGACCATAAAAAAGTGAACGCATAACTCAAGCCATTCTTGTTAGAATGCAGCCCGCCCCGCTAGGAGACCTGTAAAGAGCCTCCTCGCCAGGAAGATGGAGCCGGGATGCTAGTCAGCATGGGTGTAACCCTAGCGCCTTCCAGTCCTCTCCCATTTAAGCTTTTACATTAACTGTGCAACCTGGGTGCACAATTTTATAAATACTCACAAAGCAAAATTTGTTGCTTATGCTGTTAAATTTTTCTGTTAAGCTTTTATCTGGTTATAAATTTGCTTCCCATAAGCTTTTATCTGATTATGAATTTGCCTATTTCTCAGGTAATTTTGCAATTACCTACTATAAATATTTAATTTTTTTCACTTTTCCTCAAGGGAGCAATAAAAATTGATCCATATCTAAGTGCATTGATTCTTCTTCTGTCCAGTCTGCTGTTAAACTCACCCAGCGACTTACCCCAGGGCTGTCTTTTAAACGAGAACATGTATTTGTTCTCTGGGCACATATTCTGTTAGGCCAGTATGTTCTGCTGTATTTTCCTAATCTCAGGTTATAGCTTTGAAGTGCACAGTCTGTCGTCATGTATGAAACTGTTACCACATGCTCCGTTCAGGGCTGACACGGGTCAGACACTGACATGACACCTGACAGATGTGAGTCTCACTGTCCTCCCCAAGAGGCCCTGCTATTTGAAGACGACACCCTCGCCGTCATCCTCTGCCTTCTCCTGGGTGTGAGTGAGACACCAGTGTGCGACCATCAGCCCTTGTCCCAGGGCCAGACTTTCATCAACGTGCCTTAGTCCATTGTGTTACAGCAGCCCCGAGATGAGGGCTGTCCTACATGTACAAAAAGTCAGAATTACTACCATTTCCCCCACGAGGGTGTGTCTTTGATGTCAGCAAATATATTTTAATCAGCTGTGTTCCGCCAATGCACAGCCTAGTCTGTGGCCCTGGGCAGCATTCACTGAATGTTAGCTGAGCAAATATTCTCCCCGCTCTGACCAGCTTTAAAAACATCGTCACCCAGTGCTCTCAAGTCCATTCTTCTTTATTCAGCGCAAATTACATATTCATTACCCTGCGACCTATAAGATGCCAGAGCAGTTACAAGAAAGCTGGACGGTAGCTCTGACCTCTCAAGGAAGCTTTGGTGTTAGGCAAGAACAGGAGAGCTCTTGGCTCCCAAAATGAGAAGTTTAGGGAAAAGCCCCTGCAGGCAAACCAGGCTTAGGGCCCACAAGCGTCTCTGACCCACGTCACCAGTTTGGCCCCATTCCCAGCGCCTGGGGAAAGGTGCTCACAGGGGCTCCTCGCAGAGACCAACCCCAGAGCACGGGCAGGAGGGCCAGACACCTGCCCTGGAGCCAGGGGCCGGGGCTGCCACTCCACTAACCTCTCTGGGCCTCGGCAGCTTCCACTGGAAACCTGAGACAGGATCCCCTGTCTGCTATCGGGGCCGCGTCGCCCCCTGCCAAATGAGGAGGACATGAAAGCATCTCTAGTCAGCGCCTGCCCGGGTGCCGCTGCAGGCGCAGCAGGGCCCGCTCTCAAACGCAGACCCCAGCGGCACAGAGGGATCCGAGCAGCCCGTCCGGTTCCCACCGGGCCTTGTGGTAAACAGAATTGGACCTGGTCACAGGGCCCTTGTTCTTACCTGGGCTCTCACGTTTCTCCCAGGAATCTGGATTTTACACTAAAAAACAACAGGCGCAGATCTCTCGGCGGCGTGATGGCGGCAATGGGCCCGCTCTGAACTGCAGGTCTGCAACGCGGCCTGCAGCCCCGGCACCGTGAGGACTGGCTGCTTAAACTCCGCTAATCCTGCCAAAAGTCCTTCCCCATACTGATTTTTGGGGGGTTATAGTAACTATAGTCAGGGTCTTCTGAAGGTAACGCCAACAACAGCAAACCTTTTTTCCGCAACCTCCTTTTCCTGATGAATTTTCACACCTTTGAGTGCGGATGGCTTACACGGAACTTCCAATCTCTGAAAACAGCCTGGATAGCCTGTGCCACGCCATCCGTCAAAGCAAGCGCATCCTGCCCCCCCTCGACTTTCCGAAGAATCCGTGTCAACGCGGGGATGTTGAATTTTCCGTCAAACAATGGGATGGCGACTTGAGTCATTTTATGTAAATTTCAAAGGGCAGAACGTCCTGAAAGTCTAAAGGCCTGGCAACCCTCCGGTGCGGCGGGACAAACCCCTGAAATCACCTGAAAGTTTCAATACGCCTTTTGGACTGAGAGCTCTTCCAGCCTCAGTAACTGACAGTGATCCTTCCAATCCTAATGGCTCTGGTTATATTTTTTCCTAGGAGAGCTCAGCTTAGTAATCCTTTCTTAAATTTTTCTCTAGTTTTTAGTGCAACTATGCCTCTAGAAACAGGAATGTATCTTTCAACATTTCTAAAGGGGACTCTTCGGAAAAACCCCAGGCATTACTGGTTAGCGGATGTAACTTTAAATCGTCAGCTAGAGAACACGGCATAGGATGGCTTAGCTTAGTCCACAGGGACGCGTGCAACCAAGTACACGCCACCTTTTCTAGCCTTTGCTACCCTCCTGGGTCTCATAAGGAGTTCAGGTCTCATTCCAAACCCAGCTCTACCTCTTGTCCATAAGAAACATACAAAGAAGCCCCATTAAAAACTGGCTGAACGAAAGAAGTGCTTACTGAACATCTGCTACATACAGAACACAGTGCTTGTTCTTACGGAAAATAAAAATGAACAAAAAAGCAAAAAACAAACAGGCAAACAAAAAAACCCTGAACACGACAGTTTTTATGTTCCAAGGCTTCATAAGCCATCGATGAATCTTACTGAATGACCTCCACAAAGGTAATTTTGGGATTTAAGAGAAGCTGAAGTACTTCGAAGCAAGTATTTTAAGGATGAAAAGGAACTCTGACACACAGGTTAACATGAAGGTGAAGTTTTCCCCAGTGGATGCAATAAACGTAATGGGATGGGTGAAGATAAGGGGTGTTTCAGGGAGCTCGTGGGATACGGAATAGGGTGACCCGGGTAGATTTAGGATGTATGTGGCAGGCGCATGCATCGGGAAAGACAGTTTGGGAATGGGCCACTGACAAAGAGGGCGACCTGTACGTGGTGTGCACAGCAAGGCTCTGAGGCAGAGCCCGGGGCCGGGGCACAGTGAGCATCAGGTGCAGCTTGGGCAGTGATTCCCTGCCTTGAACAATTCCAGCTTCCTCTGCTAAGTCTCTTATGCTGAAAGAACAGAAATTAACTCATAAATCGGGGAGCATTTCCACAACCTTAATAGATCAATTTTGAAATGTCCTTAGTAGGAAGCCTGTTTCAAGCTAACTTTTCTCCTTCTCCTTCTCCTTCACAGGAACAGCTCCATCAGGACATGTCTACGCAAACAAAAAAGCCATAAAGTCTTTAAAATCTACCGCCAAGGCCGTTAAGATTTTTTCTTTTTTGACCTTGGAGTAAATCTTTCTCAACCACAGAGATTCTGTCCCAAAATGTGTACAATAGGTGAGAATCATTGCCTAAGTGCAGACTAACACTCGAAATACCTGGAGCTGCAAACTTACATCTGCTTTCGATTTGCTGCATGACGCTGGGAAACGCCTTTGCGCTTCTCTTTTCTGGTTCCTTCATCACTAGAATGGTGTTAATAAAAGTCGTCACCTGTCTGCCTTCCAGGGATGCTGTGAAGATAAACTCACATCCTTAGTCAAGCACGCAGCTAACAGACTTCTCAATAGTGACTGTATTAATGACCATGACAGCAGCGAGGAGACAGCGTCCTGCTGTGGGCACTACAGCTTATTGGCCTGGGAACTCAGCTCGAGGCCTGTGGCTGCCGAAACCTGTGATGAGGGGAAGTTCTCACTGGCACACTCTTTGGAGATGTCTGTTTCTCCAGCTTTTCCGCAGAGATTAGAAATATTTGTCTGCATTGGATAGGTGGGGAGAGAGTTTATTCTTAACGGTTTTAGATTTAATAATAAATAATGGTACTTTCTGCTTGCCTCCATGCATAATACATTTTTAAGGATCAAACAGGCTGGTCACTTTACTCTTATTATTTGTCTTTTAAATGCTGACAGAAACTGGGACAGAATGCACACAGGACTGACCCACCCAGCACGGGAAGAGGGAACCGCCTGTGTGGCGTGATTTGCTGAAGGCGGGAGCCCTCGGGCCTTTCCTTAACGTGCCTCCCGGGGGGAGATTCTCAGCATCCAGTGTTCAGGGACGGAGACACTGTTTTCTGTGAGAGGCTCGCACATTCGGTCGGGTCTAGTGGGCCGGAAATATGGCTGGAGGCGGTGGCACTGCGCCCCGCGGGTCTGCGTGGGCCAGGTGAGCTGCCTGCTCTGACAGGTGAGGCCCAGGGCCCGGCAGGCAGCAGGTGTCTCCAGGACAGCGTCCTGCGTGCTGTGCCAGAGGCCCAGGCCCTCTGCTGGGTGGCGGTGCTCTCTGTGACTCCCAGCCCTTCATTCGGCCTTCCAATTAAGAGTGAGGACTTAGTGAGAGGTCTGGTGGCCAGACCACTAAGTGGTAACATTCCACAGGCAGAAACTCACGCACGTGACCACCTCTGACTGCAGGGCGATGGGGAAGCGTATCTCGCTGTGTTTCCAGCAGGTGAAGGGAACCTCTGTGGTCTCTTTCTCAGGCCCTAGGCTAAGGTAGGAGTGGTGGGCGCCATGGCTTTGCTGTCAGAGAGCCATCTGGCTTCCTCCTGGCCACGGGACCTTTGGGACACTGTTTAACATTGTTCATAATGGCGTCCACTCTTGGGCAAGTTCTCCTCCTCCTCCTCTTTGCCTTCAGGATGGTGTGAGCATCAGTCAACAGTGCACGTGGAAGTTACCACTGTGCGTGGGACCGAACACATGCTCGAGGACTCACTGGTTCACATTATTTTGACATACGCTGCAAATCTTTGGGACAGTGGTAACCACAGTGGGTTACAGGCACTTCGGTTTCTCTCCCTTTGTCAGCTGGCTAGACATGAGTTAAAAGAGTTTTCAGTCTTCTAGGCATCAAATAATGAGGATATTAGTGTGTGTGCTGACTCTGCACCCATGTTCCTGAAAGACAGAACATGGGGAAAATTGGGGGCTGCAAAATTCAACTGCAGTTACAGTGTTCCTCAGATATGTAGTTTCCTTTCCGAATGTTTTGAAGAAAATGTGTGAGTGGAAAGAAATGAGCCTTTTAAAAATAATAAACGGCACGAGATCTGGTGTCTTTTGGGATTTGAGTCTCCTGTGCTCTTCAGCCGGCCGATCTAGACTAATTGAATCCGCTTAATTGAGCTGCAAATCTATGAGGGTGAGTTCTTAAGGGATTTTGCAAACATCCTGCTTACAGATAAATCAAAATGATTACAAAGCAGTCCTTCTCACTGTGCTGGGCTGCAGGAGACTACGAGATGAAAAATGCACACTCTCAACTGTGGAAAAGGGCTGGTGTCGGCCCAGGATCGCCTGTGCCCAGATGCTGCCGCTGGCTCCTGCTTAAAGGGAGCTTTCTCACTTTAAATCTGAGCGATGATCTTCTGTCTCCTGGAAACAGGATATGCAGATTGAGATGTTTTCCCCATCGACTGGCCTTCTTGCCCTACTACTAAAACGTTCAAAGTGTTCTGAATAAATAGTAATTAAAGATGCAGCTTTGGGAAAGGAAGGTAAGTCACAGAAACCCTGAAGTGAATGTAATTTCTCGGCACACTTACATCATCAGTGTTCGGAGATCTGCCTGCAGTTAAAATTCAGGGAATGAAGCTTTCTGAATTTCAAAATGCGTATTGTCCTATCAGAAGGAAAAAAAAATAAAAAGATGTGGCTAAAAACCAGGTGTTGGAGGCCAGCTGAGATCGAAGTTTGGCTGTTCCTGGGCGTTTTAAGCACCATGAATAATGTAAACCCTGTTTTCTGAAAATGCTTCAAGAGAAAGAATTAGCAGTCTACCCTGCTCTTAACAACTTCATCTTTCCCATGTTCAGTCGCTATTTACACACACAAGAAATGGGAGTCGCGTGTTTGTACTTAAGACTCATCAAGCCAAAATATGAAACGAATAAAATCAACCCCCTTGTTAGGTGAAATTTCATTTACACACCTGAACAAATGACTCTGTTTCTTTAGCTTCAGTATTCTGGGTAGACTTTCTTATATTTTAGCATGAGACATAGTAGTAAAAGATTAAGTTTTTCTGCAAAATATTACTGTTGGTGCATTTGAATATTCTATCCCTTTAACAGTAGAATTTTATTTTTTTTGAAAAATTAAACCTCAGCATCAAAGTGGGCAACATAAGCAGTGGGTTTATAAAAGCAGAATTCACCCTTTTCCCAAACACGTTACCTATGAGAAAAATAAAGAGGATTTTAAAACTAGATTTTCAAATAATTATTTTTTTTACAGTTTATTTAAAAAACTATCTTAAACCAGGTTGGGAAATTGACACCTGCCTTGAAGGCAATGTCCCTAACACTTAAAATGTTCCAATGAAAAATCATCCCCTGACACGGTCAAATTAAATTTCAGAAAGTTCATCCAGTAGCTGCTTGGTCTTTACTTTACTTCCAGATTCATTTTATCATATGTACCATAAATTGAAAAGCAACAGGAAAAGTTATGCTGAGCAGCTGTCCCGCTAATATAAAAATGCAGGGAATGAAATTAACTACGGTCTATGATTCCATCTCAGTGCCGATGATGGGGAAGCAGCATTCCAGAGGGGCCTTCCGTTGCTGCCATCTATAAACATCCACGGGAACAGGTGCGTGTTCTCTACAAGCAGGCGGAATAAGGCATTTAGATTCTAAAGACGGACTCAGAGCAACTAAAAGCTCAGTGATCTAAAAAAATCCAATCTTTCCTCACAAATTTACATAACTCCTTAAAATTGCCCCTATATTGATGGCTTTGGTGCATATCATTTTAGGGCCTCTGAGATCCTGAGCTAAAAAAAATACAATAGCTGATATTTGTGGGATGGACTGTGTGTAATGGAGCAGTTGCACACCCACTGTCTCTCAGGATCCCAACTCTCAGGTCTTATGGGCGACAAAGTGGGGGAGAGCTCCGTGGAGACGTACGGGCCCTGACAAGCACACGACAGAGCCCAGGGTTCTTAATCCAGGCCACACTAGACAGTGACAATGACAATGGTAGCTTTACCCACTATTTCCTTGTATATTTTAATGTGTCTTATCTGGAAAATCTAGGAAACTTCATTGTGATGGAGGGAAAAAGGACATAATGTGTGAGGCATGGATCCCTGTCAAGAAAGATGGGCCAGCTTAAATGGGAAGCTCAGGGAAAGAGAGAAGGTCCCCCTGCCTCAAAAAAGGAGAGGATTAAGGGCAGCTCTCAGGTTTCCTGGACAACCACCATTCCACTCAGAACAACTAAAAAGGCTGGAAGGAAATTTAACGCGTGCCCCCTCACACACGCACATACACACACGTGCAAACACATGCACACATGCATGCACATATGCATGCACATGCACACACACTGCATTCCTCAGCTGTCAAGAAAGCGAGGCATTCTAAAAAAGAATGTGAATCCAAGAGAAAGCAAAACATTGAATCTGGATTTCACTCTTAGATATGTGATAAAACCTGGTGAGATGAGTTTTTATTTAAAAACTGAAGATTAGGAAGGGGCATGGCCAAGGCACAGAGTCCAAGAGCACCCCAGAAGTCCACACCCAGCAGAACGGTGCACTGGAGTCAAACTTGCCACATAGATGGAAACAGGAAAGGGTCCTGGCTCAGGTTGCAGGAAAAATGCAATCTTCTCTTAGAATTCCTAAGAAAAGCCAATCGATGCATGCGATTAAGGGCTGGATTTATCCCATCTGTTGGGAGGATAAAACACCTTTAAAGAAATTTATTGTGGTCCCAAGTTTACGGGACACACAGAAGAAAATGCAAATCCTTTTGGAGGAATGGCACCTCGACCTCCTCTGCAGAACATCCTCACACACACACTTGTAAGAAAGGAGAGATGACAG
Source organism: Camelus dromedarius (assembly GCF_036321535.1). Taxonomy (NCBI): domain Eukaryota; kingdom Metazoa; phylum Chordata; class Mammalia; order Artiodactyla; family Camelidae; genus Camelus; species Camelus dromedarius. Next base: position 2,543,974 of record NC_087461.1, read on the forward strand.
ACAGAAAACCACAAGGCACATCAGAAAGCCAGCTAGAGAGGGTATTAAAAGAAGATTAAGGGCAAGAGGACACACATTTAAAAAATAACCAAACTGGAATCGAGGCCTGGAAAATAAATTGAATGAAAAACAAGTCAATGGGTGTAACAGCAGTTTAGAGCTGGTTGAAGAAATAATTAAGGAAATACAATGTATATCTGACAAATTTTTAAATGGCAGAAAAGAGAGAAAAGGTTGAAAACATGACAGACAAGTTAAGAGAAACTGACAGCAGAGGAATAAGTCTCAAGTTCGAACTGGAGTTTCTGAAGGACAGACTGGAGAAGAGACGATATTCAAAGAGACAAGGGCTAGGAAATGTCTGGAACTCTAGTGTGAGCACTGAAGTTCAGGACGTCAGTGAATTCCAAACAACATACAGAGAAAAGGAAAGCCAGCCACAACACATAAAAACAGAGAGAGAAAATACTAACAATGTTCAGACAAAGAGGGACTAAAATAAGACAAAACAAAACAAAGAACACTTAAAAGAGAACACGAGGGCTAAATGTACCCTCTCGTCAACAGCAGTGAAAGCTATTGACTTCAAAGCTTATTTTCAACAAAACTCTCTGAAAGTAAAATTGAAAACAGAATATACGTCAGTCATCAAGAATGTAAACATGCATGAAAAGTCAGATGCAAGATGAAATTAGACGTAGGATGACATGGTGGGCAGTGAAGCAGTAAGTGTTTAAACCCAAGTATCACAAATTTACTCCTGACAATCATAATAGAATCTAAATTTTCAGGTTAAAAAAAGAACCCACACAGGATTAAAATGCAAGGAAATCATACCATGAGTCAGGATCGCGGTGAATAAAGTTAAAGACGCTGAGCACTTCATACCAGTTGGAAGGCGTGTACAGTATTTATTTTGAACTTTGTGCACATAATAAACTCTCAAGAATAAACACTAAAAGAATGTAGACAGAATGCATAACTTCAAAGATATAAAAATAAAGTGAGAAAGAAAATTAGTGAAAAAGAAGCAAAATAAGAAAGGCAACAGAAGAGAGAACAGGACACGTACAAAATACAAAGAACATGATAGCAATGAACTGAATGTATTTACGGTCACAACATATGCCAGGGGACTCAGCTCTCAGATTTAAAGTCAAGGACTGTCAGAATGGATAAATGGATAAACAAACTGATCTATGTGTCGTTTGTAAGGAGTAAACTTAAAAACTTGAGGACAAAGAAAAGACTGAGGGAGAAAGAATGAAAATACAACGTAAATACTAAGCTAAAGAAAGTCGACTTAACTCCTGTTCCCATGTCAGATGGACTGTAAGCCAAAACTTGTATTACTAAATTTAAAGAGGGTTATCAAATTAATGATTAAAAATACCCTGAATTTACCAACCGGCAAAATACAACAATCCGATACTTGCATGCACTAAATAGCATACCTTCAAATTATCTAAGGCAAATATTGATAGAAATACAAGGAATAATTGAAAAATTTACCATCAGTTAGAAATTCAATACAGATCTTTTGTTAAGCAAACAGACAGTAAAATCAGTTAGTAAATCATTATTTAAGCCGAATAAGCCTGACCAACTGCACTTACACTACAGGAATACTCATTCTTGTAGGAATGTCTGCGTCCTATTCCAATATCCACACAGTCCCAGTCTCAGCTATGCACAGAAGCCAACAGAATACAGTAACTTAAACCCACAAAAAGCAGAGAAGTTGAAGTATAACCATGCCAATCTTCTGAGACTATCAACTATGCTTTACTGAGGAAAGAAATAACTGTACATTAAACTTTAAAAAAAAATTAGCAGACATTAGAGTAATTGCAGATTTACAGAAAGTTGAAGAGTTAGTACAGAGAGTTCCCATGTACTCCCCTTTTCCTCTGTTTTCCTTTTTCTGTTATTAATGTCTTGCATTAATACAGTACATTCATTACAACGGATGAGCCAACATTCATACTATCTTAACTAAGGCCCAGAGCTGGCATTGGGATTCACTCTCTGTTTTACAGTTCTCAGGGTTTTGACAAATGCATAACGTCATGGATCCACCAGCAGAGTATCACACAGAACAGAATGACCGACCTAAAAAGGCCCTCTGCTCCACCTACTTGCTGACCCCCCTCCCTCCCACAGACCCTTGAAAATCACTGTTATTGTCTCTATAGTTTTTTGACATTTCCAGAATTCCATGTAGTTGAAACCACACAGTATGTGGCCTTTTCCTATTTTCTTCTCTTAGTAACATGCATTTAAGTTTCCTCCATGTCTTTTTATGATTGATAGTTCATTTCTTTTCATTACTGAATAATACTCCACTGCACGGATGTACCACAATTTATCAGTTCACCTACTGAAGGACATCTTGGTACTTGGAATTTTTGAAAATTTAAATAAAGATGTTTTATACATCCATGGGCACGCTTTCATGTGGACTAAAGTTTTCAGTTTACTTGGGTAAATAGCATGGAGCACACTCACTGGAACGTATGTCAGAGTTTGATTAGTTTTGTAAGAAACTGCCAAACTACCTTCCAAAAAGACTGCATCATTTTTGCGTTCCCTCCAGCACTGAATGAGAGTTCTTTTTGCTCCACATCCTCACCAGAATTTGGCAGTATCAGTGTTTCAGATTCTGACTGTTCTAATAGTTATCTAGTACCACCTCACTGTTGTTTTGATTGCAGTTCTCTGAAGATGTATGATGCTGAGCATTTTTTTCAGATATGTACCTACCATCTGCATACATTCTTTGATGTGGTGTCCCTACAGATCTTTTCCCATTTTTTAACTGGGATGTTTGTTTTCTTATTGTTGACTTTTAAGACTTCTTTGTCTATTTTGAGTAGAATTCCTTTATTAGATGTTTTTAGGGGAGGGCATAGCTCAAGTGGTAGAGCGCATGCTTAGCATGCACAAGATCCTGGGTTAAAAATTATTAAATAAATAAACCTACTTACCCCCCCCAGAAAAACCTTTATTAGATGTTTTTAAAAAATATTTTCTCCCAGTCTGTGGCTTGTCTTTTTATTCACTCAGCAGTATCCACTGCAGAGCAGGAGTTCCAAATTTTAATGAAACCTACCATCAGTTTTTTCTTTAATGGATCATGCTTTTTTGTTCTAACGTTATCACCAGATCGGTGACATTTAAAATTACCATGCTATTCCCCACTAGAGTTCAGCAGACAATCATGTCACCTGTGAACAACTTTAGTTCTTCAATCCCAATGGTGTACTTTTCTTTTCTCCTTGTATTGCATCAACTAAGACTTCCAATATGATGCTGAAAAGGAGTGAGAGGTGACATCTTTGCTTTGTCCTTGAGCTTAGGCAGGAAGCCTCTAGTTTCTCACAATTATGTATATTAGCTACAGGTCCTTTGTAGATATCCTTTACCAAGTCAAGGCAGTTCTCTTTTATTCCCACCTCTCAGAGTTTTTATGATGAATTAAGTGTTGAATTCTCTCACATGCCTTGTCTGCATCAGCTGATAGGGTATGATTTTTCTTCTTTAGCCTGTTGATATGATGAATCACATTAATTGATTTTCAGATCTGAGCCATCCTTGCACACCTGAGATAAATCCCAATTGGATGTGGTATATAATTCTTACACTGTTTAATTCATATTATTATTATGTAGAGAATTTTGATTCTATGTCTCTAAGAGATACTGTAGTTTTCCTTTTCTGTAATGTCTTCATCTGCTTTGGTGTTAGGGAAATGCTGGCCTCACAGGATGAGGAGGAATTACTACTTCTGCTTCCACTTTCTGAAAGAGATTGTTGAGAAATGGTATCATTTTTTTCTTTAAATGTTCAGTGAAAGTCCCCAGTGAAACCATCTAGATTTGATACTTTCATTTTGGAAAGTTATTATTAATTCAATTTCTTCAATAGATATGGCCCTATTTAGATTATCTACATCTCTTTGTGGGAAATTCATTAGATTGTGTCTTTCAAGGAATTAGTGTTTCACTTAAGCTATCCAATTTCAGAGCTGTTCATAACATTCCTTTATTATCCTTTTAATGTCCATAGGCTCATTAGTGATGGCCCTATTTTCATTTCTGGTATTAGTAACCTTTATCTTCTCTCATTTCGTTCTTGCTTAGCTTGGCTAGATGATCACTATTTTATTGATCTTTTCAAATCGCCAGGTTTTTATGGCATCGATTTTCTATAACGCTCCCCTGCTTTCCCGCTTTCAATTCCCTTCATTTCTGCCCTAATTTCTAATTCCTTATTTCTGTGCTCTTTAACCTTGCATTCCTTTCCCTTCTCCAGCCGCGTGAAGTGTGAGGCTGCAGTAGGGATTTCAGATCTATCTTCTTTCTGATGCATGAATTCAATGCTGTCTTCTAAGAATTGCTTTCGCTGCGTCTCACAAATTTTGATGTTTTATTTTCGGATTCAAATTTCAATTTGATATTGAAAACGCTGAATTTTTACTTATTTGGTTTAAAAATTTTTAATTTCCCTTCAGACTTCTTTGACCCATGTGTCGCTTAGAAGTGTTGTCTGATCCCCAGTATCCTAGGCTTTCCAGTCACCTGTCTGATAATTTCCAGTTTAATCTCATTGTTATAAGAGCCTACTTTGCATGATCTCTATCCTATATGTTAAGGTTATGTTTTCCCATAGAATATGGTCTATCTTTGTGAATGTTCCATGGGAACTTGAAAAAAAATAGGTAATCTGCTGTTCTTGAAATCCAGTTGATTAATGCCGTTCAATGGTATCTTTTCTGATTTTGTGCCTGCTTTATCAATTACTGACAGAGGTGTCTTGAAACCCCCTAATATAATAGTGAATTTATCTATTTCTCCTTAGAGTTCTATCAGTTTTCCATTTATTTTGACAGTTAGCAAATGCACATACATTATGAATTGTTATATCTTCCTGAAGAATTGACCCCTCTACTGTTATATAAATGTCCCTCTTTTTTTTTTTTTTTTTGATATTCAACTGGTTGATTTGCATGATATTTCCAACAGTGTATCGAACATCTGAGAATAACACTATTTTGAATAAAAGCAGAAAATCTTCCGGAGAGCCCCTCCCTCTTTCAGGTTAGGCAGCTCAAGTGCCCACCATGTCTAACAGCACAGACAGACGAGCTCAGAGGAAACTTCCTCTTTCCCTGAACTTGGGATCAGTCTTTCCAAGTCCCTCCGCCCACCCATCAGAGGTGCGCCTGCTGCCTCTGACAGCTGCAGTGGCTCCCTGGCCTTTCATCCTGAGGACTAGCAATTGCAAATGTTTTCATCACAGGTTCAGCAGTCTAAGGCAGATACCAGAGGCTGAGAAGGGTAGAGGAGAAGGGAAGTTCAAGCTGTAAATGTTGCTGAGTGTTCACACAACCCCTGCTGAAGGTGACCGTTAAACCTCTTTCTCCAGCCGCAGCCTGCCGGACGCTGGGCCGGGAGCTCCTGGGCCGCGGCGCCACACAACAGATCCTCAGCCCTGGGAATCCTCCCCTCCTGGCTGGACTCCACCCTTCTCTTCCCTTCCCTGTGCACTTGAAGTAGGAGACTGGGGAAACTGCAAAAGGATGAAGGCTTTATCCCCAAACTCCCCTGACTCAGCTGTTGCTCCTTCTGCGTCTGCACTCTTGCTGGTTCCCGAGACAAAGCAGTATCATAGTCTTTCAAGCGTTATAGACAGAATATACGTATCTGACCACCTTCACTCAGCGCCTCTAACGTGACTGGAAGCCAGGCGGGCCCCGCAGTGCCTCGGCGTGCGGCTGAGGCACAAGGCAACACGCAACGCCGTCCTCCTGTGGGGTCTGGCAACCCCGGGGCCCGCTGGGCCAGGAGAAAGCCCCGGGGGAAGCTTTTGCTCCGTCGCGGGAGTTCCATGCTGTGGGGCAGGTTCTGGGCTAGGACTGGAGGACGAGCTGCATTCGGCGAGAGCTGAGGATCCGGGGGGCACCTTGGACGGTCACGGGGCGCACGTGCGGCCAGGGAGCCGCGGGGACGCAGGTGCACCTGTGGAAGCCGAGTGCCGCCTGCCTGAGGTTGGCCGCGTGCTCTCGGAGCCAAGGCGAGGAAGCAGCCAGCGGCCCACCCCCGGGGCTCTTCCACCACCACCGCCCCTACCCCCCTGCCTGGGCAGACTCGTGGACGGGCCAGGACAGGCGGCAGAGCCGCCCCGAGGGGACGCACAGGCCGGAAGGGCAGCATGCGTCGGCGCCGGGCCTAATCGAGGTCGGCCAGCACAGGGGCCCCGGGGGCCCCGGCGCCGCGCGGCCTGCGGAGGCCGCCGTTCCGGGACCAGCGATCTCAGGGCGGCCTGGGCGAGACCAGCTTATCTGAGGCCCGCTGCGGCAGCGTCCGCCCGCCCGCCCGTCTTCCGACTGCGACGAGCGCCGCGTCTGCACAGAGGAGAACGCGTCCCGCCGACGGCGCCGGGCGCGGCGGGCTTCCCCACAGGCGGCCCGGCCCGGCTCGGAGAGACGTCTGGCCGAACGGAGCGGCCGCCGGGCCCGGACGGCTGGAGGGACGCCCGGGAAGGCGCGGGGAACGGCGGCGGCGGCGCGGAAAGGGCCAGTGCTTCGGCTTCTGGCCCGCCGGCGGGGGGGGGCAGGGGGGGGCCAAACGCGGTGAGGACAGTCAGCCCTCCTCCGCACACGGCCAGCCGCTGGGCGCGGAGCTCCCCTGCCCGCCGCCGCCCGGCCCGGGGCGGGGCGGGGCGGGTGCCGGAGACGGAGCGTCCCCGACACCCGGGCGGAAACGGGGAGAGCGGCTTCCGGTCCGCGGCTTCCGGCTGCCCCTCGTGACCGGCCCGGCGCGCGGGATCCTCTCCGCCGCGGGGCGGGCAGGGCGCGGCGTCTCCGGCGCTGACGACGTAGATGAGACTTGCTCGCAGAACTGGCGCACGTGCTGATGGAGGCTGAGCGGGGCCGCCATCCGCAGGACGGGTCAACCAGCTGGAGACCCAGGGGACGAGGGGGCGTCGCCCAGAGGGACAGCCGCAGGCTCCAGGCGGGCAAGGCGGGCCGCCCGGGGTCCCCGGCGAGCGTTGGCGCCGCGGATGCCCCGGCCCGAGGGCGGGCGGCGGGTCCTCGGTCCCTCCCTCCCAGACGGGGCAGCCTTTCTGTGCTGCTCAGGCCTTTAACTGACTGGACGCGGCCCGCCTGCATCCGGAGGGGCCTTTGCTTTGCTCAGTTTCAAATGTTCGTCCCGTTCAGAGTCACCTACCCAGAAAAACCCAGAATCGTATTTGACCAAATGTCTGGGCACCTCGTGACCCGGCCAGGTTGACCCCCGAAATTAACCATTACATTGTCTTTTGTAAAATTAAATTGGAACAAGAAATACAAATGTAGGAAGTGGTGGGGGTGGGGGGGGAATGCATATGAAGTCCAATGTAAAATAGGGTTCCAGAAAATGGCATCTTATTAATTTCTTGCGTATTCTTTTTACCCACGTTTTATTGGCTTTATTTTTTTTTTAATCCCACTTGTAATGCCCTTCAGTGAGCAGTGACAAAGTGCAGGTTATCAGCAGCTGCTGAAAGTGAAGTTGCAGTATGGAAACATGCTCTGGTTTGATTTTTTTCCTTAATCAAAATTAATCATTAAGAGAAAATTCAGCAGATATAATGGACACATGGTTTATTTGATCAAAGTACTGTATATGTCCAGGGGCTGTTATATAATGTTTTTAATCTTGACAGTCTTTTTACAATTCAATTAACATCATCAATCATATTTTGAAAAATATTGCAGTTGGGGGATAGAGGGATAAGTAAGACAGGAAACCTACTTTTAAGAAGGCTCAAAGTTGAATGCAGGTAATGCCGAGAATACCACTGTGCGCATCAGGCAGATGTTAAGTGCTGTAGAAAACAATATTTTACAAAGCTAAACTTCTTAAAGAAATATTAATAAATATAAAGTTTAAGTTTTACTTGGGAAATCATGTTTTTAATTTTTTTGGAACATTATTACTCTGTTTTTAACTTTTTGATTATTAGTTCTATTTCTCAGCTGTTTATTTTCACTCTTCTCCCTTCACCTTTTTCTGTTTACAATTTAATTAGAGAGGCAGTACAGACCACAGAGTATGGCAAAAACACATCTTAGGCTTGTGGACTTGATCATTTTTTTGAAGGTACAGTCAGTGAAAGATTCCAGACTGGTTGCTAAAGTTTTGTATGGTTAGAGCTTCATTCATAAAGGGAAGGGACTAAAGATTACTCTTCTGTTTATTCATAAGACAGAAACAATTTCAAGCATACTTACTGGGTAAAGTGTATATACGAGAGAGGAAAGAATTCTAATTACATGCTTGACTTGAGGAACCTAACTTAGTTGTCTGAGAAAAGTTCATTTGATCAAAATATTTTTGTTGATTCATTTTTAACAGTCCATCATAGCTGGTACTTTGACTTACAAACTGATTAATTAGTGACAACTGATTTTTTTATTTTTGTTTCTAATGTGAAGATATTTGAGTTAGTTCTAACAAACGAAATTCTAAAATTATAGGCCTTTAGCGTTTACTTGGAGTTTGTTTTCTGTGTGGTTACTTAGCTGCCTTGAGCTGGAGCTCCTTGACTATGTTAGACGTGAAAACCCAAACGAATAGCAAAGAGTCGTCACTGCTGAAAACTTCTGATCAACAACTGTGTGGTTGACAGAAACTAAATTTTTGGCAGTGAGCACACACACTGTAGTGTAAACAGAAGCAAAAATATAATGCTGCATAGGTGAAACTTATATAATGTTACAGACCAGTAGTACCTCGATAAAAATTTCTGATGAATAACTTATACAACATATAAAAATAAATTTTGGTTAATTGTACTTCTGAAGGAGAAAGTAGAGTGAAACAATATTCATCACCGAAATGTTACAGAATCCAGAATCTCCTTAAGTTAGTATTCATAATCCCTAGGGTATAAGCCAAGGTTAACAGACATATGAAGGATCAGGAAAATGGATCACATTCTCAGAAGAAAAGGAAATCAGGAGAGTCTGATCTTGAGATGAACCAGATATTTCAAATAATAGATAAAAATGTATAGCAGCCGTTACATGTATTTTTAATCAATCAAAATGTGTTCAGTGAATGAGAATAAGTATTAAAAGAAGTAAAAATAATAAAGTTTTTATTTTTATTTCAAATGTCAATTCTAGAATCAAAAAAACCCAGAATTTGTGGAATAAAATATTCACACAGTAGATTTGCTCAAATTAACAAGACAGCACTCAGGGCTGATGAGTATGTGGAACAGGAAATCTCGTAGGTCACTGGTGGGGATGGAAAACGACCTGGAAGATTCTCAGAAGTTAAACATGTACTTAACAAATGACTCAACAATTCTACTCCTCAGTATTTACCAAAAAGAAATTAAAGCGTGTCAATAAAGACTTGTACATGGTAGCTTTGTACTTAACAGCCTAGACTGAAGCCAACACAAATACCTACTAAAAGAGCAAATCAACAAACTGTGGCCTCCTCACCCAGGAGAATAGTGTACTGAATGTCTTGTTTTTATTAATAACGTATAGATCAAAAACACTTTCACGAGTGAAGGAAGACAGATACAAAAGAAGATACGCTATAATTCCATTAGTGTCACATTCTAAAACTGGCAAAACTTTTGTATGTATAGAACACAAAGCAGTAACTACATGGGTCTGGGGTGAGGCACAAAGGGTCTTTGTGGGGTGAAGAAATGTTCTGTGTCTTTACTGTGGCAGCAGCACAATGCGTTACCAGGCAGTCAAGAACATGTAGGGTTCACATCAGAACGTATTCAACTTTTGAAGAGTTATAGGATATTACATTTAAAAATCTGTTTAAATTTTCTTAACCCAGATTTTCTTTGCTTAAATGATAGAGACACCTCATTATTCTTAAAACCTGTTAACATCAAGGAATCTACTCTCTGAAATTCTGCTGCAGAGGGATAGGAAGATAACAAGGAAAGTAATGCTACGCCCCTTATACATTCGTAGAAGACACAGCAGGAGTACAAGCATCTCGATCACAAGACATTTGGTGCTCAGTGCTATAAAAAGACCTGCTAGAAATTTAACAGTGTATCTCCCATGTCATTTCTTAAATGCAGTTTAAAGTCATGAGAATGAGACCTTTTGAGCTAAAATTTCCCCTAGGAGTCTCTGTTTTTAATATAAGCCAAAGGTCCTAGAAATATTAACTCTCTCCTAATAAAGTTGGATATGAAGAGAATTCCCTTAAGAAACAAGGAGAATTGTTTTCATATATAATTATATAGTTGTAAGAATTTCAGAGGAACATGAAAATGTTACTGAGTAGGTAGAAAATTCTATGGGTATTTAGAGATAATGACTCCTTACCCAGTTTATATTGTTCCGTATAATGTCTAGGGAACTCTTTAAGTTCTGTTTCACTGATAAAACAGAAGCTAAAAGATGAAACAGTTTCACATATTTTCATCCAGCAATCTAAATAAAACCTAAAGGAAAGATGGATCTGTGCTTTATGTTTTTCCCTGCCTTTCTCAGTGTCCCTAACAGAATTGATGTATTTGAGCATCTAGTTCTTAAATGAACAGTTTCTAGCAAAGCTTACGCCTGCAGTAACCTCTGGCCACTTGTCATTTAAAAGGCATGGTAACCCTTGGCCAACAGACTTTACAGCTGTTTGTCGTTCTTTGAACCTAACACACATTGAGCCCAGTGTGCCGAGTGGATGGGTTTTGCCCCTGTTCATATTGTTAACACATTTTCGAAGGTGCTTTGCCAAATGCTACCTTGGTGGTGTTAAAATAATAGTTTCCCCGAACAACTATAGTATTTTTATCACGTAGTTTATACAGCATTATTTCAAGTCCTTTCCCCCATCCTAGCTTAGCAGCGTAAGGGACCAGTGGGTCCTGTGTCTGAGCTGAATAGCTGAGCCAGCCTTAGGCAGGCTGCACATCGAACACCCAAGGTCACGGTCGACTGCAGGACCCTCTGATTCGTTCACCACTTCAGCCGCAGGGCCTGGGAGCTCCTGCGTTCGCTGCAGGTCGTGACAGAGACTAAAGTGAGGTGTTCTTTCCAAGCATGTCATGATGTCCAAAAACCGTTTCGTATTTCTAAAATCTTGAACTGTTTGAAAAAGCTCAGTAGACAATCTGCATGCACAAAAGCTAGTTTGTTTGGAAAGACAGAACATTCCAGAGCTGCACTGTTTCTGACCCAAGTTATTGGGAAAGTCATGCCTCCCCATGGAAGTCATCCGTCTTTGTCTGGCCCCTACCCTCTCCAGCTCCTGATCTTGACTTAATGTGGCTTTGGCCGTGGACTCCGAGAGACTCCACCGCTGCAGACCCTCACGGGCATCTGGGGCAGTTAGCACTCGTCGGGTCTTTCCTGCTTTATAACGAGTTTTTCTGTTAACGTACACGGAAGAAAGTTGGAGGAGAGTAATTGTTTTCACACTTTACACAAAGCAAAGTATGATGAATGACCAAGGTATTTAAGTCCACATAATAGTTATCAGCATTCAAATGATACAGCATTTTGACTTTCTGTTTAATTCCTCACTAGAATATATCGTTAAAAGAAAGACTCCACCATGTGGTTTTCAAATCAATAAACTCAGAAAAAATTAAAATATCCAAAAAAGATATTTGTGATTGTACACAAGAGAGTCAACTGGCTACAAGAGTTTTAAAATGTTTATTGGATATTTTTGCCCCCATGTGAATATAAATCACATACAAACATAGTCTTTGTCAACAGAGTGAAATATATTATTATGGCTAGGAATACTGAACTAATTTGTTGCATTTATTTTATTTTGTATTTTGAAGTTGATGCTAATATGAACGTTGGAATATAAGAATCCTTGTAATTGGATTACCAGACTGAGTATTAAAAAAAGATGTGAAAAAACTACTTCCAGTTCTATTGGGTTCAAAAAGATTTATTGACATCCTGAAATATCATACTTGCCAGAGGGGAGAACCGTCTTCCAAACTCATCTTTCTTTTCTAAATTTGGCTGTCCAAATTCACTGCACTTACAGCAATTAATAAAAATCTCTGGCAAGGCATAAGAGCGTTCTCAACGAAAGCTGCAAGCACGCTCCTCTAAAGGCTTGGAATGACACTAAACTAATATGAGGGAGGAAAGGGAGAATTAATTAGTATTTGATAGCAGAGCATTAGATGTTGATTTATTAGTCAGGACCAACATTAGCTGGGTTTACTTTATAAACCTCAAAACCATATCCTTTCCAGGTTCATTCTCGTCACCACCATAAGCTGTCTACATAGTAACTGATAGTAATTTGTCAGAAACAAACATGAGGAGCTCTGAGTCAGATGGTGACTCACGTGTGGGTGTGTACACTTCCTCTTATTAAAGTGACCAGAGGAATCTGGCGTCTGTGGGGAGAACCGCATCAGCCCAGAAGAATGAGGCCGTGCCCTAACATGAGCACATGGAGACGGAGACAAAGCAGGGGTCGCAGTAGTCTTGGCAGACGTGATAGTGTTCAGGGCAGTAAACTTTACGGGAATAACGAGGACTGTCTTCTCTTGACTGTCACAGTGCACGGGGAGGGGTTTCTTGCTAGTGATCTAAGGTAACTAGATTTTATTTCCCTGTGTTGCTGATTTTACAGTTCTGAGTGATTAGAGTTAATGCTGCCCTGAATAGGTTATACGTGTAACAGTCAGATAAAATAGGTTTTATGTGTGATATTCTAGTGCTTTAATGCCCTTTCTTGGAAGAATGAGTAATATTATTTTTTTTACAGACGTGGAAGGAACTGGTAGTGAGAAAGGCCATTGAAATAAAGGAATTCGGTACATGTTAGTAATTCACTACATTTTTTATAATGTTTTGAAAAATCGCTTTGTAGGCACAGAGCAGTGGGCTTCGTTAAACTGTATCACATAAATACATGCAGAAACTTATTGGATTGTTATTAGCAGACTTCATCAGGTCAATAAAATTAGAAAATCTGAGAAAAGCAGAAATTGTGCTAAAGAGCATGTAATAAAAGGTAGAGAAAATATAAATGCAAGGAGAATGCAGGACAATGCGAGCCTCAAAATAATTAATGACTGTCATGAATTATAACTCACATAAAACAAATATCCATGAGTCTCTCCTGATATAAATGATCAAATAAATAAACCAGTGGGGAAGAAGGGAAACTTTTTCCAATGATGAAAAAGAAAGTGACCGTTTACAACCACCGCAATCAAAGAATTAGCACAGATGCTAAAACGAGGCAAAAGTGCGAAGAGACGCAGAATACTTAAACATTCTAAAGGTGTCGCCACACAGGGTGCTCTCTCATGACAGAGGGAGAAATTAAAACTGTACTTTATCCAGGTTATCAAAGTAATGAGAGTGACGTGACCCCTGCAGTAATGGGAGGTGTCAGCGCCGTGTACCTCGTGACCCCCATGCACTGAGAAGGGCGCACAGTCCGTGGATTTCTAGTGCGAAAAAAAAAAAAAAAACCCTAATTAGAAATTACCCCGAAACAGGCCTGACTTGAGGGGCATCCTAGACAGTAACCAGCCGGTACCTGTCAACACGCCAGGGTCCTGAGGCACCAGTAAAGGCCGACGTGCGCTCCCGGACTGGAGGAGCAGGGGTCTGGGACGAGCTCCTGGAACAACTACAAGAAAGAGAAATAGTTGGATAATTGGCAAAATTCAAATAAGGCCTGTAGCTTCGTGGATGGCACCTCACTGACGTTAACTTTCTGATCGTGGTCACATTTTGTGGTTATAATGGAGAAACAGAGGGAAGGGGCTGTGGGGAGTCTCTGTATGATGATTATTCCACTTTTTTGTTAGCTGAAATTAAGGTGAAAAGCTTTAACTTTTTTTTTTAACTTTTTAGTCTGTCAAAGCTTTTTATTTTTAATTAATTTTTAATTTTTTAACTTTTAATTATTTCTATTTTGTGGGGCGAGTAGTTAAGTTTATTTAGTTAGTTAATTTAATGGAGGTACTGGGGATTGAACCCAGGATGCTAAGCATGTGCTCTAAACCACTGAGTTATACCCTCCCCCCCAGCTTTAACTTTTTTTTAAAGAAATGCGAGGCAACGTTGACAAAAAATAGGAGCTTCAACAGGTTTCCCCAGTTTTTGATAAAACCAGTAGGCAGAATAAATATTTCTGGGGCCCAGAATATAGAAAATCTGAGTAACAGAATTCACAGGGCTGTTTTAACATGTGTGGTGGGCAGCACGGAGACAGCCCCCTCACCTTCTAAGGGTGACTTTTGCCCAGCGGTCAGCACCCAGCCCTCCTGGTCAGCTGCTCAGTCTGTCTCATCTGCAGCGACACCGTCCTCAGGCACACACACCTCTCTTGGGGGCAGCTTGGTTCCATCGACTTCCTGGGGGTATAAAGTCTGGCCTTTCCCCTCCACTCCGAGCCTCCATGACCAGTGCTGGCCCCACAGTTTCCCTCCCTTTGAACCTGCCTCGAATATGACTCTGTCCTCAGCCCATTCCTGCCTCCTCGCCTCCTTCCCCCAGGTGTCGACCCTAAGATAAGAGTGCAGACCAGACTCACCTCAGGCTCTGCTTCCAAAAACCCTACCTCTGATGGCCACGCTGGACACTGTCCTCAAAGGAATAGAACTGCCTTTCTATGCCCCCTAGAAAAGCCACGAATACTGAAATGACCTCATGTCACCAGGAGTACTTGATATTCTGTGTAACAAATGATCTGTTTCCCCCAAAGCAGAAATTTCACAAGCCATGTTTTTCTAAAACACAATGCAGTAAAATAATAATAAAAAGGTAACATAACAAAAGAACAATTCTAGCATTTTAATGTTATAAGTTATTACACTAATTAATTATAGGGTAAATGGAAAGTGAAATCTGTAAAACATCAGCAGCGGGGACTCTCTGAAAATGCGTTCAGTGTGGTCAAGGCCACGTTAAAAAAAAAACCTTAAAAGTTAATATTATGGAATAAAAAATGAATAGAATAAAATAAACATCCGGCTGAAGGAGTTAGAAATAACATAGAAGATAAGAAAAATATTTAACAAAGATGAAATACAATATTAGTGAATTATAACTTAAAAATTAGGGCATGTAATCATAGCTGAGAACTGGTGCTTTAAATAATAACATAATACACACATACATCATACTGGGAGGGAACAGACCAAAAATATTATTTCTGGTTTTCCCTGAGCACGGCGATTATTGGCAATTCTAAATTTTGCTGTGTTTTCCAACTTCTTTTGGCATTGAAAGTCAGTTTATTTCATTAATCAGAATAATGTTAATCTATTAAAACATTAAGAAGTAAAAAATTTAAGATCATGTAAACTGAACCTTTAAGAAAATTACAAAAATTGATATTTTAAAAATGTTTTAAGATGACAGAGTGTGTGATCACTGGTAACACCCTCTCTGCTAGTCCATATTGTAAGTGCTAACATATGGAGATCTTCTTTTATTCTACTGGACACTGTAGTTTCTTGCTGAATACCCACACCTTCTTCTCCCTGTAGCTCTCCCAATTTATTTCGTTTCCACACGGTTCAGCCCCCGACCCCAGGCAGTCCATGCGCTTCTAGGACCCTGACTCCAACACTGGGTCTAGGTGGGCGTGGGGCTCGGGTTTAAACTGTTGACCGACATGGCAGCAGCACCGCCTTCCATTCATGTCGGGGAGATGCATGGCGTACAGTGTGGGTCAGCGGGACAGGAACAGAGATTCTCCTGGGTATTTGATGGGGGAAATAAAATTTCTTAGTGCTTCTGAGGGAAGCAGTAGTAAAAACTCTTTCTCTCTCAGGGTGGATGGTGGTTGTCAGGCATTTTGCACCATTTAAAAGATCTTTCTCTCTGTTCTTGGACAAATTCAGACCTTGTGGGTATATTCTCCACCTCAGTGTAGGGTCAGTAATATAAATTTCTTGTTTTCAGTTTCAAATATATAACATTAAGTGCCATAGGTGGTTCTCGCAGCAGAGTAGGCGCTCACAGGTGGCACCTCGGTGCCTCATTTTTCCTCCTGCTGTATGGTAAATCCTGTGATACCTCAGTTTTACTACAGCTACTTATGAGATCTTCTTGGGAGTTCATTGCTATTGAGAGACTGAATATACAAATGGACAGTGTCCAGACCACACGTGACGACAGAAGTCTGACCCACAACGTCTGCCGAAATCATTCCAGGGCCGTCAGGACGTGGACAGCGGCTGCCATCTATCCTGTTCTGCCCCCGACGCTGGACCAGCCAGAGGAACCCGATACACTCCTTCCACAGTCGCACACTTCCCTTTCTTTCCTTTATTTTTGACTATTTTCTGTAATTAAATCTACTCACAGTCCTATGTAGAGCACACAATGCACACACTTTTAAACTGTTCTCACACTAACAATATTTAATCCTTCAGTTGCCTGTGGTCATCTTGCCCCCTCAGGCTCTAGAGACCAATTTCTTGTATGAAACTCTACCTCTGAGTTGGATGATGCTGGCATCGTGCTCTGGGCACTTGCTGCGCTGCTCCTGCCAGCAGTACGCTCCTTTGTTAAAAAGAAAATAATGTGGAGGCTCACTTGTAGCCAATTGGATAGCAGGATGACCAAGCGCAAGATATTTTTAGGCACAGGTTTTATGAGACACGTATTTCATGGAATTCAATTAAGACCAGATATTAAGGAAACCGCCGTGATGCTCTGAGCAGGATGCAGAGCGTCCTGGCCCCGGCTGTGACGTTCCGTTGGCTCAGCAGTGCCATCGTGTGCGTGTGAAATGGACGCTGTGGTCTGGAGGCACCGTGTGCTTTGGCACGCGAGTTGTTGCACCTTCCCCCCCAACCATGCGTCTTATCTGGAAAGGTCCACACGGCAGTGGGTGGGCGCTCGCTGGAAATAAATGGTAGAGGTGGACTTTGTGAAGCTTCCTCCAGTGCTGCATCCTCTTCCCCTCCAGGGACAGGGTAAACAGCAGGCACCAACAGGACAGGTCTGAAAAGCTGTACGTGCACTTTCGGTTTTGGTAGGATTAACCTAGGTGGAAGGTCATGCTCCTGTTCCTCATTTGGGATTTTGTATGTAAACTTTGGAACTAGTTGAATAAGCATCGTGTACGTGGAGGTCAGATTTGTTGGATCTTCAAGCAAATCTAGGCTTAAGTATCGCCCCCCCCTCGGTTTGTCATTTCCCTCTCCATTCTGCTTCCTTGAACTGTCATCCAGTCCACATAGAATCGTATCTTTGGATTTGTTTCTTATCCGTCTCATTGTCCAGATCTATGTCCTATGTACATTTTTCTTTCTGTCCTTTGCCCACATCCCATTACTTACTTTCACTGGGGACTGAATTTTACCAGGCACGGTCCAGAGTGCTGGAGCTTCAGAGACGCACTGTTAATGATGTCGCAGTGCAGTCAGGAAAGTGGGCAAGGAACCAGCACCCACGGAGGATGAGAAGAATGGGGTCGAGGTGTGCGCAGGAGTGGGGCCTAGAGGACACACGGCCACCCAGACCGGTGGGTCACACGGTCAGGCAGGCCCCTGGAGGAGAGGCAGCGTGAGATGGGTGCCAAAGGGTGAGGAGAGGATGAGGATGAGCTGGCTGTGACTGATGTCACATCAGAGGGGACCTGTGCTTGGCTTCATGCTCTGATGTCATCATCTTGAAATTCTTGATAATTTTTGGCCAAGGGGCCCCGCTTTTTCATTTCGCATTGGGCTCTACAGGTCCTGCGGCCCGTCCGGGAGGGAGGGAATCCATGTGGAGAGGCACAGCGGCATGGAAGAGCGTGGCAAGGTGAGGCGTGGCAGCAGGTTCAGTGTGACTGCGGGTAGGTGTGGGTGGGAGCCTGGCTGGACCAGAGGCTGGTCAGTAGGAGGAGAGCCTGAGGAGAGGACGGGCCACATTTACAGAGCGAGTAGAGGGCTGTGCGAAGCTATGAAGGGAATTTAAAGGGATAACAGACATAGGGAAGTCTGCAGAGGAGACGAAGATGTGTCCAGGGAGAAGAAACAAACAGGAGGCAGAAGGAAGGACAGGGAGTGGGGGCACGGTTTTGAGAATTTGGTGAGATAATGACAGGTGCCCACTGGGTTTGTGTTATGGAGACTATTGAGCACGAACGGGCATCACTTGCCAGAGTGAGAAGGAAGCAGTCAGATTTCAGTGGGTTTGTGTTTATGCTGATGGAAAGAAGCGACTGGAGAAGGCAGCGTTCAAGCTACAGAGAAGAGGGGGAGGTCCCGACTGATGGAGCAAGTTCCAAGGAGACCGGGGAGAGCGTCCTCCCCCCTTGCACCTGGACGACAGGAGGGGCGTCCCATTAGCACGTCCCCATCATCAGCCCAATAGTTATGTCTCTGATGGTGCAGCCCCATCCAAAACCACGTTCAGTAACGACTCCTGTCGTGTCACTGCAGGGCGACCTTGACTCTTCACGCATCTCAGCGCACTTTTCATCCATCCTTTCACACTGAGCTCTTCGGTAGACTCTTCCTCAGGGATTAATTTTTCTTACAACTCTTATAACTGTTACTGTAGTTCATAATTAACTGGAGTGAACCCTCCCTAACACAATGCATCTCTGCCCTGCCCGCTACTCCCTTCTGAGAAAAAATGTACTATATTCATTTAAGCATCCTTAGGTTATTGTGTATCATGTAACCTACATTTTCCTTATTATCGTGGTTCAGAAGCTATATCAAGGTGCCCCTGGGGACCAAGCGAACTCACTGGGGGTGGAGGGGTGGGCACTACAAGATATTTTAAATTTTTGAAGGCAGCACAAAGATACTTGACATCTGCTAAAATACTAGCTTGAATAATTGGTGGTTTCAACATTAGATCGCACTGTGTTCTTTTCAGTAACGTCACATCTTTGCAAAGCGGGGGTTTTGGTGCTTGCTGTGACAAAAACACATGCGTTAAAAATCCATGTGGATCAAGAAATGAGGATTAAGAAATTGTGCAATGCCCAACAGGTGCATATTTCCCACTACTGAGTAATGGCAGTTATCTAACTACAAATAAAAATATTATTTATCCTCCAGCTTACGTGTATTATTTTTTTCCAGTGGCCACTAAGTTGTTAGGACATAAACACTTAATAAGGGTTTTGGACTCAGTTACTGAATGGATGGAGCTGTGTTCGCTTTGGAAGAGGGTCATGTGGAAACGCTGCAGAGATAGCAAAGGCGGTGCTTGGCTGACAAAGCTCGAGACTTCTGCCCCGCTTCGCGAGGCCAGGGGCCGGGGCTGAAGCCAACGGCGGCTCCCCGGCCAGGAGTCCACAGCGGCCCTGCGATGGGACCACAGGCCCGCAGGGGACAGAGCTGCTGGAACCAGCCCACCCCGACCGGCCGGCTCTCCCGAGGAGGGTGGGCACGGAACACCGAAGGGGACCCCCTCGGGGGATGGGAGGGGGAAGCAGGAGGCAGTGCGGGCCGAGGGCCTGCCCGCATCAGCCCGCCTTCCGGACGGACGGAGCGGCAAGGAAGGACGCAGCTGGCCGCTCCGCAGTGGGGCCGGCCGGCCGGCCGGCGGGGAGAGCGGCCCCCGGGGCGGGCGGGAGCGGCCCCGCGGCAGCCGCTGTCCGGGTCCGCGTGCGAGCGCGCGGAGGGAGCCCCGTCCGCCCGAGAAGCCGCCGCCCCCGGCCTCCCGCGGGCGCCTCCCGGCACGCGGGCCGCAGCGCGGGCCCTGCTGGTCCGCGCACCCGGCCGTCGGGTTGGCGCCGCTTAGGTGCGGGCGCTCCTTCAGCTGCTGCCCGTGGGCTCTCGGGTTCCTACATAAAAGCTTTTGTTGTCCGGGAGATGCACTTTTATGCAGAATCCACAACAATAGCCACGTAATTTTTCAATTATGATTTAACATAGGGCAGGCTATGTACTTTTGAACCTTTTCAATTCTGCGGCATTATTTTAAACGTAAGGAAAACTCCGTCCACTAAAAGTAAACAGGCCGAGAGTCTATGCGGTGAGTCACACAACCACAGTGTAGCCTTAAGTTCTTGATTCCAAAGCACAGAGTCCCCTGTGCCACGAGGTTAAAGACACGGAGTTGTCCCTGACCGAGCCTTAACCTCCACCAGCGGCCCCAGTTAAGAACTTCTTCACCGAATGTAACTCTTATGGAAGGTGGTACAGTATTTCTTTAATGCGTCTTAGCCCAACAAGTCTCCATTCTATACAAGTAACATTTCAATTTTTAGACAAATTAAGATACTCATCTGAGGAGGTGTTGGCTCAGCCTAGTTCCCAGAGGGTTAACTGTTACCATATGCATTGATACCCAGGCAGATCTGGGACGGGAAGTTCCAGCTAAGTATCTCCTCTGTGATGAACGTATCAAAATATTTTTATGATTCTGTTATTTTTAAATACATATATTTGTTTTAACTTTGTGCTTTAACAAGTCTTGTCAGCTAGAACGTTGGCCAGCCTGCTCAGCGTTTGCTCTGGTATGTGTCCTTGCAGTCTCTGTAATCTGAAGGGGGGTCATTTTTCTTTGGAAGCTCCAGTGTCTGTGGGTGAAACGTATTTTCCCCCATATTATAGCAGCCAGATATTCACTGACCCGGGATCACCGGTGATTAATGGCAGTCAGATCTGAGGAATGTGGGCTGTGTTTACAGGGCCCTCCCCCTGCTTGTGTAAGTCAGATTGTGTGTCCTGGGGGCGGAGAAGGCAAAGGCTGCATGGACATTTACGGAGACATAAATTTATCTGTGCCTGTAGAGCCGTGTCCATTTACGTAGACTGGAATATATTTTAGATACCCATCTCGTGTCTAGTCATTGCAATAATAGTCTGTGATCTGTCTTTCTTACACAGGCAGCCACACATATTTGTTTTCATTTTGTGAATATATTGCTTAATTCTTTAGAATGTCTTGGGGTTGCAATGTCAGAGTGCTGTAAGGCACATAATTCAAGTCTCGTGTAAGGAACACATTTTCTAACATGCGTGCAAGATGGATTTGTAGTTCTTCATGACAACACAGGTAGTTACAATTTTTCTTCCTCCTCACTCTCTAGGGGAAACTCCTCTCAGGGTTTTTAAATAGAAACAATCCTACTCTGTTGCAGAGCGTCACATCGGGTCTGTGCAGGGCAGATAGCCCCTGTTTGTCTCATGTCACCACGGATTGGTCATATTTTCCACTTTATTGATTTATTGATTTAATTTCTTTTGTTTCTAAACAAGCTGGCCTGAAATTGAAACTTGCTGGTAATTTAAATGTAGTGCTTGCTGGGCGTTCAGTGCACGTTCTGGGCCTCACGTACTAAGAGGATAGTAGTTTTTCAATCAAAACACTTTATATTAACGCTTGGTTTTGACAGTTTATTTGTTTAACAAGTATTTATCGAGTGCTCATTTTGTGCAAAGCACTTCAGAAGTGGGGCCTTAGAAAATGAATAAAACCTAAATCTTGTCCTCAAAAGAGATTAATGTTTCATTATGAAAATCAGCAGATACATAAAAACATACATGGAACTGAATACCGGCATGGAGACTGGAGCACAACAGGGAAATGTTGTGTGTGGGTAAACGGGGGGGTTCTCTGTCCACTAAGTTCCATATTATAGCATCATTTACACTATAGAATATAAGATACATGTAATATATATATGTATATGTGAAATATTTATGTAATGTTACATATATATGTTTTAGATAAAATAAAATTTAAAAATTATCACAATTCTATCCTACCAAATTTTGGTTTAATAGTTTTGTCTATTTCCTTCCAGTCTTTTTCTTATGAATTTGTTTTGCATAATTACAGTTGAAGGCAAAGCATGACCATGTTCTTTAAAGTTGTCCTTATGATAGCACAGACATTTGCACAGCATTCATTTCTTCTTAACCATCATTTTGAAGAAGAGCATAACATTTCTTTCAGAGGATGTGCTATGTGTTTTTCTAATTTTTTCCTACTGCTACTTGCTTTGGTTGTTTACAGAAGTTCCCTCGTTGCATAGCTTGTTTTGATCGTCATGCACATAGTTTTGTCCCCCCTCAGTTTAAAGCCCCTCCTTAGACGTTCCCCAGAGTGGGACAGACACTATGAGAGTCATCACCGAAGTGCTGCTTTTAGGTTGCATGTCACTACTGAGACCAAGGCTGCAGCGTCCGCCCTTGTCTGAAGACACAGCGTGAGTACACCAGAGAGCGTTTTAAATTGCGTCCCAGAATCCCGAGACAGGAAATACTAGGTCGAATCAGTGAATGTTTTTCCCTAAAGACCATTGAGAAAACATTGGCAAGAATGAGCACTTACTGAAACTTTAAACTGTAATTGAGAAGAATATGCAACAAAGTAAAGTTCTTTGGAAAGAAATACATATTTGGAAGGAAAAAAAAAAACATGTATTAAGTTTCATTTTGCTGCTTTCTGCTCAATATTACAATCTAGCATCTTTAAAATCACAACTCTTACACTATCATGTTGGTGTATAGACATGGTTGCTCCAAGTCATGTCATTCACAGATTTTGTAGATTAGTCTCTGTGTTGTTTTTTTTTTTTCTGTGCTTTTGAGAACTAGATAGCTTTGTAGATAAAAGTGTGTGTCCTATCACAAGACTTCCATTAAGGTTAATATTAACCCACTGTTACCCCGAATCCCAGCACTTTCATTCAATCTTTAGTTTTCCATCTGATCAACAAGGTTCTGATGATTCACCAACATCCAAATAAACTGAGTAATTGATATCCTTTGCCCAAATCTTTTACCTTTCTCTGCCACCACTGAGCTCTTATTAAATACAGGTTTAATCAACTAAAAACAAAAAAGGAGATCTGGAAATGCAGAAATCATGGAGAAGCTGCTACAAATGGTCTCAGAGTCAGCTCCTTTACCCCAGACTGTTAGCCTCAGTATTGCACCCAGAGCCCCCAGACAGACCCTGTGCCACTGTCCGGAAAGGCCCGTGATCTTATCTACACCTGGCAATGGAAACCAGTGCCCTTCCTTCCGCTCTCTGCACCTCGTTTGAACGTCAGTCACCTGGGGGGTCCATCATGCTGGCAACAAGGGAACCTGGAAACCACAGAGCAAAGGAGAGCTTAGAAGGGGGGATGCGCCCTGTCTATCAACAGCACAGAATCCTGACCCGGCGCTTTACGAGCTGTTGTATCAATTCCTGTTTTTCACCTCATTTCCTTCTGCTTTCTGAGAGGTATCCTGCTGCTCAGTTACCCTCCACGATTCCCAGACTTCCCAGATGTGCTGCATTCAGATCAGGGTCTTGAAACCCACACTCGCAATTCTGGGTACTGGGTCCCAGGCGTCATCTGACTTGCAGGGACTTGTGGTGTCCTCACACAGAGAAGAGGGAGAGAGTCTGGTCCCTTCCTCTTCTTACAGGGCACTAATCTCACCACAGGGGCCCCACCCTCATGACCTCATCCAAGCCTAATGACATCCTAAAGATGCTACCTCGAGGTACCATCATAGTGGAGGTTAGGGGCTCCATGTCTGAAACGGGGTGTGGACACATATGTCCTGTACCCTCTTCTTTCTAAATATTTGCATACACACATATAAACATTTGTTGAGTGTGTAAAATCATGAGAAAAATAAAGAAAAAGTATTTACTAATGTATTCTATGTATATTGTGTCGTTTAATTTAATGTTCTTAGTAGTAACTCATCTGTGTGAGTTGGCGTGGTAATGCCCATTTATATTTGTAAGCAAGGCTTCGAGAAATCAGTTCACATGTCCCAAATCACTCAGGATGTGACAGTCAGACTGCAGCCTGCCTTGTTACTTGTTGGCACGACTGTCTTACCTTATCAATAGAGAAATCCTTCTCTCTCTTTTTTTTTTTAATCAGTTTATTCCAAAGACAGAAGTTTAACCCTTTATTTTCAGAGGGTGTAGAGGGTCCATGAGAGGAAGGAAATGTGCGTTCACTTATTTTAGAGCTTGTCAGATGGGTGAACAAAAGCTTAATGAGGCCGGCCACACATGCATGCTCCTGGTTGGTCCTTGTGTCTTGTCCCAGGCCTGGTCCAGAACAGTCAAAGCTGGGAAGCCAGCGAGGTTTTGGTTGGGGGCTGCCTCCAGCTACTACCAGTGCCAGCCCCCCAACATTTATCAGTGAGGATGTGATTTTTTTATACTTTTGATTTTGTCGTGCTGTGAGCCCACTCATATGTCATAATCCCTGTCAGAGCAATCGTATTAGGCCATCCTCAAAGGCTGGGAACCCTCCAGGAAGAAAGGAGACCTCTGTGTGCACCCTGGCGTATTTACGGCCGATGTGAGGCGATGGCCAGGGTTTGTAAGGAACAAACAGGACAGTGCATCACACTGTCCTTTACATTTTGTGCCATTTAGGACATATTCATAACAGAAGAATTTTAAGAAAACCTACAAAAGGCAAAATATGCATTTCTGCTGGTGGAATTTCAGGGCTGAGGGACTTTTACAAGTGACATAAATTTACTCCCTAAAGAGGGCTTTGTAAGTGAGCACTGTAATTTTATGAATAGATTCATCTCATCATGCAATTTTTTTATTATACTTTTAATGTTATATTTTCCTTGGGATGTCAGCATTATTACATGAATTTAAAAGTTTTGTGCTTGGAATTTTTAGAGTGAACATTTCAGCTCATGTATTAATCTTTTTTTTTTAAATAGAAAGTGTCTGAGAAGCTTTTCTACAGGTGAAAATGATTAAGTCCTCTCATAAAACTGAAGTGCA
Organism: Camelus dromedarius; assembly: GCF_036321535.1. Classification (NCBI taxonomy): domain Eukaryota; kingdom Metazoa; phylum Chordata; class Mammalia; order Artiodactyla; family Camelidae; genus Camelus; species Camelus dromedarius. Next base: position 2,568,680 of record NC_087461.1, read on the forward strand.
CACATTCCTTGGTCATGCAAATAATTTTTCTGCAGATGACAGTGTGCAGAATTTTGTCTTCTTCAATTCCAGGTGTTTCTGAGCCTTACTTTAATCAGGCAAAACTCTTCGTAATTTAGAATCAAATTTGCGTAGGCAAAGCGAGCGGCCCCTCCTTACAAAACAAGCATATAATGAGCCCCTATTTCAAATTTATGTAAGGCTTTGGCTGCTAGGTGACTTGCAGAGTCATTTTTATTAACCTCAGGGAATTCCGTCCTTGGCACCTTTGTCCCTGGCCCCGTGACCTTGTCACCAGATGGCTTCCTATGGAGAGCTAAGCAGAGATACCTGCACAGTATCCTTCAGGGATAAAACTGATTTTTTAAGTCAATTGTTCCTCTTGAACTTGACCAGCATGATTTTTTAAGAACAATGATTTCTTGTCAAATGGTAGACATTCATGCTTTTCAGTTACTATATCCAATGACACCTTAAATAGTGTAATGTATACTTTTAATTTCAGACTGATAGAAACCTTTTACGGATAGTACCAAGACTATTTCAAAACACTTTTCAAAACCACTTTTCTCTCAGAGTCCCCAGATGTTAACAGTATTTGCTCTACCCACTCCCCCGTTCTCTCTCCACATTTAAGTATACATATTATTTTTCCAAAATGTTTAAGTGCATATATGATGATCCTTTTTCCCTAAATAATTCACTATTTATCACCTGAACACAAATTCAGGGAATTAGCATTGATGCAGGACCACTTTAATATAAAGACTAGTTCAAGTTTTACCAATTGTCCTTACAATGTCCTTTATAGACAAAGAAAATCCAAGATGACTGGTTCCAATCAGTTGTCATGTCATTTTTAGCATCACTTAATTTGGAACAATTGCTGAGTCTTTATATATTTCGATGTATTGATATTTTACAAGAATATTACACACTTACTTATGATGTGTCCCTCAATTTGGGTTTATCGGATGCTGTCTCATGATTAGATGCAGGTTATATACTTTTGGCAGGAACACCAAAAAGCGGTACTGAGTTTTTCTCAGGCCTCACCTTAGGAGGGATAAGCATCCACCCCATCAGTGCAGTGCTGGCTTTGTGCGGCTAACAGTGTGCGCCAGACGTCTCCCCTGAGCGTCGCTGTCTTACCCTCTGTGTTTTAGTCTTGTGTTGTCAGATGCTTTGAGACAGTAAACATCTTGTGACTCCTCAAACATTCACCCGCTCATCTTAGCACTCATGGATGATTTTTACAAATGCTTATATCAGTGAGTACTTTATTGTATCATGTTTGATATTATCTTATTGAATTTTATTGGTCACTGAATGAGAGCAGCCTCTCCCAGACGGGCGTAGCCTGGAAAGTCATCATTGCACAATTCAACGGAAGTGGGCGGGCATGTTTCCCTTGTAGTCAGAGCCACAGCCTCCACTGACAAAACAGCTGGGCACAGCACACCTGGGTTTAAATCGTGATATTATGATTTGTCAGCTCTCTGGCCTTATGCAAAATACTTAACCGATTTTTTCCTTTTTAAGAAGAATGTAAACACATCACATAGGTTTTTCTTGTTTGATGAAATACTTTATATAAAGAACTTGGATGGCAGTCCTTAATGCAAATATGATCGCTGCTACTTTTTTCTTCTAGGTTTTACATCATATTTATATAGAAATTTCATTCTTTCACATATCAGTCACAGACACGTTCTTGTATATTCCATGAGAAATTTGTTACTTTCATATTTTATTTCAGTTGTAATGAAACACTGTGATTAGAGAGAATAAAAAAAAAAGTCTGTTTCAATTCAGTTATTCCATTCAACTTCCCATTTTTCAGCACAAATTTCTCTGCCTAATTGAAATCACAGTTTTTAAATTGAATCTAAAAAGGCTTCCACTGAATTTGATCTATTGGCATTTGGACAGCTTGCTGTTCTTATCTTTTCTCTGGTTGGTCTGGTTTCAATGCTGTATTTTCAGAATGAAGTGTAGTTAAAAAGGGTTTATCTTTTGGGTTTTACGTTAATTCCACAGTTGCATGCTATATTAGAATTTGCGATTTGAATGTTGCTTTTTAAGGTACGTTGAACTTCCTCATAATACAGATGGGCAAAGGAAGCATGTAAATGCACACACTGTGACAGAACTGATACACTAATTAGGTTTACAAAATTTTGTATGTTAATGATACAGATAATAAAAAATAGTTTTACCATTTTTATGGTAGCAGCCCAATTAAGACATTTAGAGTCAGTGAGAGAATCTAGAACTAAACAAGGCATATTTTCGGTGCTCAGTATCTATTTTTGAAATAAACACACAGATGGAATAAACAAATAGATTGCACTGTTAATCGTGTTTAATTTCAACTCAGCAATAATTTTTCACAGACGGTAGCCATGAAGATAGCCCATGAGGTGATGAGAATAGCACACATTGACATTAGCAAACTCACTAACAGCATATACTTTAAAAAATTTTTAAACTTTTAATCTTGATATTTTTCTATTAGTCTCTATATTCTTTTAAGGCAAGAACACCTTCTTAGTCCACATTTCGACACTTACAGGAGCAAACATAGAAAGTCGGAACTTCACGTTCACTGTGACTGTCCTAGAGGATTGTTTGATAGCCAGGAACTTTACCAAAAAGAAAGCTGCATTACACTAATTCTAGGTGTTTAAACAATGGCTTTTTTTAGATTCCTATTTTTCATTCTTGAATTTTTTTATAATGAGCTTCTCATATGATTACAACACTAGTAATTTGGGCAAAGTGTATCCATGTTTCTGCTTCATCTGTTTGCATATCAATACTTAACATCAACGTAAACGTCTCTAATGTTACTATGTCTAGAAAACATAGTTTGGATGGATTTTTACACCAACCAATGAGCGTTCTTGAAAATTAAACATGTTGCCCTGTTTCAGTAAACAGAGGAAAATTAAGAATGTGTTACATCTGAACTCTTACTTTCAATAGTAGAGCCTCCTGCCCACCTCTTCATATTGGAGCATCATTTTGTTCAGCTTCTTTTTTCCCTGTCAGCCTTTTCCCTTCTGGCGTCCACTCTGGGTTCCCCCACAGCACTAGCATTGTCCAAAACCACATAGTGTTCCCGAACTCCCTCTCTCTGCGTAAATGCCGCCAGGACTGACCACACACTGCAGACCTACTTCGCATCATATCACCCAAGTGCTTGTGAGTCCAACACAAGCCTGAGAGCCCCTCTTAGTTCTGTTTCCGGGACTAGAGCTGTCAGGAATTGGGGCACGTTGTGTGCTGCTAGCACCTACTCACCATCCATACTAGGGTCAGAATCCACGCAGATTGGTTCTTGAGTGTCACTCAACCTGCAGCTCACATCCTGGCCAGTAAGAACTCGAGTGTTCCTAGTAACCATCAATTTCCACATGGCAGGAAATTCTCAGGAGCTGTTTTCCGAAGGAAGCAGTTGCAGTCCACTCCTCACACATGCAAAGCTGTTCCACTTCGGAGTAGTCATTGAACACAAAGTGTTTCTTGATCTGGAATAAAATAAGCGTGCTCTGTAGAAGGGTGTTGTATTAAACGCGATACAGATGGCAGTGAATTAGCGCAAATGCAGAGCTCAGAACGCTGAGGACACCTGCACTCGTGCGTAACGTCAGCCACGCGACTGGCCACATAGCTTTTATTTCTGTTTGCTCTTTGGCAATATTCTGCGTTTTAGTTTTTGGATTATCTTTGATACACTCCCAGTAAATTCAGACAGATCTGGAGGAGGGAACCATGCCCAGGTAACCTGCGGCCCCTCAGTAGCTAGCGCAGCACCTGGCAGCCAGGAGGTGTTCAGTGCCTGGTGATTCCATGAGTAAAATACAATTTAAATACATTATTTTTTAAAGCATGACTAAATGTCCCAAAATTTTAAAAAATCTCACATGTTTTGGTAAAGCATGCCATACAAAACGTATGCATGATGTGTGGGTTACGTTCACCTATTTGTAAGCGGCGGAGTTTTGCAAAGCTGTTCCTAGATTCTCATGAAGTCTTCGGTCAGACGTCTTTCGGCACACAGCCTGGGCGGGTGCATTTGGATGTGGCTGTGAGGGTTCTGTGCACAGCCTCCCACAGCCGTGCCAGCGGCTAACTGCCGCTTCAGTCAGCCGCCTGTGCCCCGGAAGCTGCGCCCGCACAAACGGGTGCTGATGAAGCCGGAAACTGCCAGAAGCAGGAGACGCATCCCTCGACCCAAGTCATGTGGGGCTCCTCGAAGCCGAGCGCAGAATCGAGAAACGGGAGACGCAGGACAGTATCGGCTCTGAAGTCCGAATACACGCCACCGCCTGTCAAGGAGTCCTGCAGTTTAAACCATGACAAGTACTACTGTTAAGTAAATACCGAGGATCAGCAGAGTAAAATCAGCAGATTGAAGCTGGACTGTAGAATGTGCGGCCTCCGCGGTGGGTCCTGACATTTCGGTTAGCCCCAGGTCTGCGTGATGAAGTGTGACGCTGGGCGATGGTGGGTGCTGACCTCGATCCTTACTTGGAGTTGGAACGGTCACCTCCTGATGGGGTGGATAGTGAATGGCAACCTGCTTAGGGGGCTCTGGGGGCTGAGTTGGGGTCTCTTGCTTGGTTGGAGAAGGTTCAGCCTCCACATTGGACGCTCCAGTTACAGCAAGTTCCTGGTCCACAGTGCGTGCTGTGACTGGAGCAATGCCCGCATGGGCAAGTGTCACTTCAGGGTGCCCTGGAGGGAGAGCTGTAGGATGTCCAGCCTCCGTGTTGGGTTCTCCAGACCCAAAGCTGTAGCCTGCTGCAGGGCTGTACAGCGTCCAGCCTCTGTGGCAGCATCTGGAGTCATGGTGAGCCCCAGGTCCAGAGGTTTACCTGTGATGCCGGGTGAGTTGGATGCTGAGCTTGATTCTGTCCTAGTGTTGGAACTGTCACCTCAAAGTGCAGTGGAGGTCGTGCTGCCACCTCCTTGGCTGGCTCTGGAGGCTGGCTGGGGCCCCCTGCTGGACCGGAGGAAGTTCTGTCTCTTTAGTGGGCTCCAGGGGAGGGGCCGGGAACTTCTGTTGGATTGAGGAAGAGTCCATATTTTCAGGGGGCCTGTAGAAGCCACGGGAAGGTCTCTTGAGGGACTGGGAATGGTTCCCCCTCCTTAGGAGGCTCTGGGGATACAGCTGGGTCCTCTGCTGAGCTAGAGACTAAGCCGGGGCCTCCTGCGGGACGGAAGAAAGGCCCACACCCTCAGGGGACCTGGAGTCTGAGCTGCAGCCTCTTGTTGGCCTGGAGGAGAGTCAGCCTTCGCAGGGGCTCTGGAGATGGAGGTGGGGGCTTGGCCTGCGCTGGAGAGAACCCAGCCTGCTCGGGGCGGCAGGGGGGACTGGAAAGCAAGCGGAGTGCTCCTGCTGCTCTGGGGCATCTGCAGCCTCCATAGCGGCTCTGGGGTTAGGACAACCGCTAGGGGCGGGGCTTTACCTGGGCTGCAGGCGGCCCTGGGCGCTGGGCTCTGTCTGGACCTGCAGGTGAGAAGTTCACCTCGCTATGTGCTGAAGGTGGAGCTGCAGCAGCCGTAGGGGTCTTGGAGGCTGGGCTGGGCACTCCTGCTGGGCTAACAAAGGTGCCACCTGCTCGGGGGACGCAGCAGATGGAACCAAGTCCTCCTGTGCGGGCGGAGATGTTTCAGCTTCATCTGTGGGCCCTGAGGCCACGGTGAGTGCGAGACCCACAGGTGTGACAGCGACACTGGGCCCCTGCAAGACTGAGCTCGATCCTGGCCTGGGGGAGAAACTCTTGTCACATCACATTCCTGAGGACGAGCTGGAGCGGGCCCGGCCTCGCCAGGAGGCTGCACACTGAGCAGTGCTTCCCGGGCTTGTGGAAGGTTCGACTTTGTCGTCAGGAGGCTCTGGGCACCGAGTGGGGCCTCCTGTTGTGTTGAAGGTTCCAGTAGTGTTCTTTTAATTTAGTGTTGACCAGCATGCATTAGAACCCCTAAGTTTTCCCCCTGGCATCGCAGCGCCCTGGCTTCCTTCGCGTAGTGTTTGTGTGGCATTTAACCCTCCATGGCACACGGTGTTTCCCATGAGTTGTATATTCCTTAGTTGTGCTAACTACAAACTGACACTTGCCATCGGCCTCTACAAGGATTGGGCCGTGTTGGCATTTATCATCCATCTGCCTGTCCTTGGATAAAATCACAAGCCACTGAGGTGGCTGACCTCCAATCCCCCTGAAAGGAGGTCAGGGTGGAGATCAGGAATGCGGCACTCTGTGCTCTGGGGGAACTGTCTGAACAGGACTTCAGCTCATTAGATATTTTCAGGAGAAGATTTTATGACCCCAATTCTTGCATCTCCTCATATCTAGAAAAGCACTAAAACCATTAAAGGGTGACATCTGGTCCTTGTGACCAGCAGCAGCCTCCGCCTAACTGTGTACCTGACTGCACGTGACCCTATCACAGAAACCACTTGTGATACTGAGTGTTCTCCCTGCCTCCTTGGAACAGTTTCTCAGAGCTTTCTGGGATGCTGTCTCCCGGGCTGTAGTCCTCACTTTGCCCCAAATAAAACTTAGCCCACAGCTCTCGTCTGGAAGCTCTCAGTATCCTTTTGAAATAATCAGCACTCTACCCCCGTATCATCGTCTTCAAACTCATTATCATCTGCTGATCGCTGTGAAAACGGGGGCACGTCTCAAAATATGCAGCCTTGAATTATAGCTCAATGTATTTTAGTAGAATAATACTTTTCAATTCAAAATAGTTTACTTTGATTTATTTCATTTTATTTTCCAGCACCTAAACTCATTTGCTTTTCAAATTTTATATTTGCAGGTATTTCTTTGTTCTTCCCATTAGTGCGCAGAATACGGTGTATTTTGAGAGAATGCTATTTATGGGTGAAAAATTGAGGTTGCTACCCCCCCCCTTTTAAATGAAAACTTATTCCTATCGTTTGGATTGTGTACGACTCCTATGGACTTAGACAACATTTCTGCTTATTATTGGAGATAAATTTATCAGTGACAATGCCTTCTTTATAATTCACTTTCTTCTTGGCCAAATCCCAGATTTGTTAGCTCATGATCACTTTGCCTGTATATAATACTGATTGCCGGCTGTTAAGATTCTGGGTATGGTGAGGTCAATTACTATTCAGTACTCATCCTTTTTTGCTTGTTTGTTTCTCTTGGGAAGTATATTTCCTGTTTTCATTATGCACGCAGAAATTTATTTTTAAAAATATGTTTATTTCCCTTCATCCACTTTTTAATACGCATTGATAGCCTCGGGGTATTTTTCCCATTCTGTTTCCTCTAAAAGGTATTATGTTTATTAGAACCACTTCTCAGTATTTACCAGCATCTTAGTTCTAGATTCCCTCTTAGTGAGTTAAGGATCAAATCTTTCTTTCCTGTGTGATGATTTTAATTCAGCAGAGATTATACCATTGTTTTCTTTGTTTATATATACTCACAACGTTATAAAATAGAGAAAGAAGAAAGAGAATGTCTTGCAAAACATTAAGTTAAAATAAAAAGTCAGTGATGGAGGGGGAGCACCGCATCCCTTTCACAGCTGTGGAGCCTGGGGACTTGGAGTCACAGGTAATTGCGTGCCTCCTGTCAAGTCCTTCGCTTGGACCGGAGGCTCTGTGGATGACGACTGAATTCTTTCCTGCACATCACAAATCTAAATCACCTGAAGGACAGCAGAGGTTTCAGGAGTTCTCTCATGAGTCTGGGGGAGAATTTGAAAATATCTCTATTTCAGAAAGTCTTATCTTAATTATATTTCTTATCAATGTAAGCATAACATTTTCAAACACTGAACACAAGAAGTCTAAAACTTAAATACATACCAGTCTGCTGCCTCCACAAAATTCGTTCCATCCTCACCTCCTTACCCCCTACTCCCCAGGACAGAGATTTCTCTAGGATTTTGTTTTTCTGTGATGCTATTTACTAATTCTACCCCCCTAAGTCTACCATAAAATGACCAAAATTGCTCTTTTACAATGAAATAGGCTGGCTAAACTCTGGGTTAGAAAATGGAAGCAATGCAATTCACTGTGAGGCTCATTGGTGAGATACAAAGCATGCAGATAGCTGCGACTCCCAAAGTAAAACGAAACAAACAGAAGAGAGCTCCAAGCGGCAAATGCAGGTTCATCCACCTCTAAAGGGCAGGTCGTGTTCTGCCACTGCAGTGAATGGAAGTAACACAGGCAATTACCCGATCCTGTCAGGAGAAAGAAAAAACGTACAGCAAGCGGTGTGAGTGAGCTGACTGGTCAGATGACTAGGTAATCATTGCTGCTATGTTTAGACAGACCCACAGGTACAGTTAGGAGTTCCTAACATTCCATTTCGACTGAAGAGAGCGAATACACTTTCCTCTCCTTCCTGTGGTTAGTGCACTGAAAGCAAAGTAAAAATATTAGACTGGAAATTCTCTGTAATCCACAACCTTTCCACTATGTAATTCAAATGAAATGGTGTCTCAGCAGATCTAGTCTCTCTGGTTAAAGTGAAGACAGTGGGCTGCTCACTCTGTCCTGTGTCTTTCAGCTGAATAGAGGTGACCCGGGGCGGGGGGCCCAGTGGCAGATTCAGGAGAACTGGGAAAGTGAATGCGACTCAACATGTTGTCTGTTAATGCATCTCCTGTGACCTGGGCTTACAGGTTTTGTCTGGTCACACAAATGGGACCAAAAAACCAAAAAAAAACCAGACATGCACTTCAGTTTTTAACTCATGTTAACAGAAGAAGCAAAAGCACTTACTTACAGGACATCAGCAGTACCTTAAGGTTGGTTTAATTTTAGTGCTTACTGCCCTTTTCCTCCAGATGAGTATGAAGTTGGAAAAATATGTTAAATTTATTTACTTTTTAAAACAAGTAAGAAAGACTGCCTTCTATAGGCTGACTAAACAAGCCACAGACTGGGAGAAAATGTTTGTGAAGGACACATCTGATAATTGCTGTCATCTAAGAACGTAAAAAAGACTTTTAAACTCAACAGTAAGGGGAAGAAAGATTAAAAGTGGTCAAAAGACCTGAACAGACACCTCAAAAAGGAAAACATAGCGATGACAAGTAATCGCGTGGAAAGATGCTCCCCGTGCTGTGCCCTCAGGGAACTGCAGCCTACAACAGCGAGGCCCCACTGTGCTGGACACGACAGGAATGGCCCAAACCCAGAACACCGACAAACAGCAAATGCTGGCAAAGATGTGCAGCGAGAGGAACTCGAATTCATTGCTGGTGGGAACGCAGAAAGGTGTGGCCACTCTCAGGACTGTTCGGTGAGGTTGCTGCATCACATAGTAATCATACTTTTAATTTTAACCATATTTTCCATAATGGCTGCACCATTTTTGGATTCCTGTCAAGAATGCAGGGATTCCAGTTTCTCCACATCCTCACTAACTCTTCTTTTCTGCTCTTTTTCATAATAACCATCCTTATGGGTTGGAATCACTCAGAATTTTAAAGCGAGTCCCAAACATCAGAACTTTCATAACTACCCTTGCCTTCCAAAGAGACTTTTCTCTTTTTAATATGCAGAAATCCCATGTTATTTGCAGCTATTCAAAATGTAATTCATTTATACCATTAATACTTTGTAAAACTACCCCGCTGGGTACAGAAACGTTTATGATAGCCATAATATATTTGATAAATTTCTACATCTTCTAAAAAAAATGGTAAGCACAATACATCCTGATGAATATAGAAGCCAGAATCAATGAAATTAGGAACAAATTTTTCTGCCCATGCCAGTTTAGGTAGTTCTGAATCTCATGACAGTTTTGAAGAGGATGAGAATAGGAATTTTTGGTGATAACTGAAACAGATGATGTCTCATTGTTTTTAGCTTCCTGTCAGTTTTGACAAGGGGGAGACGCTGAGATCTGAGGTTCTCCGGTCATGGGGAAACGCAGTGTGTATTCTTGTCCTGAATGCTTCTAGTGCTGACATGATTTTCTAAAGAATTTTCAATTCCAGATTGCAATTTTACAAATGTATATTTTTATTTTGTGTCTGTGCATGAGTTTTCTCCCTATTTGGTAGACAATTGAAATAAAATTTAAAAATTTTTATCTAAAATTATCTGTTTATATATATTTTTCATTTTGAAAGCAGGAAGAGGAAACAGGGAAATGGGAAGGGAGGAGGTGACATTCATGATTCCATCAGAGTCTTGTCATTCAAGGAGATTTGTGAAAACAACTGTCCTATGGTCTTCAGAAGCTTCAAGGTCAAGAAAGACAAGGAAAGTCTGAGAACTGTGTCAGGCTGCGGGGACTAGAGACAGGGCAATTTAATGCATCACCTCATCTGGATTGGCCTTCTCCTTTCCCAGGGCACATTATCTGAACAACCGGCAAAACCAGACTGGGTCCTCGATTAGAACGGTGATAACTTGTAATGTTGGTTTCCTGATGTTGGTGTATTTTGGTTATGCAGGAGAATGCCCCTCTGGTGAGGAATACACATTAAAACCTCTGAGCTAGACAGGGCATCATGTTGGCAACTTATTTCCAAATGGTTCAAGAAAAAAAAAGGAAATTTTTTTGCTCTAGTCTTGTGAGTATCTTTACATGTAAAATTATTTCAAAGTTACAAATGATGTAGACCACAAAAAAAAAAAAGAAGGTAAAATAAAGTTGTTTTATTGGACAAATTAAAAAAAAAAGATTTGCAAAAACAGTGGAAACTTTTGATTATCATAAAATTTAATTAAAAAAGGGAAGGTGATTTAGTTCATTCCAAGACAACTGACCCAAAGTGATGTTGCTACAAAGCTTTATTTTGACTTTATACATTATGAAGTCTGGTGATGCACGAGGTGAGGGCTATGTGATAAAGGAAAGGCATATAGTAGGTATTTGTTACATGTTGAATGATGATAAAACGATGGACTATCCTGTTAGAAGTTATTTAACAGAAATCTTGATATCATATCTGTGTAATTCTTGTTCCTGAAGAACATCTCGTGTGAAAGCTTTAACATGCAAAGCTCGGATGAACCTTGGGAGAGAGATACAAAAAGAACATTAATACATTTAGAACTGTTGTGCGTTTTATCAAAGGTATGCAATCGTCTGTTAAAGATAATAGGAAAAAAGTATACGGTTTTTAAAATACGTGATTCAGATTATTGTCAGTAAGCAGTTTTCCACAGCTTGGGGTAAGCTTGACAAAACCTTTCATGACAAATACAAGCTTTCCTTCTTACCTAACACCAAATGCTAATTCACAGTCACCATGAGGAGAACATACGCGATGGAGACGTTGGTTAGCCCATCAGACGAGTGTTGCTGCGTCTTCAGAAGCTCTCAGTGCTTCGAGAGACTGGAGGGAGGGGCTTCCTGCATAAAGCCCCTGAGCCCTTTCCAGCTTCTCTACCGAAGTGTATTTACGTCACATTTTGAATTATTTCGAAGCAATTCAGGTGTTTCAGTCACTTATAAATCTGATTTTCTGAACGTTTGTTTTTGAGCTATTCATTATGACTTGCCTGAATTCTTTGAGGATAATTTAAAATGTGGCATGACTGACTGATTATTCTAATGGTCATTTGCACTCACGATCCTATGATAATTCTTTGTGCACAGAACACTATTGTGTTTCACTTATAAGGTGTTGTGTGTGTGTGTGTGTGTGTGTGTGTATTGATTTATTTTTAGAATGAATCACTGGGAGGAGAAAAAGGGAAGCCTGAATAGCAGATGCTTTGAGTTATTTCAAAGCCCCGTCTGGAATGAAAGGTCTTGGCAGCAGACATCCTGCACACGTCGGCTTCACTCCCCTCTCCTTGCAGTCCGCTCCTCCTGTCTCTCCCGTGCACACGGTGGAAGCCAAGGCTGCCAGCGGCTCCCAGTGTGGTGAGGACCCAGCCTGCGGTGAGAAAACAGGATAGGTCTCTTAGTCCCTGTTCCAAAGCCTTCGGGCATACGCTGCAATTAGCCTCGTCTAAGTCAGGTGAACCCCCTGTTTCAGTTGACTGCAGCCAAAACACAAGAGTGTCACGGGTGTGGAAGTCACCCACGTGACCATGTGGATTTGCAGAGAAGGGTCAGATCTCAGAAAGAGGATCAAGGGAAGGGAGTGGCCCAGCAATCCAGCGATTGCTCATTATAATTACCGTGGAAAACCACGTTAATAATTATGAAAACATGTCTGAGTAATTAAAACAGCTACTTAACAGCATGTCCAAACCTCTCTTTGTATTAAAAGTACATTCCTGTGGGAACACAGCATCTCCAAGCCAGAGTTAATCTCAGCATTTATTTGAGTATGTATAGGCATATATACGGTACCACTGTTACTGAGTCCAAACTCGTTCTCCTCGCCGCATGACAGGCCAGTAAGTCAGGAGACGAGGCGTTGGGGCAGGAATGACGACTTTATTGGGAAAGCCGGCAGACCAAGAAGATGGCAGACGACTGTCCTGGAGAACCATCTTCCCCAAGTCAGAACTCAGGCTCCTTTTGTACTAAAAAGGGGAGCGAGTGTGATTGGTTGATGCAGACCTCTTGGTGTTGGAATCCTTTATTCTTGCAGCTGTCCACATAGGTAAGGTCATGGTGTCCCTGTAAACCTCCAACGAGACATGTTATCCTCTGTTCTGTAACTTTTTATCTGTATATGGATGGAAAAGTTTTAAACTCTTAAAGATCAGAGCCTTGAGATTGGGCTATTCTGTATATTTCAGGCTACAGGCAACATTCTTTCACAGAAGGGGCAGAACCAGCCTGACTAAGCCAGGGAAACAGAGCCCACGGTTAGAGCTGAGGGAGAACAGATCCGACATGGAGTCAGCTTTGTTTTTTTTTATTGCATCACCCCCAAAATCTGCACGAGACTAAATGTTGGATTTGGTGACCTGGAAATTCAGACCATAAAGCATCGTCACCTTTGTCTTTACTTTCCTCTCCACCCCAAAAGAAAGCAGTATCGCGACATCTGGATTGAACTTCTGTGTATAGGTATATTCATATATATATTAAATATATATAGTTTATAGTTTACAGTTATAGCAAGATGAGGAAGAAAGACAGTCATGTAGTGGAAACCTTAAAAATAATAAATGTCAGAACTGGTCTGGATTTGACAAGCGGAGCTAGAGATCCGAGCTTCCTAGAACCCCAGCGCGCACCCTCGTGACAGCCTCTGTAACTCTGTAACGGCTGAACGCCAGAGTTCAGCTGCCCGCTCGCAGAGGAGGGCTGGCATGATTTCTACAAGAGCTCTGTGCGAGAATCCCTTGCTTGATTGCGAGCGATGTTTCTGAAGTGCACACCATGCTTTCAACAAGAAAATACGTTCAGAGTGTTTATAGGAATGACACTCCCCCACCGTATTAGAAAGCGGCTTCTTTCTAGACCTTTGGCGCACAGAGTGTGACAGGTCTAATGCAGTGGCGCCCAAGTAGGTGCGGCATCACTACGAGTAAGTCTATGTCCTGTCCGTGCGTGCAGTTCCTGGTGTGCGCACCATCACAAGGGGATACAGTTTTCAGCATCAGCGCCTGTTTGCTGCGTCCTTCTGGGCTCTGCAATCCTGCTGCCAGTTTCCTTTATCAGACTCAGGAAGTGGGGAGGTGAGGCTGCACAAGATAGCAAGATAAATCAGAGAAAACAACTTTCCTTAACAATGCTAGCCATTTTTGCTAGAATCAGTACTCCACATTTATTCTCATTTATGTATTTTTATTTTTTACTTTTAAATTGGAGCCAATATTTCAGTGTATTTGAATTTAAGTCAGAATTTTTTAGCTTGCATACAGTATTAAGCAGCAGGATTGGATTTCTGGAAGTGTCAAACTATTTGCAGGCTTGACTAAAAAGCTATTAAATAACAGGAAATGCAAAAATAAAGTGTCAGAATATAGTACCTTTAGATACAGAAATAGATTTATAGATTCCCCCAGTTCATAAAATCACAGAATCATCCATTCTGATCCTTTGACCGTAAGCCTTGCATTCTGAGGATGTATTCAGAGCAAGAGCTGCTTTTGGAAGCTTCTCCGTGGAAGACATTTGTATCACCAAATTCCTGGCAAAACTCTGGGCCTCCCAAGCCACCAGCAGGTCATACCTTCCATACGTAGCGTGTGTGATTTCCATTCCAAGGTAAACGCATCTTTCCTTAAGTCCAAAGTGAGTATAAAATGATAACTTATTACCATATCCATAGACAAATTCTCCAAAACTAAGGGGACTGTGGTTAAACTTTAATTTCTATGGTTATATTACTGTAGGCCCTGTATTCCATCTTTCTATGCCTCTGATTTTATTTCAAATGCATTTTAAGGACCACAAATGGAGACAGTTTTAAAACAAAATTGCCCGTAGTCAAAACAGTGTCATGAGTGCATGTGGGCTTTCAAGACACTTCCAAATAGCTGAGTAGATCCCAGATTAACCGTAGAATTAAATAGTAAGAAGTGGGTGGAAAATGTGGATGGGAGAGTGAGCTGTGGTGAGCTGCAGAAGTCCTTGTCTGCACACTGCGGCTTTCCACCCCTGGCGTGGAGGATGGACCAGCCGACCGCCGAGCCATGGGAGTGATACAGGGAAATGGGGCACAAGGTGATGGCCATGTCCCAGGTCCCAGGTGAGTCCCTGGGATGCGCCTCGCCAGGTGAGGATCCTTGGCTTTGCACAGGAAAGAATTCAAGAGTGAGCCGTGGTTGAGTAAAAGTAGATTTATTCAGGGAGATGCACGCTCCAGAGAGAGAGCGCAGGCCGTCTCAGAAGGCCAGAGAAAGGCCACGAGGTGAGGCGGTTGGTAGTTTTCATGGACTCGGTAACTTCGTATGCTAAAAGTGGGAAGATTATTCCAACTACTCTGGGGGAAAGAGCAGGGAATCCCAGGACCTGGGCCATCTCCCACTTTTTGACCTTTACTGGGCAGCCTTGAAACTGCCCTGGCACCTGTGGGAGGGCCATTTAGCAGCTGTGGAGCTGCGGTGAGAGGATGTTGCAACTCAAGGTCTCCTGGGAGCTGAATCTTCTGCCATCTTGGCGCTAACAGCTGTGTCATTCTGTTAATGGTTGTGCCTTGTCCCCTTCCCTCCTGTCTCAGGAGGCGAGGGCGCCTTGCCGCGTAGTGACTGGCTCAGGAACTCAGCCCCAGTGCCTGCAGGACTCAGTCCACCAGGAGAACTGGAGCAAGGCGCCGGGCCTCTCTCCCTCCCTTTCCTCTGAAGTCCTGACCTCTCAGTGCCACTTCGAAGGTACAGCAAAGTGACGCTTAGAAGTCACGGTATCAGACACGTGGTGCCTGTGAAATAAATGCCGACTGTTGTAAATATTCTGAAACCCCCAGTCTCATCTCCTTTGCTGCTCACTCACTGCCCCTCAGAGAGGCCAGAAGCAGTGCGCACGCCGTCAGGCTAGCCCCCTGGTCAAAATCAGATGCAGCTTCCTATAAAGTGACCTTCGATTGGGAAAACACAGCCTGAAAAACAGCAGGAGTCCGCGCCCACCAACTGAATTCAGGGCGTTCCCCGTATTCCCCCGCCCGCCCGACCATGGACTTGGTCAACAGTAAGGGCAGGTGAAGAGAGAACCGCGCAGGCCTTTCTTCCAAACTCGAAGGGAAAACCGTCCTCAGACAGCAAGATTAATGCCTTTCTGCTTTCGAAAACGAGTCACATCCTGGAAGGTAGACTGTGATAAGATAATCAAGGTCAGAAGGCTGAAGTTTCCTAGTCCTCGTAATGACTTTGAACAAGTTTTTGCTCCTTCTCCTCTGGGCTCCCCGTAACCTTCCTGGGCTAACCTTAAACACAGAGATGTCGGGGTTTTGTTGGGAGAAGACTTTTTCCCAAACCCGGCACGGTCGATGGATAACCGCTAGATCCGTCAGACCCGCTCAGCTCCGCCGGGTCGTCGGCACACCGGGTTTTCCCAGGGAGGCCCGCGGGGGGCGCTGAGGGGGACGGGGCGGGCCAGGGAGGGCGCGTGCATTCGCCTTTTGTCCGCCCCTTGGCGCTGGGAGGCAGACATTCCGGGGCTACGCAGTGAATGCGTACTCTGCAGGCGCCCTGGGCTCCAGGCCATCCTGAATTCCTACATCTGAATGAAAGGAAATGCACGCATGTTGCCAGGCTCGGGTGAAATGCATTTCATCTTCCGCTCCAGATACTTCCCTCCACTGAAGCCCTGCCACCTGCAGAGAGAGCTGCTCAGCGAGGCCTCCCGGAGCCGCGGCGCAGGCGCTGGTGTCTCCCTGTGAAGACAAGCCGGTTCTTATCAGCGAGCATCTGGTTCCCTCCCCCGCGCCCCCCGGAGCCTGTTTACCAGATTTTTCATTGAGAGACTTCCCCGTGGAGTATAATACACTTCGTTTCTGCTCATTCATAAGATCTTTTTTTTTAAAAAAAAAAAAAAAAAAAACATCTCCCAGCTGCAACTATTTCAGGCACATTTCTGAGGACTTATAATTGAACTTGACTCATCTCGGTAAAGTGCAGCCACAGCATGAAGCCGAGCGGCCTGAGCTCTTTTGAAATATAGTAAATTTGCACAATACGTATTTGTGGGTATAAATACGTGATTCATTGGTGAAGAGGCCGATCAAGGATGTCTTCACCTCTATTCAGAAACGGAGTGGGTTGTTTTTGAATATGCAAATATCCAGGAAAGACTGTCTTCTTCCTTTCCCCCAACCCCCAGAAGTTGCCGGTGCAGAGGAAATCATCCAAAGTAAATGCATCACTTTCATACAGCCCAGAATCAGATCGCTAGTGCCTGGCGTTCCCATGGCAACTGCCTTCCTAAGCAAACTTCTCTACGAAATATACCGCTGTTATTTTATCTCGTTGCTAAGTTCCCTTGACAAAACCGCACTATAATAACCACTCACATCTCTGTGGTTAAAGGGGGCAAAGCTCCCCCCGGGCCCCACACAGTTTATCTTTTAAATGATAACTTAGGAATTCAGCCCTCCATCTTCAACACCATATGGGTTTTCTTTTTTCTAATTTCTTTGCCTTGAAATTCTGCCATATTAGGAAAAATCCATGCAAGTCTTTAATATATATTACTGCTAGTTGTGTGAACAGGATTTTTTTTTCTTTTATTCATTATCTAGCAGTGAACAATTATGTTAAATTTCCAAATTCCCACTACATGAGATAATAAAATGATGCATTCTGACATTTCATATCCACACGGTCCGTGCGCTCCCTATCATCGTTTACTCTCATTTTTTAGGCATAACCATGACTGGACTAGTCTTTGGGTACCTGTTATTTCTGTGTTCTTGAAAACAGAGGAAGGTCCTGCCTGTCTCCGGAGAGGAACCAGGAGGAAAATTGAACTCATTTCATCAAACTGCCAAGAGAGGAGAAAGACTACTTACATGTCCAACCGCAGCATTTCAGCACCAGTGAGAGCTGTAAATGAGCCAGAAGGAAAATGGGCCCAAGCCCTAAAGGCAAGTCAGATTCCCAGGAAATAGTCAGCAAGGTTCCCTGCGGCCCCCAGTGAGGGGGCCCAGCACAGCAAGGGAGGCAAGTTGAGTATCTCAGAGGGGGAGAGGGTCGAGCGAAGGGACGTCCCCCACCTCTCGGGGCAGTGCCACTGTCGCTCTGCTACATTTCTACGTACTTCCTTTTAATTTTTTTTTTCAGTTTAATTTCACTGTGTTTGACAAGAAAGCTGGCTGCCTGCTGCAGCTACTTAGTAACTGACAGGTGGAGGGGTGTGTGGGGATGTGTGTGTACCTATATAGACACACACTGGATGCAGAGATATGCATAAACTGTGTGTGATTCTTATGGTTGGATCAGTTAGAAAAGTCTTTGCTGTGCTGCAATAAAAAAAATAAAAAATAGTAGATTAACAGGATGAAGGTAATTTTTTTTCCTTCCTCAGCCAAATTCTTCATAAGTCAAGAAGACAGAAATTTGTTTATGACAAAATTTGAGTTTCATCTTTGACGCACTTTCCTTTCTCTTCCCTCAACATGAAAATTGAATCTGCTTGAATCTAAACCCTTTGCTATCCTCAACTCTACTGATGTTTTCTGCCCTCAGCTAAGATCGCTGTCCTACGCCAATTTGATATCTCTCCCCACCCCGATAATAGCATCTGCTTCTTATCTTTCCACAGCTCTTCCTGCAACTCACTCCCAGAGGACAGTCCACTCCCCGAGTGCAGTCCACTCCCCGAGTGCAGTCCACTCCCCACGAGTGGTCCACTCCCAGAGGACAGTCCACTCCCAGAGTGCGGTCCACACCCAGAGTTCCCACAGTAAAAGCCCAGTGAATTTACTTAAGTGCAGCTCTCCTCTGGCTTGAGGATAGTGTCCATCGTGACACTGTATCACAAGTTCTGCACATTCTGAGCCCTGCCCACGGCTCCAGTTTTCTCACAGCAGGTGACACCTAAACTGAGGCGTGATGGCTACACTAGGTCTCCGCAGACAGAAGGAGATGCACTGTGAGGATGGGGGTAGGGTGCGCCGAGGCAAGGTAGCAGGAGGAAGAGTGGGGTCCAGGGTGGCAGAATGTAGGATGTGTGACATGATGGTGGAAGACAAGGCAGAAATGAAGGCCATTCTGAACTATGGAGTGACATAATCACCAAACAGTTTGCCTGTATCAGGCGTGCAGTGGGGATTCGTTCAAGGTTTTGCAGGGCGTGAAGTGTCCTGAAATTTAAGAACATAAATGCAATATGAAAGGTGGTTAGAGAACCAGCACTGGAGACCAAGGTCATGGAAGTCCTTGAGGGCAAAGGCGATGAAGGGATAAACCATGAGAGCATCCCTGGAACTGATAGTCAGGAGATTTGATGGGGATGGAGTGGGACCCACAGAGCTTCGTTGCTGGCGTTTCACGGAGCTGGAACAGAGAACCAGGGAGTCAGAAGTGTAAGCGTGCTTCTAGTCCCGAGAGTTCTCAGCCGTCCTTCCTGGAGGTAGCACACATTCACAACGAACGCACAGCGACTGAAATGAGATGCGTGCTCCCGGACCACTGGGAGACCCCCCTTGGAAGCAGTCTAACACTGGTTTCTTGTACTGCAACTCACATTTTATGCTTCATAGCTTTTCGGGTGTGTATGTGCTTTTTCCCCCAGACCATCTGTTGCCGAAAGAAGATAAATGTTCTGATTGAGAGTAATGACTTAGAATCTTGATGCCACAGGGTAAGTTTTAAGGAGCATTATAATGAGTTTAGAATTGGAAATATGGAGCTTTGCCATACAGGAGAGATGGAGTCGGATATTTGGGTCTGGATTCACGGAGCGAATATGGTTAAGAATACAGGTCACCAGTTTTAATAATTTTATGTGTTACCTAACAGTGGCTCATAAATAGATCATCATTAAGTGCTTTGACTGCTAATAACATCAGTTAAAGCTTGTGGTTCTGTGAGTCAGTTTTAGGCACTGGTGTTTTATTGGTTCAGAAGAACTTCGTGGAAAATCTCTGTTCAGTGCCACAGGACTCAAGCTGTAGACATTTACAACCTCGGAATAGCGCCCTAGAGAGAAATTTCCCAGGAACTAATAATCGAGCTGTTACACAGTCAGCCAGCTGTGATCCTTTTTAGACAGTAGGACCATGAACTATGTTTCCTATTTCAAGACCTGTAATAAAGTTTTTTTTTTCAGAGTTGTAATAGGAAATAATTCTGATCACTATGTAGTATGTTGTGAGGAAATTTATGTTTGAAAAGTTTTTCACACTCTTTGTATATTTTAAAGCACAGCTAAATCCCTAGTGAGGGTATCAAAAATGTGCAGTGCAATAAAAAATAATAAATTCACATTAACCATACTGCGACTTTTTCCCTGAGGGAAATTCAGTAAATGTTAAGGAGGTAATGGAGCACCAAACATGCTACTCCTACCACTAATTAAATTAGTTGAAGAGCAAACTGAGACTTTTAACTGTTACGGAAATATTCATGTGTGCTTTAAATACTTTTTAAAACATGATGCAGGAAATCATTTAGATGCAGCTGGTTATGGGTGCAGAGAACAAAGCTTCTCAAGGCAATGGGGAAACTGAGATGGACATTTGCTAGGCTGCGGAATTTACTGACAATCTATTTTCTAAAAGTAATTAATTTAGTGATAAATGTAGCCTTATGGAAAAAAAGATTTTTTCTGTGTCTCTCTTCTGTCTTGTTGCCTGTCTGCCTGTCTGTCTATCATCTGCCTATCCGTCGAGACTTCCACAAAGATATACCAGACCCTTGGCAACTGACCTTGAAAGTGCACAGCCAAGGACATCCAGGCGTTTATCTCTCTCCCTGCTCCCCAGTTCACCCTCTTCCTTATTTGAGGAAGGAAAACTGACACCTGGATCCCTCAGAAGCTGCTCCCACCTGTGGTATGAGACTCGCCTGACCTGGCCTTCCTGCTCCAGAGAAGGTTAAATTCAGCCTCATGTGTTGAGGGGTGAGGAACACCGTTAATAAAGGTTAAAATTACTTCTAGACAGATGTTTAAATGCAATTTAGTCTTCACTGGATTTGTTCCTGCTGTTCTTCTGTTATTTCTTTGAACTTAATTCTCATGGTACATATTTAAAATAGATGGCCAATATATTCAGGTTTGCAATGAGGATGCAGAGAGAGTCTTATTGTTATAAAATGAAGTAAAAAACAAGCCATGGATTCTCACCAGCAAGTGGTTCCTCCGTGGGCAGGAAGAAGAGAGACAAAAGGTCCAAAGCAGTCTTTGTCATAATAAGTAATTAAACAAGTGAAATAAATGTGCTTGATGAAATAAACACACTCAATAGTAAAATCAATGTCAAAAGAAAGTGCACACAGCAGGCAGAACCTTAGGTGCCGGAGGTCATCCTGTAGCCTTAGCATCCTTCATCCTCCACATCCAGGCGCTTGTAAGCCCTGCAAAGAGCCTCCTCGCCTGCCTCGTCCCCCCAGTTCCTCCTCCGGGCTCAGTTCAGAGCCTCACCCTTCCTCCTCGCCTCCACCTTGGGTACCATTCTGTCAGCCTTCTAACTAGGTAACTAATGTCCTTTTTTCCCATTACTTTTAAGAGAATGACTCATCACTGTTTGAAAACCTTAGTGGATCCTCTTCCTCCAGGACAGAACCCACTCTCTGCGTGGCTCACGAGGATTTCATAATCTGGCTCCTGGACTTCCTGCCACTTCCAGGTGGAGAGCGTGTTCTCCAGCCTGACTGAACTACCTGTCACACAGTCTGCCTGCATGTCACACTCCCGCGTCCTGCCACGTAATGTTCGCTCTCCTTTTCCCAGTTAACTGCAAGGTCAGGACTCAGTGCGTGAGTCACTTCTTTTAGGGGGTCTTCTCCGACCCTCAGGTGCCCTACCTGGGCTCCTTGGGGCCCACGCACAATGAGAAAGTGTGTTTGTGCTGTCTGTTCATGTGAATACTCTTAGTTGACTCTGTATGCAAGTATACGCGAAGTCCTCCACGCGAGCATCACTGTCCACCGCTGACGATCATGGGGTTAGAATCGGGGTTTCAGGTGCAGGCAGGAGGGCAGTCGTTCTGCTGTTTTATGATGACTATTGTTTGAACTTGATTTATGGTCTACTTTTTAAATTTATTTTAAATTAATTCATTTTTTATTGAAGTGTAGTTGATTTACAATGTTGTGTTAGCTTCTGGTGTACAGCATAGTGATTCAGTTATATATATATATATATATATATATATATTTTCTTTTTTTGGATTTTCCATTATAGGTTATTACAAGGTATGGAATATAGTTCCCTGTGCTCTACAGTAGGACCTTGTTGTTTATCTATTTCATATATGGTAGTTTGTATCTGTTAATCCCAAACTCCTCTAATTTATCCCTTCCCACTGTGGTCTATTTTTTTAAGCCTCTGGTTTCGCCTCAAAATTAAGTTAAAGATCTAGACATATTTGTTTTCACTGTTATAAATGATTGTAACTTAGTACGAAGAAATAAATTATTTTTCTTTGACAGATTGTATCTGAACAAAATACACATGAGTATTTGTTTCAGTATTAGCAAGTGTAAATTGGATTTTTTGTCTTTTTCTTTTCTCTTCTTATTACTTTGAAAATCAGTGGGAAGTGTCTTTAAACAGTCTAAAATAAATAAATTAGTTGTTTGGATTAATTTGGAAAAAGGGGAAAGATTCTACAAAAGATGAAAAAGAAGTAGATCAAAGCAATAGATGTTCAAGAATATGTAAACAAAAGGAGACAAAGAAATTTGGTGATAATCAGCAAGATTATATAAGAAATAGGAAAAAGACTGAAGTAACTAGGGAAAAAAAAAACCCAGACACATGAGATATTTGATAAGAAGAAAAAAATCTGAAATACAAGCAAACTGTATGATGGCAAGACTTAGATGATGGCAAATACTGCTTATGCAACAGTGTCAAAGTCCCGATCTCACTCCCCAAACAATACATGAAATATTTAGAAGCTATTTTCTGAGTAATAGAGAATTGGAAATAGAACAAGATTTTGCTTTAGCTTGTTTTTGGTGAAAATTTGAGATGTGACAAATCTTGTTCTCTTAATTGTTTTCCTCAGTAGCTAGCCTTCATGGTCAGGGATGAATCACAACTTGTTTAAACCATTGTTGATTTTAAGTGCTTTGTAATTTATATTTTTCCAAAATATCTAAACATCTCTAAATATTCCCGTGCATGAGTTTTACATGACCCAGTTTGACACCCATGATCACATGTATTTTTGACAGTTTTATGAGTTGACAGATCTCTGGAGACAAGAAGAAAATGGGGCACAAATTGAGTGTTTAATATATTTTTATTGAGCGAAGTTTATTTTATGACCATACTCATTTACTCTTTGACATTGACAGTAGTAAAGACCACTCCCAGGAGAAAAGAAAGTATTGAAAGCACACTTCTTCTTACTTCTTTACTGAAAAGAAATAGGATGGTTAGGTAATTTTGTTTCTGTAATGATACATCAGAGCCACTTCTGTAAAGCAGACCCAGAAGATGTGCCTGCCATTAGTCACATCAGCGACAGGGCACTGTACCTTTAAGTGCTCGGTCAGAGCCAGTGGCTTCAGGAGGACCGCCTGTCCTCTGTAAGGACCTGTTACACTGCTCAGCGGTTTTACGCTTGCCCTGGGGGCCACCCGTGCCACACGTGTCTTCCAGTGGCGGGTCAGTTAGGCCCTACAGCACATAGTCTGTTCTTTCTGGAGAGAGTTTAGTGTATGTTCATTTATCTCTGTGCATTTTTGCTCAGTCTGACTCAGGCATGGTTAGGGTTTTGCTTCAGATGCATGCCACAGATGCACAGGCAAACGAGCTCACGTACAAAGTGGGGTTGATGCAAGAACGCTTGGAGACCGAGAAATCCACTCTTATCCAGGCGTCCCTCAGCACAGACAAATCCAAGCCCTGAGCCGCACCGCCAGTTTCAGCCCTGAAGACTCCATCCAGTGAGCCCCACGGCCGGGCCCGCCTTTCTGCCTGTGGTCACAGCTGTCCGGCGGGTGTGCTAATCGGACGCCGACGCCTCATGCGATCAGCTGAGTCGGGGGTGGGTTCCTTCCTGATCCCTAAAACACGGCGCTGCAACAGGAGCGGGGGGCTGCACAGGTGGGTCTGCCCCCGAGAGGACTCGGGGAGACGCAGCTCCCTGCGGCGGGCGCCGAGTGCCAGGGGCGGCCTGGCGGGTTCCTGTTCGGGACGCGTTGATGAGACGTGCCCATGCTTCTCATCGTCTGCTCCGCTGAGGTCTGTTGAGTTCTGCTCTCAGCTGGCACCAGATGAGGCATCGGGGACACAACTGCTTTCTTTCCTCACTCTTACAGTGTTGAGTAGAGACAGATACTGGTCAACTGGAATATGAACGAGATAATGGTCATAAGGTGCACAAGGAAATAAGCAGCTGTATTCTAAAGCCGCATCAGTGAGCTTTCTCTTTAAAGGACCAGGTGAAAAATATTTTGGGTGTCGCAAGACATGCTTTCACTGGTTCAGCTACTCCACTCCGCCACCGTAGGATGCAAAGAGCCACAGGCGATGTTAAAAAATGAGTGTGGCTGTGTTGCAATAAAATTTTATTTACAAAAACAGGCAGCGAACTCAGTTTAGCCCGAGGGCTGTGCCATGCTGACCCTGAGTTACCAAGAATAACTGAGTGATGGGGACTGTCGATGGTATAGGAAGACAAGCCGTCTCTGAAGAAGTAACATTCAAACTGATTTGCAAAAGATGAGAAGGAGCCAGTTATAGGGAGAGCATCAGGAATTGCCCTCCAGAAAGAGTGAGAAGTGCACAGGCTTTGCAGGGAAAGGACGTGGAATAGTTAATGAAGAGAGGAGGCTGGGTGCCTGGACTTTAATGAGAAACCAAAAAAACATCATTGTTAAGTTTTGAGAGAGGGACAGACGTCAGCTTAGGCAGTTCATCAGATTGGAGACAAAGCTGAAAACCTGGAAGAATCAGAACCAGTCAGCCAGAACTAATTGGCATCTTCCTGGCACATTGACGTGTCCCGGTCACTGTGTCTCCCTTCCTGTCCCTCCACAGGATTCAGAGTCCCTGGAAAAGAATCAGATTGCCCTTGACCACACCTGTGGAGTCACCAGCTACAAGACCGCACAGAGTGGAGGCAGGGACAGTTCCCAAAGTGAAATCGAAGTTCTGCGACCAAAAGGAGGAAGGATGTATTGTGGGCTTGCAAGAACACAAATGCTTATCCACCACTGCTCTTAGAGAGCATCCAGAAAAGAAAGAGAACTTCAATCTTCATTAAACTTATTTAGCATGTATTTAACCTGTATCGATGAGCAGATGCAACCAGAATGGCGATGCGCTGACCCATTCTTGGTTACTGAATGCCTGTCTTTACCCCTGGGAGTATCTTTGCTCTGAAACACGCTCTACTTGGGAGTGTAGCCATGTCCGCTGTCCCTGACACAGCACTAGCTTGATCCGTGTTGGTGTAAATACTCCTGAGCTGTGTCCTGAGATGCAGCTTCATCGCTTGGTCACAGTTCCTAGCCTTTCGCACTCTTCCTCTTGCTCTTTGTCAGGTGGGCCCAGTGTGGCATTTTTTCCTGGGGCTAATTTTCTCACACTGCTTGGGGCAAAACCTGGGTGATGATGCTACCCAGTGCCCTTGAAATGGTAAGATTCTTCCACTCTGGGTTTGGGGAACAGGAAATACTTCTGGCTCTGGGTGGTTTCAGAGATTGCTTTTCTCTAAACCTCACAAGTGGTCCTTTCCCAAGGTATGAGCTGCTTCCTCATGAGCATGCCCTGGTGATCAGCACTCAGTGGAAGTTCAGGACGGACCCTCTGCAAAGCCCCAGAGCTGTCTCCATGTCCACCTCTCCTCCGGTGCTCAGTCCTGCCCTGGCTTCTCCAAGTCTTGTTTCCTTAACTCAGGCAGTAGGTTGCACGCCACCGCCTTCCCCTCGCTGAGCATTGGTCTGGAAACTGTCTCTGGACAGGGCTTGCCTCACCTGCTTCCTTTTCCTCTAAGGTCTCTCCACCATGATGCCTCCTGCCCACTTCTTAAAAACTGTTGTTTCTAACGTTTCGCCTATTTTTAAAAATTGTTTAAAGAGAGAGGGTAAATCTAGTCCCTGTTACTCCATCTTGGCTAGAAGTGGAAGTCCTCAGTGGCTACGAATTTTTTCCCTCCGTTTTTCCACGTATACCTCCTGGCGCCTCTGTTTGTACACAGCAGCTCCTGGATGGTCACATCATGAATTTTAGCAAATCTTGTCATCTGAATAGTTGGAGCAATCTCCTAAGGTGCTCTGACCAGCATTAAGATCCCAAGAGGGAATGAATGAATGAAAATGTATTGGTGGGTTTGCAAAAAATATCACTTCGAGGTTAAGTGAACTTTCCATTTTAATAAGGAATCAAGGATCTTAAAAATGTAGATGTCAGTAATTATTTCTATAATACCCACTTGAATAATTTATTTAATAATATTTCTTTTGGGTCTTTTGTACCAGTTTGTATAGATGACAGTTTTGTCTTAGAATAGGAACGCCCTAGGCCACTGTTTGTATATGGACGGCATGTTTATTATACACTTTGTCATAAAAGATAGTCCAAATTGGTGGTGCAAGAGGATATAAAGGTGCATTTTGTTAAAGTCAACTCGGTGTCTCAAAACTGCCTTCTCTCTGTCCCCTCTGACTTCTGGCATGAAGTGGATGAATGCCTTCTTCATGGAAGAACGGAACGCACGGTCAGTCTGAAAAAGGAAAGGTATTTGAAGTCGCTGAATACATTTTAGAGTCTTAGAACTAGAAGGTACATCAGATCAAGCTGGATCATTGCTTATGATATATTTTACCTAAAAAACTTATAAACCACCATGCAGATTTTAATAATTAAGCATCTGTGCTAGAAAGAAATTACTCAGGATACCAAATGTAACACTCCATCATGCATCTATATAAATTATTGAGTATCTCCAGGAATGGACGTTTTAATAAATTATGTTCAAGGATACCATGTACCCACGTAGGATATGAAGGTTTTTAAGACGAATGAAAAAATTTTAATTTTTGTGCTTTTACTTTGTACACAATACACTTTTTGAGAAGGTGATGATTTGATACTGTTTGAGGGGCTCTATTTTTAATGATTTTTACTGGTGTTGAACACATTTAGTATTTCATCCTTTATACGTATATAATATCTATATAATATATGTTATTTTTAGAATATTAAAATCAAATTACCTTCTTTTTTTGAAAATTCTGTTTCTTTTAGATGCTATATTGGATGTTTAAATATATAGTATATGTATACTGTTTCTCAAATGTTATTGTATATTCATCTCAATTTTTAAATTAAAAAAGTGCATTTTATGTATGTATTTATCTTATGCAATTTATAGACACATCCATAATGTTAATTAATCTCATGGATTTTTGCCTATGCGTCAGTTAGCTACTGCCATAAAATGCCACTTAACAAACCATCCTGAAATGTACCTGCTTACAGCAGGCACGCATGGTTATAGCTGAGACTCAGACGACACGCCAGGCTTGGCTGGGTGGATCTGCTGATCCTGACAGGGCTCCATCGAGTGTCTGGTACTCAGCTACGGATGGGCTGGGCTGGACCGGGCTGTGTGAGCTCCATTCTTCTCCTGGAATCAAGAGCTAGTCTCGTAATAGTCTTTGCAGAGCAGTGGTGGAAATGCAAGAGACCAAGCTCGTCTGTTTCCACCTCAGCCTTTCACTCTTCTCCCTCCTCCCCCTCCCCTCCTCCCCCCCTCCTCCCCCCCCTCCTCCCCCTCCCCTCCTCCCCCCTCCCCTCCTCCCCCTCCTCCCCCTCCTCCTCGTCCTTCTTCTGTCTTTCTGTCTGTCTGTCTCTGTCTCTCTCTCTCAATAGAATGCCAACATTTTACTTTTCTGCTAAGTTGGCAAATTCAAATAAAGATTATATAGCTTTTTGCCTAAGCATTTAAGTAACATTTTAATTTAAAAAAAAAAAAACTTCTTTAAAGATTTACTGAAGTAACACTTAAATTTATTCCATTATTTATCTAAGGTAGTTTTGGCTCCTCCAGTTACTTCAAAAATAATTACCTAAATGAATCTTACTCTGCACCCAGGGAGCCAGTCAAGGTTCTGAAGGGACGTCGAACTCTCTCACTGGATCTGCCACTGAACTGTGCTTCATGTAGCTGTGCTGACCTCTACCCCCCTCAAGTGATAAATTGCTGTCTTTATTTTTACTTTATTTCTATGGAAAGTAAATACAGCCAGTGTATAGGATGCCAAACTTCTCCTTTCGAAATTGCTTTCATTTTTCAAAAACCTAATTGGCATCGTAGTCCTGTGTTCTTCCCAAGCTCCTTCTCCACGGTTCTGAGCGGATACAGTTCTCCTTGTTAGTTCAAGCATCTCTCTGCCGCTTAAATTTCATACATTAAAGTTTTAAAAAGCACGGTTCGTTGTATTTTTTGGTTATTTAAAATTTGGGGGGTAGTTTAAGAAAACACATATAGACGACTGCTTTAAAAAAAAGATTTCTCATGTAAAAAAATTACTAATGGTGGGGGTAGAGCTCAGTGGTAGAGCGTGTGCTTAGCAAGCGCAAGCATTTATTCTAATGGAGGTACCGGTTCAATCCCCGGTACCTCCATTAGAATAAATAAATAAACCTAATTCCCCCCCCCCAAAATTACTAATAAGCTATTAATTGACTAGAGAAACTAATAAAAATTGTGTATTCATAGGCGGATTTTCTTCCACCATTAAGTTACCTTGAAAGAAGGGAAATCATTCGCTTGGCTAAAATTAACGCCGAGTGGTAGCGCGGCCAGAGAAGCGCTGAGCAGAAGGCCGGCTCGTGCCGCCGGAGCCGCCGCAGAGACGCGCGGTGCTTCTCTGTCCCTTCAGGGGGCGCTGCGGCGGTGGCGCTTCGTGTCCGGCGGCCCCGCGTCCCCAGCGCCGCCTTCTGCCCCGCAGCAAAGGCAGAGCTGAGTGAGTAAGCGACGTCGCCGCGGCATCTCCGGCCACCGTGGGCGCCGGGCCCAAGCGCCAGTTGACGCCGCCGGGCGGGGACCCCTGCGCGGTCGGGCGCTTTGACGTGTCCTCTTCCCGTCGGCTCTTGTCTGGGACGCCCTCTGTGCACACGCGGTATTTTCAGCCTGAACAAAAGTCCCTTAATTCTTTGTCTGAGACGCTGTGGTTGATGTCCCGGGCGAGAGCGGGGACTCGCGCTGTCCCTGAGTGACGGGCCGCCCTGCCGAGCGCGACAACCGGGGCGGCCTGCGGGGCTCTGAGTCCGCGGCGCGACTCTGTGCCTAAGTGGCCTCCTCTCTCTGCAGGCGAGGAGACTGCAGGCTGCGGAGCCCGGATGGTTCGCCCAAAGCCACCCCGCCGGGAAGGCAAGCTGCCCGACCCGGGAGGCGGCTGCCCTTCTAGGACCTGCTGGCTCTGCAGCGATGTTGGCTGTTCAGTTCGTTTACGATTGAACCAAGAAAGCCTCACAGAGCCTCAGTTTTCCAGAGCAAGATTCATGGGCCTCTTACCTCAGCCTCCACTGTCTAGCTTTGCCCCCGCGCTCTGTAGGACCGTGTGTCACGGCCGAGCTGCCCAGCCCGGCCACACCGTGTCCCCCTGCGCACCGCGTGCACGTCCCGTCCTCCCCGCCTCCGAGCTCCTGGACACCAGAATTCCCAGCCACACTTCGCACCTGACCAACACCTCCTCTGACCTCCTCCTTCAGAAATGGTCAAATGATTCACCCATGGCCCTCTGCTCTCCCTGCTGACAGAACAGCCATGACCCTTGAGGACAGCGACCAGGTCTGAAAAGTTTCTGAAGGTCCCCTAGTGCATGTGACAGTGTCTCAGTGCGCCCAGTAAAAGTCAACACAGGACCGACGTGCTGGAGAGCTGACACTTCAATTGAGTGGTAGTTTACGGGACTGTAACACGACGGTCATACTGCAGTGTCCCCTGAGCTGCTCAGTCCACGCACCCAGGGAGTCCTTTCTGTAGCAAACACTACAGTCAGCCCTCCGCCATCCCCAGCTGGTTGATGCAGACCCACGGATGCGGGGGAACCGTGGGTACCCAGGCCTGCCATGAAGCTGCATGTGGATTTTGGCTGTGGGGACAGTCAGTGCCCCAGCCCTCTGGTTGTTCAGGGATCAGCTGTACGTAAACACAGTCTCATGTATAATGGACCGTAATGATGGTAGCGTCATTCTCCACCAACACACTGTCATCGTATCCTCTCTCCATTTCATCGCTCTCCTGGGCCATTTCTTACTCTCTGTGGTGGGGGCTCTTTGTGCATTGCCGAATTCACCCATCGCGTCAACACTCTGACGAGAGGTAATGTCCCCATTTCACAGATGAGCTGGGAGCTTAGACGCACTTAGTGAAAGTACCACTGGCACCGGGCTCCTCCGTGGCGGAGCAGGGACAGCCGATTGTGAAGCGTACACTCTGCTCCGCTGAGCTTCGCTGCCTCCTGGAACAGCACGTAGGCTGGGGGGCCTCGAGCAGCAAAGAGCCAGTAGCATGGTAGTGGTTCCCCTCCGGATCCGTCAAGGCCAGAGTTCATTTCATCTCGTCAGGGTTGCCTTTCCACCACGTATGTCCTTGTAAGTTATTTTTAGAGTTGAAGATGCTGGCCTGAATTATTGTCACAGGAAAATGGCTCTCAAAGGAACAGAAATGCCTTCTCCCCTTTCCAACTTAGTCTCAAGACATCCAGCAATCAACATGGTCTGGGCTCGCATTAAAAACCTCCCTGTGTGTCTCACTTCTGTGCCTTTACATGCAGACCATAGCATCCGCACGAGGGAAGCCAGAACAGAGCACTCTCCAGGGCAGACACGTTGAAACTCATTTCTGCCCCCAAGACAGGAAGCCCACAGCCGCTCTCATCACTCGCGTCTGAGCGGCGTGGTCCCTGTTTGGAGCTCTGCTGTAAAGCTCAGTGTCAGCCTGTCACTCTGACCTTGACTCCAGCTTTCAATCCCAGTTTTAGAAAGTTGCTTTGACGGAGGGCTGAACGATTCTGTTATAGCCATTTCCACCCATAATTTCTCCAATAAAACGACCTCCAATGAATCACAGCCTTTCTGACAGTTTTGCAGCCGTGCCCTCCTGGCCATGGGCTCTCATGCGCCTTTGAGGTTAACTGTCTCTTTAAATATCTGGTTAGAAAAAGGGAGGGCTGTACGAGGATCAGGACAGACATGCTCATTTAGGCAAGCATGAAGGGTTTTATAGAGACTTGATCACTGCTAATAATTAATGATTAATATGTGCATTAACTTTGTGATAAACCTCAGCCTTGCTTTGCCAACAAATGATAAATCACTTTCAATGTGACAGAAACATTAAAAATAGATCACTGCTGTGTCCGTTAGAATCTCCACGCTCTCCCTTTGTATTTGATTATGTCTTTCTTTCCCCCAGCAGTCACTTCAGAGTAGCATTTGATTATTTTTTTACATATTTCTCTGCAACATTGTTTGTGAACGAGGTTACTAATAAGGTTTTAAATTGCGCCAGCTTTTTCCTTATAATGCTTTAGCTCTGAATAAAGACCTGTCTCCGCTAGGAATGCATTCATTTGTTTGTGCAGCCAGGAGGATGTGATGGCAACCTCTGACCCAGCAGCACAGCAGTGTGAAATCCAGGGTCTTGAAGATGTCACTGCTCTTGGTCCCCTCGCAGCTAGGACACTTCTAGGCACCACCTTTGTGTCCAAGGCAGGAAGAGGTGCAGAAGCTCTGCCAGCCTCGTCTCCACTTCATATCAGCAAAGCGAGAGAGGCAGTGCCTTTCCCGGCAGATTTCTCTTCTTTCTTATGAGCCGCAGCAAGTCTCCTGTTAACTAAAATGTTTAGAAATAGTTTGCACAGGCATGGTGAAAATGATTATTTTATTCTTTCAGATTTGTGTTTAGGGTCTCTCGTGTGCCGGCCACAAGGAAGCCTTCTCCATTTAGGGGTCTGTGAGGACTTTGCTTCCTTTGGTTCTGAGTTAGCGATGCTGAGGGCTTGTGAACCGAGCCCACAGGGGTTAACGTGGGAGAAAGAAATATTCACGACCAGGCATGTGTGTCTGGGAGGGTGATGAGGATGTTAACTGGAGGATTCGACGTGTGCTTTTAGGAACAAACCAGGAGAACCAGATACCTGACCGCGCTGGGGTCTTGGTGACCCAAGATCCGCGTCCAGTTTTCCCACCTGCGGGCAAAGCTGCAGAGTTGGCGATTTCGGGTGCAGATTTCAGACTTCATCTCAGTTTCTCTGACTCTCTGACTGATCACCCCTCAGCTTCTTCACTAATATTATGTATTGCTTAATTATTCATACAGTAACGTAGACAACTTAGAACAAGTTAGTGAAGCAATCAGAAAAGCGGGTGTTAAGAGAAACATCGTTTGACTCTATTATGGGCTGAATGTGTGTCCCTGCCTGGGAATTGCTTTGTTGAAGCCCTAACCCTCAGTGTGACGGTACTTGGAAGCGGGACCTTAGGGCAGGGTGAGATGAGATCGTGAGGATGGGGCCCTCATGACAGGGTTAGCGCCAGCGCCTCGATCTTGGACTTCAGCTTCCAGAGATCGTGAGAAGGACATGGCTGTCACTGGAAGCTGTGCGGCCGTGGCATTCTGTTACCACGGCTCGAGCTGGCTCGTGGAGGCTGGGTCAGGGACTCCAACAAGACGAGGTTTCTTTTGGAGGCTTTTTGTTGTGGTTGCCCTTGTTCTTTTAGTCAAGAAGTGTTTAAAAAAGAAGCATATGTGACCTTCTACACAAGCATAAGAAAGAGAAGCATCATTTAATTGTAGACTTACCTCTGAAAAGAAATCATTTATCATTCACTTAATCAATATCTATTAAGCACCGTTATGCACAAGGCACTGTTCGGGGTCTGGATGTATCATAAAACAATACAAAGATCGAGCCGAGGGAGGCAGATGATGAATAATAAATACCAAAATGAGTAAATTGTGTACAATGTTAGAAGTTAAAGAAACACTTGTACAGCTTGGTGAGGAGGTCGGCATTTCTGTGGTGGCGATGGTGTTGAGGAGAACAGTCTATTGAGAAGGTGGGATTTCAGCAAAGCCTTGAAAAGGTGAGAGGTTTGCCAACTGGGTATCTTGGGGCAAAGGCACAGACCAAGTGCCCATGGCATAAATCATCCAAGTTCGTTAACACATAAATGGTGTATGCAGTCTAGCGAGAACCCCATTAGAAGTCTATGGAAACCATAACAACAACAAAGTTTAATTTTCAGAAATAGTCATTGGATGAGGAAACTAGATCAGAGAAGTGAATTCTAAGTGACACCCAAGAAACAAAGCGCAAGTGTAAATGCTTCCAGTTTCTGCTGCGCTCAAGTTGCGTGCGTGTAGGAGCAACCAGGCTGCGGGCAGCACTTGTGACCTGCAGTTGGCTCCTCCGTAGCTTGTCTCTAGGAAGGTGCACTGTGGGCACTGGGGACATCAAGCCCTTGATTCAGGTAGAATCACAGAATTTGGGGGAAGAAAGGGACACAGTAGTTACGCTCGCAATACAAGGGCAGACTTGTGACCTGTTCTTGTGCAGAATGTATTCTAATAGAGAAGACTGACAAGCATCATGTAGCTGCCGTCAACCGTGCATAATTACAGGTGAATGTTGTGAAGGGGGGGTCCAGTGGTCACGGACCTGTACAGTAATGAAGACGACTCACCGCGGCAAGGGGAGCGTCCCTGGCTGTACAGCCACCCCAAAGTCTGAAGGACCGCGGGGCGGTGACTCGGTGAGGGTTTGAGGGTGGCAGCTGCAGAGGGAAGGTGGCCCTGTGGTGGCAGCCAGCCTGGGCTTGGGCACCAAGAGGCTCATCGCTGCGGTTGGACAGGACCAACAGAGCAGAGACAGTAGTTGGGCCTGAAGGGCAAACAGGCCAGAAGTTGGAGATTCTGGTCTGTTTTCCTCTAAAGGTCATGACTGTCCTTCAAAGTGGGTAAGTGATGCACGGGAGTGTCTTGGACACACTTGGTTTTTGGACGGATGCTCCGGCTGCAGAGGGATGAAGGTTTTGGAGATGGTAATGAATTAAGAGCCTGGAACCTATAACCTAAGGTGGAGATAGTAACAGTTCAGACTCAGGGAGCGGTGGAGGCAATGGAGAAAAGTTGACGGAACCGAGCTGTGTGGGAGAAATCAATCCAGGGAGCTTCTGTGCGCACGCTGAGCAAGGGAAGGGGTGGCTTGAGATGAGTCCAGGTCTGCGGCCAGTGGAGCAGGATGAAGGGCGGTGCTGCCGTGCAGGGATGGCCCTCAGCTGATGGCAGTGGCCTGGACCAACCAGACTCTTGGATCTTGCGACTTTGACGGCTTAGCGGGCAGAGAAGACGGGCAGTGTGTGCAGATGTGTCTGGCGCCCTTGGAGCGCACTGAGAGCGCGCGCCTGGGCCGCAGCGGAGAGCCCGTCAGGCCAGGAGCAGAGGGCCTTGCCGGGACGGACAGGCCTTGTGGGGCCCTGCGCTGCTCTGGGCGTTCTGGTTTCCTGTCTGCTTTCCCTGTCGAGAACCACCCTCACGCATTCCTCAGGGAACCAACTTCCTAGGAGATAAAGCGCAACTAAAAAAAAAAAAATCAAGACTCGAAAGCCTGCGGATGATTCAGTGGGAGCAGCGCGCTCGTCTTTGCAGGCGCGTGTCTGGAAACAGGTACAAACCCTGCTGCTGACTCCCCTCATTAAGGGATGCTTGCGCAGGTGAGCGCCGGTTTTACCTGGGGAAAAGGAGGGGGCGTTTGGAAGCCCCACTAAGCTGGGGGAGGCGGGGGGCTGCTTTTAAGGATACTGTTTTGGTGGGGGGAGTTAAATCTGTAACAGTATCTCCAAAGCAGAGCGTTGTATTTAGGATGTTGAAAAAACACGGTGATACTTAATGCAGAGCGCAGCTAGGGGTCCCTTTTGTCTGACTCAGTTCTCAGCAACCCCGGCAGTTATTGCAGGACAAGTAAGACGCTGCTGTAAAGACTCACAGGATTAAGAGAATGGCTGTGATTACAGCACGTTTGCATGTTGCCCAGAACTTGTGGTGCTGGAGCCCAGTAGCCAGGGGACCCAGAGTGGGAGGGCTGGACGCCAGCCCTCTGGACAGGCGTGGCCTTGGCCGGCTCCCTCTCCCTCCCTGTCCTCAGTTTGTCCATCTGTCACGTGAGGCAGCGCTGGCTCCTCCCTCAGGAGAGCGTCCTTAGGCCTGAGACAATGAGGACACACGATGGCAGCCACAGTCAAAGTTTAAGCTTTGTAGGAACCAGGGTTAGAAGCAGAGGAAGGACACCAGGTGGAATTAACCGTGACAGCACCCGCCCTACCCGGCAGGCACTGTCATTCAGCACGCAGTGAGAATAAACGTTACTGCTGCATTTTACATTCTTTGTTTTTCATTCTGTGTTCTCCAAACCCAGGATGGGGACAAGACCTCTAAGGGATACAGTGTGCTTCAAAATAAAACGAATGGCGCCAGTCGGGAGATGGTGAGGAAGCCGCGACACACTCCTAGGGCTAGAACCATCCTCACTTCCATGTGGCTTTAAACCATTTTTATCACAAAAATTACAGACTCCCAAAAACTCATATGAAAACTTGTCATTTTCATAATCTTTTGGTTCTGTTACATTTACCTGGGTATCTTCAAATGATCCAATTGACTAAAAAAGGACTAATGTATATATTTTTATGTAATGAAATGAACTCAGGTTTAATAGAAACCGTCTCCAGGAGAAGTACCTGCTGTGAACACCCACGCGTTGACTGGTACTTGAGCACCTTTATCTCCGGGCTGGGAATGCGAGCGCCTGCCTGTCTGCCCAGCCGTGCGGTTGTGGGAATTAAAAGTCTCCTACGTGGCAGGACGGTAGATCCTTTTTAGGGAGTTCATGAAATTTAAAACTGTGACCGTGAGACGGTCAACTTGAGCCAGAAAAATGGAAGCAGCTTCCCAGCGAATCCGGCGTGTTCACGTATTAGAGTATTTATCCGGCCTTTGGATCCCTAATTGTGTGTGCAGGACGTGGGAAAACCTGATGGGAGTTTGGGGAAAAGCAGTGAAAAGGATTAAGGGGCTGTTTGCATTGATTGATGAGGACACATTAAAGGAACGCAGCATGAATAAGTCCCCTAAGTGACGACTGAGGGGGACATGATCCACGTCTGCGAGTACCTGCTGGGTGTGAGCGCGGGGAAGGGAGACAGATGAGGGTGCGGGGGAACAGGATGGGGAATAACGAGAGGGAGTCGGGAGAGTTCATACGAAAGGAAATCGTCGTCACTTTCTCCCCCCGGGAACTGTCCGTCCGGGAAGGAGCTCAGACCGTGACTGGAAGCTGTCAGACTGCATGCCGTCGGGCCGTGAGCACGCGGGCTCGGAGGGGAGCTCGCCTAGCAGAGCGGCCAACAGACAAGCAGCCCCGGGGCCCTGGGGCCGGGGTGTTCTCCAGGCCCTGCCCTCCCAGGACGCAGGGTCAGCTGGCCGGCCGCCGGCTCTGGTAACAGCTCTGTCCTAACGCGCCAGCTCCTTGGCTGGCTTCTGCCGAGGCCATGCTAGCATCTCCACAAAATACCTATATGATTGAGGTTTCATTGACAAAAATTGTGTATGTTCAAGGTGCACAACGTTATCTTTTATTGTACGTATATGTTGTGAAATGATTAATCAAGCATCACCTGACAGCGTTTCCTTTCTGTGGCGAGAAGGTCTACTGTCCTAGCAAATTTCAAGAACACAAAACAGTATTGCTGAGAGCCACCTCGTGTACGTCAGGTCCCCAGAGCTTGTCCATCTTGTAACTGAAGCTCAGTACCCCTTGACCAGCCCGCTAGCACCCAGCGGCTTACTAGCGCGTGTGTTCACACACACAGCAGAATCCGAATCCGCCGGGGTGACCACACTCCAGGTGCAGCCGCCTCTGTGTCCACGCTTTCTTATCTCTCCTGCAGAAAAACAGGCAGCGACTCAGAACTCCTCGGTCTTGCCTCTTGCTGACTTCCCGCACCTCCCCCTGGACTCCTCTCAGGAAGCACGGAGAGCAGCTTAGCCAGGCAAGCATGTGTCTGAAGGATAACATTTTTGGGCGGACTTCTCTGACCCCAGGGCATAAGGCTTGCTATGAATGTCCTAACATCATGTTCCCTTCTTTCTTCCCCTCACACCCTTTTCCCTGTCCCCTCCCTCCCTGAGGTCTGAGTCTCCACTTGGAAGAAACAGAGAGAGACTCGGGGAGAACTTTGGCGTCAGGGGGCCCTCAGCCTTGCTAAATCACGTGGGGAGTGATGTGGCTGATCATTTGTGAGCTTGGCCAATCCAAATAACAACTAATTTTCAGTAAAGCCTTAACAGTGAGCATTTTAACCACCACTGCACGGGATGCGAAAACGTTAGATTAGTTTCGCTTGTAGGACGTCATCAGCGAAGAATTCCTCCGCTCATTTTTAAGTAGTAATAGAATTACCCTCTTGGCTTCTATTGAGACTGCAGCTGAGAATCTCAGCCCGAGTCACACCGCAGCCAAAAAGGGGTAAAGGGCACTTACGTACGGAGTCATCCTTGAAGTGCAGCTGCCGGTGCACTTGCAAATAAAAGCACGATGATTGGAAAGGAGGTGGTACCAGCATCTGTTTCAATGCCTGCAGCTCATGGGGAAAGAGGAACGCAGCACCCTCTCCATCTATCAGTTAAATGCTCTGAGCCAGAACATTGTGTGGGTTCCAGGCAGGTCACAATAGCTCGCTGTCACATTTTGCTGTCGGCTGTGACCCTAGAAGGAAACTTTGAGCAAGTCAATAACTAAAACATATCGTTTATCAAATGGCTTCTAAGCAGCATGATTGAAATGGGAGATTCCCTCGCCAATGAGATGATAATCGCCTGCCTGTGGCACAGTAACTGGGGTTTTGATTTTTCGTATTTACTGCTTTTATTCTTAATGTTATGTTCCTATTGTTTAGTCCTGTGGGTGGGATAGTTGAATGCATAGTGGTCGAGACTTTCCTTTAAAAGGATGGGTTTAAGAGTGTTTCTAAATAAGCTATAAGAGATTATGAGTGAAATACATACATTTTTTCCAAAGAAAAAAGATATCTCAGAATTTGTTGGCAAACAGGAATATGTAGGAAATTACTCTTATGGCATTAACCCCGGGAATAAAGCACTTAAGAAATTTAAAGTAAACAGATTCTAACACACGTAACATGAAACAAAAATACAAAACCATTTAGCCATTTTTTTCATCTGCCCATAGTTTGTCCTCAGTGGTAATCATGATGGTTAAAGCTGTTGGTCACCAGTTGCTCGAAAGCCCACGTGACACTCATTTTGAACTTTTAGGTCAGGAAAACTTCCCCTTGCAAGCCAGAAGAATTCTACTTTCACGCGAAGTCTTGGCACAGCGTACGTGCTTATGCAGAACGGTGCTTCGGTTTCCCATGACGCCCTAATGAAATGAATGGCATGCACCCAGATGGAACCATATTGCTTCCAGGGATGTGATGTCAGAGCTCTTGACCTCTCTTTCGCTGTCTGACTACGCGGAGGCCTCTGGTGTGATTCCCTGAGTTTCTGCCTGTCTAAATTTGTGAATGATTCTACAGTGAAACATTTTCTAGTGAAAATGAAGAATTAATTTCTTAATGCCTTGAAAATCCCAGTTCTAATATTTTTGTGCTCTAATAATTGTCCTTAAGTAGATGGGAAATCAGCCAGCTTGCTTCTTCGGATTATAAAATATTCTTAATGCAAATAAGTCATTTGTGGTCATATTTCAGTCAAAATATACTAATCAGCAAAGGAAACAGCATTGACTGCAAAAGAAGATGACACTTTTTCCAAAAGTCTCTATAGTCACGTTACCCTGATTTTTGCTTTTTCCTTCACATCTCCTCTATAATGTTTACCAAAGAATCAAAGCACTTGCTGTTCATAAATGGGCACGTTGCAACATTTGCTGTTTACAAAGAGGTTAACACGTGGACCACAGCTTTCAGATTTTATTAGTAATGAATACTCTTTTTTCTGTCTTACGAGGTGTGTGTGTGTGTGTTTTAATATTAACTTTGCTGGAGTCCTTTGGTGGGAAGAAGAAAAGGAAATGAACTGAAGGTTCTGTAAAACATGGGTTTTAAATGAGCATAAGCACTTGTCAGCAATTTTATTATCAGGAAAAAATTTCCTGTACAAAGTCATTTCAGCCGGTGAATCATAAAACCTCCTTGCATCTCGGTTCTCCCTTCACAGGAGACACAGGGTTCGCTTGTGGCATTCTTGAGGTCTATTTAATGAGCATTTGCAAATAAAGTCTAACTCTTACAAAAGAGTCATAAAATAGAATAGTCATTCACTAGACCCACGCGTGTAAGATTTTGTGTCCAGCCCCACGTGGTTATTAATGTCAGATTTCTGCATTCAAAGAAGGGACGAGCTGCAACAAAGGCTGAGGACCGGCATGACTCACAGCTCTGGGTGAAGCCACTGTGCACCGGAAGAAAGACGCTCTGCGGTGGCCAAGCGGGCGCTGCCCACCCCAGGGGTAACGCCCTCTGCGGCGAGATCACACAGGGCCACACGCCTGGAGTGAGTGCCCGGTGGGCTGTAAGCCGGCAGACAGGGCATGTTTGCTTCCTGTACAGCGGTACCCTGGGGAGCAGTGCGCTGCGGAGCTGCGGGGATGATACATTTCAGATGCTTCTAATAGTCCAGGAAACAAGGTCAGCGGACGCTGTCTGGGTTTGCCTTTGCGTCTGCCTTGGGAATGCCATTTTGTTTCTGAGGATTCTCAGCGTCTTCAGTTTTTGAAAGGGTTGGGATAGGAATTCAAAACCCACCTGCGGTGGGATGAACTGAAATCAAATGCAGGGACACTTAGAGCTGCCCTTCGACGCGCTTGTTGTCTGTGCCAAGTGCAGGCGAACCACGCAGCGTCCCGTCAGTTAGGCGACCAAGGCCGGACGAGTGAAAGGCAGCTTCCACAATGCGGCCGCGGAGGCCCGGCCTTGAGGCCTGAGTCTAAGGGCCCCGCACCCCTCACTCCAGGTCGCTGCCGCCGGGCCGTTGATTCAGACAAAGGCGATTGTGGGGGGGATAAAAGCAGCACCCGTGCAGTGGCCGCAGGGCACCCATGGGTCTGCTGGGACCACATGAAAGCAACTCTGTGGACGGAAAAAGACCATCTTTTGGATAAAAGATTCTTCTGTTGGCCAAATGGAATCCCTTTTACTGTAACTGTTGACTAATTGTCCTTCATTTCCAAAGAACCTCCCACTCTTCTCTCTCCATTTCCTCACCTAAGTGCCGTTTTCAGATTAGCAACATTTCAGCAACGATGGATGTTACCTGTTTGAATTCGCGTCTGCAGGAATAGCTCTGGGGATGCAGGTAGGGCCCTGGAACGGCAGGTCCAGGTGTCTAGCAGTTAAGGCGTTCTCTCTAAAAGCACAGAACCCTGGTGAAAAGGAGGCTGGCCTCCTAGAGAGGAAGGGAAGACAGACTGTCTCCTGTCCCCTGCGGATCTGGTAACAACTGTGGTCTTGGAGGAAGGAATCATTCTGGGGACCTGATGGACAGAGTGGTGACAATATTTACGGAATCAGTTCTCAACACATTTTGTCAACTCAGAAGGAAGTTCTAAGCAAACAAGTTTTCGTGTGTGTGTGTGTGTTACTGATTTGGTAATAGGGAAAATTGAGAATTATATGCCTTGCCCACTGGAATATGGAGTAAAAAGGGAAAAAAGAGAAACATTCAAAGGACACTAAAGTACTAACAATGACGGTGATGATGGCAAGCGAGGTGTATTAAATACAGTGCCTCCTCTCCTCTCTGCGCAGCTGGGAAGGGAGCTTGCGTGTGAGCGGCGCGCCCTGCGGGGACAGAGAGCCAATACGCTGCTGCCTGTCTCCCTGAAGTTTGAAAGGAACAGTGACTTCTATGGGTCTGAATTCTTCAGATTCCACATATAAGTGAGATCAGGCCATGTCTGCCTTTCTGTGCCTGGCTTAATTCACTTAGCATAAGGTCCTCCAGGACCATCTGTGTTGTCCAAATGGTAGGATCTCCTTTTATAAATTTTTTTAAGGCTTATTCATATTCTGTTGTGTGTATGAACACACCCTAGTAAACCAGTGACTGCTACGGGGTTGGTCAAGGGTACAAAGCTTCAGTCACAAGACAGATAAGCCCTGGGGATCTGAGGTGCACACCACGTTTAATAACACTGTTTGGGGTTCTTGAAATTTGCTAGGAGGGTAGACCTTAAGTGCTTTCACCACAGAAAGAAGCTGTGAGGTGGTGGACGTGTGACTTAGCTTAGTACAGCAGGCATTTCACAGCACATGCGTATATTAAAATGTAACACTGGACACCTTGAATATACACAATTTTTTTTGATGGAACCTCAATCACAATGTCTGCAGCTTGTCACAAAGAACTCAAACATTGAGCATCAGGAATGCCTGTCCCACTCTGTCGCCAGGAAAGTTCCCAGAGGAGGCAGGAGCTGCCCCAAGATTGGGCAGCATCACTGGTGCTTTAGAAATCACGTTGTCCGCCACCCCAATTTTTCACATTAAGGAATGAGTCTTCTGGAAAGTTCTCGAGTTTGCATGAGTGTTCTGGGTCTTAGTAAAAGAAGCCACGTCTCGCGGTGCCCAGGCCAGAGCGGCCACTCCCCGGCCCCTCGCTCCTGCTCTGCTTCCATACCTCTGCAGATACCTGGCTTGGAGCTGCTTTTCCTTGTTCATTTACTGACCTCTGAGACCAAGGTGAGTGTTATCCAAAAGGAGGTCGTTCCCCTTATGTCTGAAAAATAATGGTATTGCCTGTGTCTTGGTGGCTATTGAACCACCGTATAGATTACCTGCACAATATGATGAAAGACTGTAAAATTTTTGCAGCGATGATAATGGGGTCAAGGGTACAGCAAGGAGTTAATCAGAAGGGTTTATTAATCAGCACGTCTCCAACGGAGCCACTCAGACTGATTAATAACTTGGTACACAAAGCGGGTGTGAAGTCGAAAAATCAATGACCCCGTCGACAGCACTGTGTCTTCTGCATCAATTGCATCGAAATTTCAGATTATTAATCACTGGCCCAATAACTGTGAATAAAAGTGACCAGAGTAACGTGGACCAAGGGAAGCGAGCGCCACGCGCCCTGGTGGAACGTCTGTGAGCTTACGCGGAGCAGATCTCCCCCTCTTCACACGGGTGCAGCTCCCCTGCCTGGTTTAAGTTTTGAATAACAACAGCAATTAGCCCACTCAAAGAACTCATTGCTTGCAAGTTTTTATATTTCAACACAAAGCCATTTTTAAATGGCAGACGGAATAACATTTCAGTCTAGGCAAACGAGACTTTTAAAGTACTGAGTTATGCATAATTTTATAGTATTTCCCACTAGTTATAAAACAGTAAAGCAGTGCTTTCTAAAAATTCAAGGAAGAGTGGAAGTAATGGTTGCTTTTAAAACGATTTTTATAAGTCAGAGAA
Organism: Camelus dromedarius; assembly: GCF_036321535.1. Classification (NCBI taxonomy): domain Eukaryota; kingdom Metazoa; phylum Chordata; class Mammalia; order Artiodactyla; family Camelidae; genus Camelus; species Camelus dromedarius. The sequence goes on from NC_087461.1 coordinate 2,610,682, forward strand.
CATTAGGAAGAGTGTGATTATAAGCCATGCTTATTTTAAACAACATATTTCTCAGTAACAAACATGACATGCTAGTTACACACGCTGACTCACGACGGGCTTGTGATGACACGGCTGTTTCTTCGTGCAGTCTACTCCCGAGGGTTCCACTTTTCAATGCTAAAAAAATGGGAAACTTTTCCCCCCTCATTCAAACTCATTCCTCTTTTTTGAAAATACCTCAGGTGTTCGGTTCACAGAAACAGAATGACTGACCATCCACCTTACTTGCATTCCTTGACTTGCCAAGACTTCAGAATTCTCAGCATAAAAAATGGTCGATTTGGTGAAAAGCTGTTCTTAGAAGACGCTTCCTTCTCCCTTATCAGATTTCAGAGTTTATGACCAAGAACTTTGCAGCCAGCCAGACTGGGTCAGGTCTCACCCTGGCCCTAATCAACTGCGACCTTGGGGAAATTACATACTCTTTCAAGCACCAGAGTCTTGCATCCAGATAATTGAACATGATCCATCTCTCTGGTTATGGTCAGGATTAAATAAGACAAGATATGGAGTAATTATTCAATAAAAGTGTGCTTAGTGTTTGTATTAATATTTCACTATCGTGAATAAAACAGCCGTACATTACAGAAATTAGCAGAGGAAAGGCATTTTCTGAGCCTCCACTCTATGAACAATGGCCAAGTACAGACACAGGGGTAGGAAGCTGCTAAGAAGAGGTGGCTGGGATGGACCTCTGGACCGAGCGAGCACGGCTTGCTGACTAGCCTCCAGAGTTCTTTCACATGTCCCAGTCCTTAATGTCTGCATCCCAAAGGGGCAAGACAGGAATGAAGGTGGGGAACGCAGGGTGCTGGTGCTTTGAATCTGCTGGACGCCACGTCAGCTGGTCTGGGAGGGCGGTCAGCAGTGGGGGAGGGGCTCCCACACTGGCGGCTGCCTCTCTGTCTGCATCTCCATGCTCAGAAGCAGCCATCCCAGCACAGAGCCCTGGTGTTCAGGAGACAGGGTCATTTACTGCCCCCTCCCCAACCACCCCCCGCTCCTGCTTGCGGTGTACACGCAATTTTTCCAGGAGCACCTGGTCAGGTGCCTACCAAGGAGCTGGGGGTGGAGGATAAGTAGCTGCTTCTGTGCTGAGAGCTGACACTGACCACAGCTGACTGCAGTTTACCATCCAAGGCGGGAGGGTAGAGCTCAGTGGTGGAGCATATGCTCAGCATGCACGAGGTACTGCGTTCAGCCCCCAGTACCTCCATTAAGAAAAATAAATAAAGCCTAATTACCATTCAAGTCTTCCCTGGAAGTTGCCACCCTTCAGGAGACTCCAGAGCTCCCAGGTAACTCCACCAGACAGAACCTTCCCCGGGGGAAGTGGTCTGGATGGGGGATAGGTCCCCAATGTTTCCTTCTCTGCCATCTTCCCAGAACCCTCCCTGAATTATTTGTTCTTAATTCTCATGTCACATAATTTGAACAAGAATAAGGATAATAATTGCATAAACTGCATGAAATAATGCAGTCCCATTTCCTTTCGTATTTTTCTGTTGGATTTGAAAGTTATTTTTGGCAAATCACATTTTTAGTATTTATGGATATTTGCAAAAGTGATTTCCACTTTTTAAATAATATTTAGTGGGCTAGCAATGCCAATGAATTACATCCTTTTTTGGAAATCAGCTTCTTAGAGCATTAAAAAGGATTTAGTTTAGCTTAGTTTTGTATGATTTTCTTAGAAATTTTTTCCACTTTACATGGTATTTAATTTTTTTATTATTTTTACACTCAGAACACAGCAGGGAAAATTATAATCTCATTTCTAACGTGGAACAGAGAGAATTTTTAGCTTCTCAATTCAGAGTGCTCTCAGGTGCACAACAAACTGATTGTAAGTGTGAGATCCTTTGTGTTGTCCTCTCATTAAAAACTCAAATGTACGATGGCCCCAATGTGCTCAGACTTCAGTGTGTGTGGGACTAACTGGGAATTTTGTCACAATGAAGGTTCTGACTTGGTGGGTCCGGGGGGCAGCCTGAGGTTCCGGGTTTCTAAGGAGCCCCCAGGTCATTCTGATGCTTTTGTCCTGCAGTGTAGTAGCACCTCTAACCAGTAGCCCTCTGGAGAGGAAACAGGAGAAAGCTTACGTGTTTGCTTAGACACTGTTTCCCTCACCCGCCCGGGCAGCAGGACCATCCGTCTCCCTACCGTCCACCCGTTCACCTCTGGGTCCTTCTCTCCACCCACTCATCCTTCCATGTTTTCATTCACCACCCATCCACCCCATCCACCCATCCACCCATCCTTCTTTCCTTCCGTCCATTCATCCTTCCGTCCGTCCAAGAAATATTTATTGAGCACCTTCCATGTACAAGGGTCTGTTCTGGACCCAGGCGTCAAAGTCCCCATCCCAGTGACCCACAGCTTCTGACAGGGAAAAATATAATATGAATACTGAATAGATACATGAAACAGATCACTTTAGAATGCAGCGATTGCCACAAAGAAACGAAGCCAGTGAAAAGCAACAGAGAGTGACGGGGGCAGGGAGCCCACCGCCTGCCTCCCCAGGACTCGGTCTGGATCTGTACCAGCTTACACAGGTGACTTGCCGGGCCGCTGCTGCGCGCTCCTCCGCTCAAGCCTCGTCTTTGAGACGCGGGGATGACTGAACGCGGTGATCCTTGGAAGGACTTGCCAACGCAGCGCAAGCACTCAGTGCGTGTTAGCTGTTACTATTTTCTGAGGAGGTGATATTTGCAAACCACATTTTGCAGTAATACAGAGAAAAGCCTCTCACACAGAGATAAGACTTTATGAAACCGTTAAAACACCTAATATGCCCCGAGATTAGAGAGCAGTGAACAAATTGAGAAATCCAATGTTTCAAAAAAATATAGGACGAATACGGCTGGAAATGGGATTTTGAAGGTAGTTAAGAGGACAGAGTTGGAAAATGAAGGACAGTTGTGTCTCATACGAGGGAGTTTGGCTGTTACCCTGAGCTGTGGGGCCCTGGCTTTCAAACTCCAGTGGGTAAAATCACGCAGACGTCTTGTCCTTGGCCCAGAGTCTCTCATACATTTTCATTTTAAGAAGGCTGTAAAGCAAATATTCCTTTGGACAGGAGAAAGCCAACAGGAAATGTGCAAAACTCTGCAAGCTAAAGTGTGATCACGCTAATGCAATTAGAAGCTGTAGGAGAAAGTTCAAAGATTTACCTCGAATAGAGCACAAACAGAAATTAGGTAGACAGCCCGGGAGGGGACCAGGTCAAGTTATAATATCAATTGTTAATAAATGATACATTTATAAGTAAAATTAACTCTGGGCCATTAGTTAAAAACAGCAGAGAGTTTAGTAGAAAGTGTGTAGCTGCACAGAACAGCTCTGGAGGCTGAATTTTCTATGGTAGGTGGTCCCCTGAAGCCAGGGGGTGGGATAAACTGGGAGTTTGGGATGAACAGATACACACTATTTACAAAGCAGGTAATAAACAAGGACCTACTGTGCAGCACAGGGAACTATAGTCAACATCTTGTAATAACCTATCATGGAAAACAATCTGAAAAAGGATATATATATATATATATATAAAAAACTGAATCACTTTGCTGTACGCCTGAAACATTATAAATCAACTATACTTCAATTTTTTAAAAAGCTATGAAATAACACAAGATATTGAAGACGAGTGGCAAGTGACAGAGCTAATGGAATGGCATTAGAATAGGGAAAAAGCATCTAGATTTGATAGGCATTTTTGGGATGAATAACTAAAATGTGGTAACTGAATATTAAAGTAAAGCAAAGCCAAGTCACAGAGCAGGACCACCGTTTTCTGAACGAGGAAGATGGGCCAAATGGTAGTGACTGTGATTATGAAGATGAGGCAGAAAGTGTAGGAAAGAAGGGTTTCATTTTATTTTCAGTATCTTAAATTTGTTAAGTACCACATACGATGATCTGGACTTGGGAGAGAGGACTCAGCTATGAGATGCTTTAACATGTAACTGGCACGTAGACATTTTAATTACTCCAGAGAATTTCTCTCTCTAGCAATTCTAATAAATGTCTCTAAGAAAACATATCCAACGTACCAAGCATTTCCTCCTACAAGTAAAGTTACTCTACCCTTTATGTTCTGATTTAAAATAAATGGTGTCATCTTCTGCTAACCTCCCAAAGTAGATCTGAAAGGTGTCCTTGAGTTTCGCATCCCCGCGGTCTCGTCCCATCCTCGTGACGCTACTTCCTGTGATGCGGTGAACAAAGCAGCTGTGGGTCCCCCCTCCCCCCCACGTCAGCTCTACTGCCTTAATCCTCACTCGCTTTAGTCATAACCACTGGGGGGGTCTGGGTACATTCCCTAGGGATCCGTTTTCCTTACCCCTCCACATCTAACTTCTTTTAAGAGTCACGATGGATGTCATGTTAGGAAACGTTGCGTTATTCGGAACTTAACAAAAGCGTGCTCAGGATGACAGAGCAACTTGAAACAGCAGCATATGAGGAAGGAGATGGGAACTGGCATTTTATTCCGGGGAAGAGAGGACTGGGATGCGGGGACCCAGACGGCAGGAGACGGAGGATCCCTGGATCCGTGGTGGTGGCCACCAAGCATTAAAAAAAAGTGCCATGCTCCAGTTATCAATCTGTGCGCCCCAAGGAGCCAAGCTGAAGCACGTGGAGAGGCAGGAGCGACAAGGATTTTGGTTTTGTGGCAGGAGGTTGTCCATCAGAGCCAGTCAAGGGTGGGTGGGTGTGCCTCGGAGGGCAGGTGCTCAGAGGGCTGGACGCTCACTCAGGAAAGTTGTTTTGAAAGAGTTGCATCGGCAAGGCATGTCAGGCTGGGAGGGCGTTAAGGCCCGTTCAGATGGAGAGCTCTGTGAGTCTCTGAAATCCATTTTCTCTGCAAACTTGCTGTTCTCACTGATGAATATGCATATGTTTTTCCCAAGCACTTTAAGGAAGACTGAGTTTTGTGAGCCAGTAACACTAAATAAGAAACATTAATATTCTCTCTGGCAGTAGATTTATGTTGAATAAAAATGTCTGGAGAATATGGGCTTTCTAGTTTGGTACATGCAGAGAGTTCATTAGTTCTAAATTTAGACATAAGTGTTAGTGTTGGAGTGACTCCAAGTTTGACTAATACGTCTGAAGATGTCCTGGTTGGAAAAAAAAATGATGGAGAATTCTATTTTTCTACTTCATGTTTGTGGGTGGAGAGGGAAAAACATGCTCTTTTATATCAGCTAATTCCATCTGTTCACGATTACTGAGTAGGTGTGCAACTTAACGATGCCAGGCACACAGTAGGTGTGCAGCCGACGGTTTCAGTTTACAGACTAGCTCTGACTTGGCAGAAGCGAATCAGTCAGCAGGTCCTCAGAGTCTCTTGATTGAAATCAACTGCCGTATGTTTCCCCACGGCAGGCTCTCCAGAAACAGAGGCGTGGCCAGTGACAGGATGTCATTTTGTTTCAACAAAGTTTTACTGAGCACCTACTAGGCTCAATCATAAGTAAACAAAGATAAACAGGGTGCTTCGTTCAACTTCTGCCTGGAGGAACTTGGTCTTGACAGAAAGACAAATTTGAATAAGCAACAGACATGTCACTGCTACTGCTCTAAAACCCTCTTGTTTAGCATCAATTCTCCCAGCAGTCTCAAAAAAATAACTGTATGAATAGTTCATTCTTCTCTAAACTACACTGTTTAAAAGCGTTCGATAACTAAACAAAATAGTTCAGTGGGGAGTGCTACTTTCCCGTATAGTCCCTCTCCATTAATATCAGAAAAAATATAAAAAATAATTTGTTAGAAGTTTTATCTATTTTAATTAATAATAAATAATACTATATATCAATTGAAAATAGTCCAAGATATTTAGCATATTCATTTTTAATTTCTGTTAAAAAGCACAAGTAATTACTATCAGTGGAGAATTCCCAAACTCAACAACGTTCCGACCGTCATCCACCAGACGGGCGCGCTCTTCGCCGGTAGCCGTTGGAGAGCGACACCATCCTTCCTACCGGTGAGCAGGCGGCGGAGCGAGAGGCCAGCAGCGCTTGCGCCTGTGGGGCCAGCTTGGGCACCGGGTCCAGGGTCGCCGGGTAGAACTGGGTGCCACTGGCACTCAGTTACAAAGCAAGCAGCCGCGGGGATCACACTGTGGTTTCACCATCAAAACGGATCCGGGCTCCTTCCCTTCTCCCAGTATGTCCTTAACGTAAAGGGGGTGGTCCTCACGTTAGAAATGTCACTCACACAACCACGTTGACGAAAAGGTTCTGCCATTATAGTCCCTCAAAGACGCACTGATGATTGAGCTTTAGATATTGCTGCCCCACAGGGAAGAAAGATGGGGGTGATTGGCAGTGTGTCTCCATCTGAAAGGTCCTTCAACAAATACAAGGTTTCTTTTCCTCCAGAGAGATCTTTGACTTCTTTCTTTGGTCCGTTCTTTGAACTGTTACTGTTTTTACAGCTGGTGGAAATATCTTGTTTAGTATTACATTTGCTACATTTTTGCTGCTGATGTCGGTCCAGTATTAATAAATACTATTATTTTTTGTAATTGATTGTTAGGTGACCTTAATGCAGTCTCATTTATTCTAATATTGGCCTGATTCTTTGGCTTTTGTATGTCGAAGTCCCCACCACCCGCAAATGACGGCTGTCCTGACCCTTCCTGTCACAGAAGCCATGACAGTGAACACGTTTGACTTGGTGCAATCGTAAAGCAAATGGTGGAAAAGTTTTGCATAATACATATTTACTGCAGGTTTTTTTCACCTCTGGTTTATAAACAGATTAAGGAATTTCCTAAGTCTAATCATGGGAAAATATCTGACACAATCAAACTGAGGAACATTTTAGAAAAATGACTGCCTTATAAGCATCAAGAATTGAGATTTTGCCCTGCTTGTCGGCCAGCATGTTAGCTGGCCACAATTTTGTGGATTCTGGGAGAGGACACAAGGCTCCTTCGTGAAAAAGCATTTTTGAAGTTGGTCTTTATGTAGCAATAGTTCAAAGGTCTTGTATGGTTGAGATTGTAGATGTCACGGCTGCATTTTCCACAACAGTTTGGCTTGCTATAAAATTAATAGATTCAAAGTTTTACTTTCTCCTTCTAAGTTATAAAATATTATTTCATTATTTCCTTGCATCCGGTTTCATGGGTCTGATCTTTACTTCTGGATATGGTCTACCCTTTATCTCCAAATGCATTTTAATGATTGCTGGAGAACACATTTTCAGGTATTCTATAACATGTCCTTAAGCAGATTTTTTTTTCAATTCTTTAATTTATAAACCATCTAAATCAGATTATTCTCACCTTTTTAAAACAGTGGTTTTCTTTTGTTTGGGGCGAGTAATTAGGTTTATTTATTTAATTACTTGTTCAGTGGAGGCACTGGGGTTTGAACCCAGGATCTTGTGTGTGCTAAGCACACGCTCTGCCCCTGAGCTGCACCTTCCTCCGCAAGGCAGTGGTTTTCAGCGTATGGTCTCCAGGAGGTAGAACTTTGTTAGAAATGTGGAAAGAATGCCTTGCATAACTTTTTAAATTTTTACATATTGCTAAACCTGAACTATTGTTAAACTGAACCATGAATTCACTTCTGTGAGCGCACAAAGCCCCAAGTAGATACAGCTCCTTAATCCTCAAGCCTCTAATCTTACAGTATTTATCATATTTACAACTTTTGCTTGAATACTGATCAGTGCATCAACATGTCCCTCAAAATTTATAGCCAGACCAAAACTAGGCAAATGTTAGATGACTGAAGGAAATTCATTTAAATGAAAGAAATAATTTTTAAAATCAAAACAGCCTCCTTGAGGACGAAGTTCCCTCCGTAGCTCGTCTCAGTTGTACTTCCAGGCGAAGCCCTCCCCTGCGCGTCCGCCCAGTGCCGGGCCCAGCCGCGGCCGTCCCTTCCCTGGGCCGTGCCACACGGCTGCCACGTGACGCACCTGCCGACCGCCCACCCTTCACAGTGTGTTTCTCACCCGCTCTGTGAGTTTCCTGAGAGAGGTAGCCACCCCATGTCCTTGCCTCCTGCTTCCCTGTCATCTCCAGTGCACTGGGGACGGACTCTCCAGGGACCCTGACCGACTGGGACCTGGGCCTGCTGGCCGAGGGCGGTCTGCACACGCTGTCAGCTGCTCAGAACTCTCAGCAGCTTTCTGCTTTGGGGCCTTCACACTTTGTCTGAAACTGAACTGGTCTCCAGAACGTTCCTCCCCGGATGGTCATGTGCCTGGCTTCTTGTGTGTGTGTCTAGTTTCAGTTGAATTGTCAGCTTTTCCGAGAGGCCCCCCTGGAAGCGAGGCCGTCCGCCGTGTGCCCGACAGGGCGCCCCGGGACTGTCACAGCCCCGCCGGCCCGTCGCTGCACGGTGTCGGTGCTGCGTGGGGGCCCCCTCACTTAGCTACGTGTCTGGGTTTCTTTTCTCAATTGAGAGTAGATGGAGCAGAGAAGAACTTGTTTTTATTGTTCCAAAACCAGGGATGGCCACGGCAAACGGCACGTACGTTGTCTTAAAGTCCTACTGAGATTTTGTTGTTGTTGAATACATAGGTGACAGCTGCTCAGAACTTTTGTGGAACTAGCTTTTCACTATCTTTTCAATATATTTCATGATGACCAGGTTTTATTCTTTATGTTATTTATTTTCTAGAACAGCAAAAGTGTCCAATATTGGGGATGCCTGGTAAGCTAAGCAGTGAAGACTGTGGTGTCGTCCTTTATCCCTAAGTGCTCAGCACAACATCTGGAATATAGAAAGCGATCAAAATGCTACGTGAATAAATATGAGCTACATTAAAAATTATCAAGCATGACTTTTTCAATTTAATATAGCATTCTTGACCAGCAATCACTTCAAACTGTATTTGTTCAGAAGAACAACGAGGAGTTTCGAGAAACGCCCCTTAATTGCTCTTGAGGTTCTGTTCTTCTGGTTAACTCCCTTGTTTAGTACCATTTGTCACGTTCTCCAGCCCTTTGTTTGCTGTTACTTCATTTGCTCTCAAATGATGCAACTCTTATCTGGTGTTGGTCAAATTCAAAGCTGAACTATGTCTGCAGTATCCTTTCTTCTCCCAAACTGCCAGGCACACTCCTGGCTTCTGCACACAGATTGAAATAATCTGTGAAACTCCGGTCTGACGATGTGCCAGGAGCCAGAGGAGCCAGAGAAATGGAACACATGAGGAGCAGGCCCTGACTGTGCACCATTATTACAGCATAAGAAAGCCCAGCAGCTTTGAGGGAGCAGAAAGTTTTAGGACTTTCCTTTTGGAATTCAGTAGCATGTGTAACATTTATAACTTGGGAGTCACTTTTTATTTAACGTACAAAATTCTTTATTGATGCACTCTGGACGTAGAAAAGGTTGTTCATTTATCTTCAATAAGCCCATGATTTATTGAGAGGAATAAAATGCGTATTAATCATTTGAGTTCAGGATATGAAATAATTTTTCAAGTTGTCCAGATGAGCCTGTCCAGTGAAATTCTATCATCAATTGTAGGAGATGGAGGAAACTTGGCCTTGAATGTCAATCTGTCTTCAGACACAGTTTTAATTTCAGCCTCTACCAGGACATCAGGGACTTGACAGTGAGTTATGAATTTCCACTCCCTCAGCTGGACACGCTGCTCACAGATTTTCTGATAACGGGACCATATTCTGGAGGAATTATCACAGATGAACGTGGTTGTTTTAATGAAAGCACAAATCTCTTGTCTTCTGCACTGCGTGAAAACTGTGTGTGTAAAACAAGCCACACAACACAAAACAGGCTTTGGGATGGGTGTGCAAGTCTCCTTTTGAAAATCTTGCGCTGTGGCGTTGTGCTCAGTAAAGACACTTGAGATCATTTCTATCTTCCGTGTACTGAGAATCAGGTTCCATCCGTGAAGAGGAAAACCTGCGTGGCAAAGCGGTGTCAGTCTACCAACAGTTCCCACAGGCCCAAGGCCGGCTCCGTCGCCGCTTTGCCTCCCAGAGCGACACCGTAGATGGCAAGAACGCATTTAGATACGCAGTGTGATGGGGTCGCTGTGGAACACAGAAAGGAAAATCAATTAAATGAATTGCCCTACGCTGATGAGAACACAGAAAAATAACATAGAATGGCAGGCTTTGCTTCAAAGGACAAATTTAAGGGAAGTACCTTATAATGACTACTCATTCTAATAGAAATCAATGGCTGGAAGAAAATTAAAAAAAAATAAAACAGATCAGTTGATGCTGCGTAAGATGAGGACAGTGGATGAGGCAGTGCCGGTGGTACCTCGTGTGGCCTTGAAGCTCTTTGTTTGCTCCCCTGCCCACGGCTGTACACACCTCAAGAAGGCATTCGGTGTTACTCTAAGGGTACGATTAGGTTGCGTATGTGCAGACTCTCACATTGTGCTTCGTGCATAGTAAGGAATTACTGTATTATAGTTATTATCAATAAACTGTCTTGTACAGCACTCAGGGCCGAGCTATGCAGGTAACCGCATATGCAAATGTCCTTTCTGAATGTCGTTTCCTTACTAAAAGGTCCTGGGCTGTAAACCTGTGGTGCTCGGCTGACAGTGATTTTGTCTCTGAGGCGACGTTTGACAATGTCTGGAGACATCTGTGATTTTCTCAATGAGGGAGAGGGTTGTCACAGGAGTCCCGTGGGTGGAGGCCAGGGACACTGCTGAGCACCCCACAGCGCACGGGCCGGCCAGGCGATGAGGACGGCCCGGCCCAACGAGCCAGCCTCGCCGAGGCTGGGATCCTGCTCCGAACCAGGCATGTGACTTCTTTGCTTCTCTTAGCGACTGTGACAGCTGAGAAGAGTCATAATGGAAACTGGAGAGTGCCGCCCGTCCCCGCGCCTCTCCCGGCCCCTCGCTGGCGCTGGGGGCAGGCTGGGCTGGAGGGGGCAAGTAGAGGAGAAGCGCCTTTAGAGGAGAGAGGCGCAGCACGCGAACAAATGGGCTGATCTGCCAAGAAAGTTTGATTACTCTCTCCTCCTCCAAATTCCCATTGTGAGACAAAGGACTGAACGTGAGCTTAAACATTTAGAAAGCAAAAATTCAAAAATCCAGTCCAGATTCACACAAATGTGATATTCTGACAGAGTCCAGGAAGGTCTCTGGGAGGGGGGGTGCACAGCAATGCACACCCAGAATCGTGGAAACACGCAGATGGAAATCCAGATTGGACCTCAATGGTGATTCTTTTGAGTTACTGCCGCCTACAGGTGCTGAGTCAGCTCCAGCTGCTAGAACAAATGCCATAGCCTGGATGGTGAAGCACCAATTCCTCACTGCTCTGGAGGCTGGAAGTTTGAGGTCAAGGCACTGGCAGGCCCCACACCTGGACTGCAGGATGCCCCTTGGGTCCTCACCTGCTGGGGGAAGCTGATGTCTCTTCCTATAAGGACACTAATCCCATCCTGAGGTCCCCACCCTCATGACCTCATCGCCTCCTGGAAGCCCCTCCTCACGCTGAGGGTCAGGTTTCAACATATGATTTTGGGGGGACACAACTTCTGGCCCATAGTATCCACACTAATCAAGGCCATGACAAGGGAAAGTAGAAATTAATGCCAGAGCCCTTCTGCATATTTTTATTTATATAATTCCTTTGTACTAGATTGAAGTTTGCTCATTGCATGTTTCATAATCCTTCATTTCTGCTCTGTAAACAAATTCATGTCAGTATTGTTGAAGATAATTTTCAGCCCTGTGGGCACCACAGGATGGTTTTGCCAACCCACGTGAGTAGAAACTCACGCTGATTTCATGCTGGAGAAAACACTCGACACAGAATGCTCCATCTGCGAGGTCTGTTCCAGGTTGTGTGTACAGATGCTCTCTTGGCTACGTTCTTCACACTTATTTGTAAAGCTGGATGTTATTAGCTGCAAACAAAAAATATTTTTAATCAATGCTTCTCGTGAAGGAGGTGATAGATGCACAAGAACCGAGACAATGGGGCCACCAAAGTGGAAGACAACCTTGGGTAATTTGTGGAAGATCACACTCAGGGCCACTGTCATCATCTTACGGATGAGAAAAGTGAGGTTCAGAAAACTCAAGAAACGCATCCAGAAGACTCATCCCTCAGCTGTAGGGGGAGGCTTCCGTCCACGTCTGCCCATGCTCTTTATCACTGGGTCATGCTGCTTTCGCCAAGCAACATCAAGAGGTGCCTGGACCTAAGGATTACAAAGGATGCACCTGCCCCGTCCCACTGCGCCTCGGCGTAATGAAGAATCACACAGGCTATGGGCGTGCTTTGGTGAAACAATAAATTATGAGTATTTTCAAAATGCCAGCATTAGGGGAGGACTTTAAAGATTATTTCAATTTACGGATACACACATATATTTTTAATCTCACTTTCTTTCCCCCCAAAAAAGACTTGTGGTGGAATAAGCACCCTCACCATGGCGTCCTTCATCGCAGCGCTGTGGTGGATCGGCTCACAGACCTGACAGATGTGGTCAGAGCTGATAAGATGCTCAGGAGGACAGAGCTGTGGTTAAAAAAAAAAAAAAAAAAAAAAGGCGGAGGGTGAGAGAAAAACAAGAGTGGCCAGAAGCTCCCTCATCTTCCTCCTTTTTGTAGGGAGGTCAAAAAGTCGACCATGCCTGATTAAAATTTTAATTAAATTTGTTAAATTCAAAATTCGCTATCTGTTGAACGCTTTGAATTCCCCAGGAAGATAATAAATCTCGGTTGCCATAGGAATTTGAGTCCCTGAAATGTGATTAAAAGCAGGGTTTTGTTACCTGACAAAACTCATTATACAGATTACTTGTCACTAAGGGTAGAGAGACTTCCGGTTCAACGCAGTAGGGAGGGAGGGGATTTGCATCTGTGCAGGCGCTGGGAACGCCAACTGCTGTTACTTGCTTTTCAGCCATAATGTCACTTTTTTTTTCGATTTGGTTACAGGTGAGCATTACTGCCCATTTTACTCATGAAGGTGTTGCTGCACAGGGCATTTTGTACATGATCCCACAGCCAAGAAAGCAGAAAGAACCCAGATCTGTGACTGCAAAGACTTGAAACCCACACCACACAGGTTGCTCTGGCCAGCACTGCTGAGAGGAATGCGTGATTTATTTTCTCAAATGGAACTATCGAAATTTAAACCTGCTATTTATGGCAGACTGGAAGGATGCTACAAAGCGATAAAATCTTTGGGAAATAGTAAAGTGAAGTTTTAAAATATTAAACAAATTTGCTCAAGGAGCTCCAACTTTGTGCTGGAATTCCCGGGAAACATGACATCAGCAAATGACCACGTCTGTACACGAGGCCGTTGGCTTCAACCGAAGGGAATTTTAAGAGGAAGAAATCCTGAAAATGCAGTTTCTGCGTCCTTGGTCCAGAGGTGGTGTTTTCTTCACTTTTAGCTTTGTGCCATGTCATCATGCTCATCAGAAATGGAAGAAACGCCATGACAAATAGAGACCATACTTGAACTTTGTGATTTCATGCATTAGAAATAAATTCCAATCTTTAGAAGTCAGCTTGTGAACTATAAAATAAAAGAACATGACTTCCTTTTTCCAAGAAAAGTGCCTTCCAGCAGCTTCTTGGATGTCACATTTCCTCTGCAAAACCAGACTTCGATGAGCTAAGGGCAAGTCCATTAGAAACACATGTTCTATAATGTCCCTGGGTCTACGAGGTACAGAGGAAACACTCAAAGGCTCTCATGAGAAATGCACCGATCTGGGATTTGGATACACGTCAAATGGGCTAAAAACAACCTGACACCTTTATGGGAGTGCACGTTACTGTGTTCACCAGTTTGCATACTACATACACATGTTGCTGATTTTTTTAAGAACCAAGTGGGTATAATTTAAGGTAAAATGTTACCTTGTTGCAACTCTTCCATGCAGCAAAACCACCCAAAATGGGAAAGACAAAACAACTCAAAAATGGAAAAAAAAAAATCCTGCCTTTTCAGATAGGCGTTCCCATCCAGGCTTATCTGAAAGGTCAGGTCGACTGGGATGCTTTTTACAACAGAAGTGGGTACCAGGACTTTACGTTTGTCTTAGAGACGCTGAAATCTACTTACACTTGATAAGTCGGGTGTTAATACGGCAAAAGCTACAACGAGAACCTGTAACACTGTTGTGTTTAAGCATCAACACGCTGTCAACCCATCAACACATCCCCCAAGACGTTCCCACCCTGATTTACTTCTCTGTCGCTGGGGGCTGACCGTAATTGTTTTCATTTGTATGTAAGAAGGCCTCCATTCCCCAAAGGCTTACCCTAAACTCTGTATTTTCAGACGATGTGGAATGACAGTAACCATCGTCCTCTTGATTTTATGTTTATGTATAGTTTTACCCGTGATCAACAGGTCTGAAAAAATGTTTTAAAGTTATGCAATCTGTAATGTTATGTCCCAATTCTCACTCCGTGAATTCTTTGATCAGCACCCAAGTAGTATGATCGTGTCTTTGACGATTTCTGGGTTTTATTCCCCTCATGAGGCGTCATTTCAGAAGGGATGCAGCCAGCCTGGTGTATTTCATCAGCCTTCACAGACCGGCACCGTTCCAGGGCACAATTACTGTGTTTGGGTGAAAAACAGTGAAACTCTGAGTATGTGGATGATTTAAAACCAGTCTAGTCCTTCATAGCAGCACAGACTTCCTTTTTAGTTTTGAAGTCCCCAAATGGTAAAGGCTGGTTGTTGAGCTGACCATCCAGAGGTGGTAGACTGTTTTTCCAGTGGATGTTTGCTTCCTAATCCGGGCCCTGATGTGTTCCTTGTCCTTGGAACAGGACTTCCCCTCAGGTCGGGGCCAGGGCAGTGTGAGAGCCGCGGCTCTGGTACGTCTGTGCACCTTGGCTTTGTTGAGACGGGGCTGTGTTATGATGACATTTCGGGAGGAAAGAACAAGCTGCTCTGAAACGTGTTGGTCTCACGTGGAATCTGTCTTTGAACCCCGCGCTGTAACCACATTCCCGTTCACACAGAGCTGGTGCTGGCCCCTCTGGCGGCTTCTAGCCTTACAGCCGCTTGGCCGTAAATAAAATCAGAGCAGAGAGAGAGTATAATTAGAAACTGATGGCACCCCCTCGGCCCCACACTGCTTTCATTTTTGCATGCTTGTTTGATGAGGTGCTTTTCAAGCGTTTGAAACTGCAATATAAAAATAAGGCCTCAGGCGAACAAAAGCTCCGAAGGGGCAGGGTAGGGTGTCTTTCACCGCGGTCACCCTCAAGTCTTCCTTCCTCGATTGTTACCTCTTAGCCTTGTTGCAGTTCCTAGCTCCCGGGGGGGTATTAGATGAAGGGGAGGCGGGTGCTGCCATTACCAGACCGAGAATCCAGGAGCCCTGACGTTCCCCCTCACTGTTACCTGCTTCTGAAGCGTCCCCAGCAGTTTCGGTTCAGCCAAGACAAGGTTAGACAGGTTCCAGGCAATCGCATGAGAGGGAGGTGGGGTGCGGTGGGGAAGGGGCGGAGGCATACAAAATAGAGAAGCAATCGAGCTACTCTCGTGCATTTCTGAAATAATTATTGGCTGTAAATGGTTCAGTCCCATTCACCAAGGCTGATGGGCTGTTCCTCCTGCTGAGCGCCCAGTTCTGAAGGAGAGACCAGCTCTGAGCATCCGTTGATCGCGCCATTCCAGGAAGGAGGAGCCGTGCATCCAGTGGCAAGCTGTGTACATTCAACTGTTTACAGTGAGAGGGAAGCTCTTTATTTTACAATATGGGTCTGAATTTTCCTTCACTTGCTGCAACACTTCAGCCAGAATCGCCATCCATGGACTTTCAGAAGGTCTTGTCAATCACCACCCATAAGCACCTCATTTACAGAAGAGGAAGGAGACGGGGGGCTCCCACTCAGTGCATTGACTGGACCTGCCAAGTGCCTCACTTTCCTAAAACAGTGGACAGAATGACCGACGGAACTGCCAAAGGCTCAGCCGCGAGGCAACACCCTTTGAGTTTGGGTCTCGGTCCTAATCGTGTTCTGTTTGACTCTCAAATCCACAGCCAGTGTGTTGTGTTGTGCACACCATAGTTAAGACCCGGGAACCGTGGGACAGAGGGCAGAGCGGCCCCTCACTGTTACATTAATAGACCACGAGTGAGCGTTTCCCTTTCTATCCCCACGATTGGGTCTTACAAGGTTTAGAGGTTAGCGTTGACCAGGAGAACAGGGTTGCACCGGAGAACACAGACCCAGCTCCATCAAAGTGTAACCAGGACAGGTGGAGGGTGTAGCTCAGTGGTAGAGAATGCGCTTAGCATGCTCGAGGTCCTGGGGATTGGATCCAGGACCTCCATTTTAAATCAATCAGTCAATCTAATTACCTCCCCACCCCCCCAAAAAGTATAACGGGGACAGCCCACACGGCCAGTCTGAGCCCCGCATACGCTCAAGAAGCAGATGGGAATTGTATTTGTACACAGTGCTTTATGTGAGTGTTTGAGACATACACATATGCAGATACAAAAGCAGGAGCAAATTATATATTATATATATATTTATATATTATATATATAAATATATATATAAAATATATATTAAATATATATATAATATATATTTATATATATAAAATATAGTTCTATATTATATACACAGGTGCAAATTATATATATAATATGGTTCTATATTACACATACAATATGTATTATGTACATTCTATTATAATATGTTATAAATATGCTTTGAAAGACTAAGAAGTGCATCCATATATAAATTACTTGATCAAATACATTGTAAGAGTAAAAAACGTAGCACTTAGCTGCGTGAGGTCTGTTTCCCCAGTGAGTTCTACCATTTGTTAATAGTCTGACTGTGGACAGTTTACTTAATCACTCTCGACTTGACTTCCTTGACTGCAAAATGGGACAGTGGTGGTAGATGTCTCATAGGATCACTGAGACGAAATGACACAATTTATATAAAGTCATAATTCATGTGACGTGCTTAGCACCTCTTTCCAAAGCAGTACTCAATACGGCCATCTATCATGCTCGTGTATTTGTAGAGATGTGTTTATGCACAGATGTGCACACACACATCAAATATAGATGATAGATATATAGACAGAGTGACCATTTATCATGTGTGTGCTTTTTTTGTATTTTATTTCCAGAAAAATCACTGTGGAATGACAAACCTTCCTTAATACGTCTCAATTTAAAATTTATAGTTTAAAAATGACAGGCATGGAAGTAACAAATTGTTCTATATGTAATTTATTCTCCAAACAATGTTAAGAGGAACAGCCAAATATACTGATGTTTATGGAGCTGAAACTTTAAACCCTTAATATATGCTTAACTATTTGACACTCCTCGTATTACGTCCAGGACGATTTTTCATTCTGCACTCTAGATTCTTGTTAAGTACCAGTAATGATGTTAAAATCATCACTTCTGATGGTTTCTGGAGTTATACATTTTGTCACCCTTCAGCTTGCAACCGCGTTTCCCACACAGTTTTAGGATTTATGGGGCAGAATTTGCTAGGAACTCATTTGTGACCACTTTTTTTAATGGTCCTATAGCTTTTTTTTTTTTTTTTTAAGTTTAGGTTGAAACTGGTACAGATTTTGTTTTAGTAAATCACTCCCCGTGAATGTCATTCCTGGGATGACAACTGTCTCAGCCCAGCCTTCCAGCCCCCAGACCGCCTTGATGTGGGAACCGTGGGGCTATAATTAACCCTGAAGCAAACAGAAATGCCCGTGATCATTTCACGGAGCACTTTTTAGCGCGCCACTCCTCCCACGCGGGGGCTCAATCTGTGCGTGTTTCCAAATACGGTTCCCGGAGAAGAAACAGTGATGAGGAGACGCTTGAAATAGATGAGGGAAAGGGAAAGAAAGTGAATTTGAAAGTTCAGTGAGACCCGGAATAAGTTAATGCGGTTAGAATTCTTGGCCAGTTTTTGGCCAACTGTAATGAATTAAGCTGGCCGTCACTGGGACTGAGAAAAGGGAGCACTTCCTCTCCCACACACCTTGAGGTCCACATGCATACTGACCAAAATACTTTAAGAGTTATAGACTATCAGCACTGCAAGAAATCACTGGTGTGGGGCAGTCAAAGCCTTCACCGGAGAGACACAAATACTAGAACTTAGAGAAGTGAGCCCTGCACGTTGTGAGTAAAATCAGGACTAAAGTCAGGTTGAGGTTTCCATCCAGGGGTCCACATGATGCGCCATATACCAGATGTGTATCTACAGGGCTATTTTAGCCACAGTTTAATATTTATAAGGCTTATTTCAGTGAACATAATTAAATTAGCTTTAAAAAGTGGAGGTGGGGGAGGGAAAGCCTTACTTTTGGTGGAATGCAAACTAATAAATGCAGGGGGAATGATGGAGGCACTAAGATCACCATTTAGCAACTGCAATAGTAATAACTGATCCAGGCAAGAGCCATGAATGAACGCTAAAACCGTCTGGTAAAAATTTATTGGGAACAGGAAATATGAACAGCCTCAAAATATCTCCCCAAAGGTGGCTTGTTCATGGCAATGGGAAAGGTAACCTTGCTGTGGGGAAGCTGGTGGGTGCCGCAGTAGCCCAGTGACTAAAGTTAATACCCGCTGGGACAGATACGTGTCTTCCAGTGTGATGTCAAAGACGAACACAGTGTCTGCTTTAATCAGAAGTCCAGAACAGTGGGAGACAGGAAGTCTGAATGAGAAGAACTGGACAGGATGCGAACTGGGAGAGAAGCGGTCAGGCAGAGTTAGGAACATGGGCTAAGACCCTGCAGAGAGAGAGGGCTTCCTGTGATCAAGAAAAGAGCAACAGGCCATCATGTTTGCAGCTCTGGCCCCAATTCCAGTGACTTTGGAGAACTCGGTTCCACTTCTGGATTCTAGCTACAGGACCAGAGCATCATTGCATAACTTAACTACATCCTGCATGTAATGAGAAGGTTTGAAAGGTTTAAGGTAGTCAAGTGAGATGAATATATTTTGGAAAGAAGTGAGATGCTATGTCAGAGATGAGTCAGAGGTTGTTTTGCGGGGAAAAGGAGGACATCCTTGGGGCACCCACAGAAAGGAAGGTGGTGTGGGATGGGGGTGGGAGGAAGGGGAACCAGAAACGTGCTAAGAAACATACTTTGCTTACTTCACTTGAAGTAAGCCAGAAAGAGAAAGAAAAATACCGTACGAGATCACTCATATGTGGAATCTAAAAAACAAAAACAAAAACAAACAAACAAACAAAAACAAAGCGTAAATACAAGACAGAAATAGACTCATAGACAGAGAATACAGACTTGTGGTTGCCAGGCGGGTGGAGGGTGGGAAGGGACAGACTGGGATTTCAAAATTGTAGAATAGATAGACAAGACTATACTGTATAGCACAGGGAAATATACACAAAATGTTATGGTAACTCACAGAGAAAAAAATGTGACAATGAGTGTGTATATGTCCATGAATGACTGAAAAATTGTGCTGAACACTGGAATTTGACACAACATTGTAAAATGATTATAAATCAATAAAAAATGTTAAAAAAAAAACATATTTTGGAGATTAATACAGAGAACTTAGTAAGGTGACAGTCAGGAAGGGGGTGTCCAAGCATGAAAACCTAAACAAGTTTGGCAGAAAGGACCCCAAAGGGGTGAGAACTCTCAGTCCCTGCCTGAAGTAGCCTGTCCTCACTTGACGGAGTTGATGAGCATAACTTCTAGGACGGAGGTTACTTTCTTCCAGCCCTCGAAGGGCGTGCCCCTCGCGCTCCTGCTCCCAGTGTCTGGGACGTTCACGGGGAGTCATTTTATTTCTCTTCCCGTGCGTGGCGAGGTGGAGAAGGATGACTGTTTTGATTTCTGTGTCTCTGTAGGGACCCTGCTTTTTGTTTCTGCAAGCTACTATAGTTTTCTCTGCATCCCTCATGCTTTCAGATTTCACAAACCGTGGCTTTACGCGATCGTTGCGTTCATTTTGTGGGGGACAGGGTACCATTTCAAACAGTTTTGAGCTCTTCCATTCTAGCAGTTTTTCTTGTGCTATTTTCTTAATTTGTCTCCGTCATTTTACACAAACACACACACACACATACACGTAGGGTTTTGAACAGAATGGCTTGATACTCTTATTTCATTATATACATGTATTTTTAAACTATTTTTCTTTCCTTTATTTTTATACCAATTCAGAGAAATTTCCCCACCTTTACTATCCTATTTTTGTCTAAGAGCATCAATTTTACTCCTTTATTTTAAAAAAAGTCCCATGGCGTCTTTTCAAGTGTCATGATTTTCCCTTATTCTTGTTTTTTGTTTTCATTTGGTGGAGGCAATCTTTCCTCTCAATCCTCTGGGCAAGTTAATTGTAGATTGTTTTACTCCCATGGTTCTCAGGCTGGCCTGGATTTTCCCTTCTCTTTTTCCAACCTCCTTTCCAGTCCTGAACGCTGGTGTCTGGCACCTTTAACTAATGAGGCTGTGGTGTTTCCTTTTTTTTTTTTTTTTTTTTTTTTTGCAGATTTTGCAGTTTTTGCTGTGGACGTTGATTGAGCCATTGACCTGAGAAGCTACAACTTAACAATTCATCTTACAATTTCATTTTCCAAGTCTCAGCTCTCCCCCTGTTTCTCTTTGCTTTGATCTGTTTCCCAGCATCTTCAGATATGTTTTAACTGATTCACTTAGCAATTGTCCCCGTGGTCACTTCACACTTCTCCCTTTGCCCGAGACCTGATGTGCTTTGAATCAACAGAAGATACTAATTTTTTAATTTTCCAGTAGACTTCTTCAAATAAATTACACTAAAAAATAAAGTTAAAAATGCTACAATGATTTGTGCAAAGTATCTTTAAAAGGATGAAGGTGAAGAAGGGAAACGGGGTCCTTATGGAATTCAGTTTTGCCTGGAGTCATTTGCCAGAAAAGAAATTAAGGCTAAATTAAGTAGCATTTAAAGGGTAAATTGTTATTGAACATCAGTGAGAGGACTGAGCAGGTTAAAAGTAACATTGATCCTTTTCCATACAGATCGAAACAGTTTTCATATTTTATATCTTGTGTCATGTTAGCTGGGAAATGTTTGGCAGCCCAGTGTGGGGTTAACCCCTTGATACGGGGTCTGTCAGGTGCAGAAGTGAGTGTTTTATGCTCACGGAGACCATCAGTTCAGGAAGCCTCTTCCATAAGGGATTTTGCTCACACTCTTCATCAGACTACTCAAGGGCTCCCATGGAAATGCCAGCTATCTGTTTCATTCTCTTTTATAACCAGTTTTCCACTTTGTAGCTCTGAACTATTACAAATTAGTATTTACTTGTATTTGGAGGATTTATAGAGATGGTATAATCCCCTAATAAAAGAAAATGAGTCACTCGGATGATTTACTGTAGACTGTGTGTCTAGTCCTAGTATTTGAATTTTAGATTCTATTTTAAGGCTTGATCATTGCAATTTTTTTCTTTATCATAACAAAGAAAAATAAGCCTATTTTCTAGAATTAAAAATAAAGCCAGTTTAGAATGTGTATTTTCTTCTAGACTAATCAGAGACATAATCACCCAAACTGCAATGCCTGATTAGGACTTCTTTTCTTACAAAAAGCTTCAAAATAATGGTCATTTTATTTTAATTTTATGTTATTAAATGAATAGCATAGATTTTTAAAAAGCCAATCATTTGTGCTGGCGACAAATCTATCATTTCTGCCTTCTGCATCCCCCCGTGGGGCAAACACAACATGTCTAGCTGCAGTCCTGGATTCATGTAATTTAAAACTTTATGTCCATTGGCTAATTGTCTTCAGATTCTTTTATGGGTACTGTCTGATCATGTAGTTGGCTCATTTACATTGAGACATTGCTGGGGGTTTTTTATGTGCATTTCTTTATTTCCCAGGTTTACTTGTGTTGTTATTTTTGCTTCAGATGTGTTTTTAATTTCTAAGTCCCAGATAACTTACTAGAGACATCTAATTTATTAACTTGTATTCTGCTCATTTTTTTTTTAAAGTTCTACTCTCTTGAATCACTTCTATTTTCTTCTATTATTTCTGGCATCATAGGATTTTAAGTTCCAAGGTCATCTGAATCTTGCTTTTATGTGCCATCTTAGGGAGAAAATATAGCTGGTGGGGTGCGTCCTTCTGGTGAAATGCGGTAGTCCTCGTTACAAAGATTGTTCCTCATCAGTACGACTGGTGTCTTAGACAAGGGCACTTGTAGAATATAGGCAAGTGATATTCCAAGCAATGCTAATTGGTGGTTTTCAAACAGCTGTTATTCGTCATTCTCTCCAGGATATTTGGCTTATGTTTGAGGCGGGAAGCCCCATAAAAAAGACCGGCAGGACCCCAGGCAGGGCCACTGCTCTCCTGCCGGCATCACCCGGTTCCCTGGCCCAGAGGCTCTAGCTCACTTTTTGCCTCTGAAACGGCTTACTTACCCCTAAAATTCTATTGGCTCCCTGAGCTCACTCCTGATTGGTTATTTCTCTCCCTCCTGATTGGTCCATTTCTACAAAGCTTGTTCCACTAAACTTTTGTTATACCTTATTTGCATATGATGTTGCAAAGTATAAACCTACAGAGGGGTCCAGATCTTGGAGTGTTCACTCCTCTGGGCCCGCTGGCGTAATAAACCTGAGTTCTCCAGCTCTCCCAGTGCTGCTTGGTCTCTCGCCCAGATCCAGGTTGCTGTCACAACTGAGCTGTAACACGTTTTCCTGCAACATTTCTAGTTATATTTTTTTAAAAGAGGTCTTTGTGGTTGGAGTCCAAATATTGTCCACATCTCCATGCTCGTCCTCCAACATGAGTCTCAGGTGGGGGTGGACCTTTACTGCTTGGACATTGTATGTGAATGTATTGCCACTGTTGCCACTTAACTTTCTTGTCCCCTGTACAGCACGTGTGATAAGGAAGCAGGACTCCATCCTCCGTTTAGAGGGTAGTGTCTGAACAGGCTGCACAAACCAGAGCGGCCTCATCAGCTCCGCGGGGACTGGCTCCCCACGCTGACAGCAGGCAGCGCACTGAGACGCTCTTACATCTCAGTGGTGCAGGGCGGGCATGGGACTCATTGCTCTAAAAGGTCTGAACCGAAAGACTTACCCCGTGATGAGGAGAAACATTTTCTCTCTTCCTCTGAAGGTCATCATGTCTTCTACCAGAAGAGTTGTTCCCGCGTTTTTGGTTCGTCTGATTTCAGATTATTGACGCAATTAAGAGTTCAGGCAAGGTGTTTTCATTAACTGCTCCACATTCTGGATTTGTCTGATTGTTTCTCATGATTAGATTCAAGTTTAATGTAGTTTTGGTAAGAATGCTCCGTACCATGACTGGTGTATTTCTGCAGAGTTAGGGAGGCTCCAAAACTACCCTCGCTTCTGACATCAAGTTCCGGATCCCCTCAACCACGGTCAGGTTTGATAATTCGCTAGAACTCAGAGGACTCACCCTGGAAGCTGACCACACACAGTACGGTTTATCACAGGATAGACATTAGGATGGGTCAAGGGAGGGGGCGTAGTGGGCGTGGGGGGTGTCCCGGATCACCAGTGCTCAGATCTCCACTTGCTCTCTGCCAGTGTGCACACCTTGCAGTGATCATCTCTGCCGTTCTCATCTCATTCCTTTCAGCTGAGTGTCTGAAGCCATATAAATACTAACCCTCCAAACCATATTCTTTGAAGGTAAATAAAAACATGGCCTATTGGGGGAAGGGTAGAGCTCAGGGGTAGAGTGTATGCTTGGCATGCACGAGGTCCTGGGTCCAATCCCCAGTACCCCCATTAAAAAAAAAAAAAAAACTAAACCTAATTACCTCTCCCCCAATAATTTTTTTTTTTAAAAAGACTTATTCCTATTTCATTATCAGAGCAAAAATTTCTTCTCTGAGTCAGCTAAGTTCTGTTCTTTGGATTATAATAAATTTTACACAAAATACTCCAGAGAGCTTAAATAAACACCATATACACTTTAAATAGTACATATCCTTAATAATATAAGTTCATGGTAA
This sequence comes from Camelus dromedarius, assembly GCF_036321535.1. NCBI lineage: Eukaryota > Metazoa > Chordata > Mammalia > Artiodactyla > Camelidae > Camelus > Camelus dromedarius. Next base: position 2,634,706 of record NC_087461.1, read on the forward strand.
AGAATATGTGCATAGCCATGTATCTTTGGTCAAAGATTTGGCCAATAAGAACGTAGAGGTGCATGTTGTTGCCACGTTGTTCTATGTTACTTCAGGTAACTTTACCTCCTCTCTCTTTTCCAGCTTTCTCAACCTGATCTGTATCTCTCTTCATAAAATACAGGAATAATGTCATTTACTGCCTGTTGGAATGCTAACCATATCTAAAAATTATCTTAAATATGGAAACAACTATACGTATGTATATGTATGATTGAACACTATGCTGCACACCGGAAACTGACACGACATAGTAAACCAGCTATATTTCAATTTAAAAAACCCAATTTCCAGCTAATGGTAATAGATCCCCATAGCCTGCTAATGTCTCCTGCAGCTTTTCTTCACTAGTGTATCATCAAGACGCATGTATTGCACTTTTGTTTCCTTTCTCTCTAATGTGCTACAGATCTCACCCATATTTTATATATAAATGTTGACTTTTTGGAGAGATCGAGCCAATTATTTTAAAGAATATCTGCCTTCTGAGTTTGATTGCTTTCTTGTGATTTGACTCGCAACTCTATCTCCTGTATTTTCTATAATATTCAAATCTATATCTAAAATTTTGAATATAATCAGAATGAGTATTTTTATCAAAAATGATTGTACAATAGAATTTTTTTTTTTTTTTTGCATGAAAGCAATGCTTTTTTCATGGCTGGATAGAAGAAGTTCAGTAAAAGGTTAAATTAAAGACATCTTCTGTTTCCCACTTCTTAGAAAAACGCATCCTGGTGGGCACTCACTGGCACCAGGGAGCCAAGGGAAACACACATAGAAATAAAAGAAAGAATCAAAGGAAACCACTTGTTCATAGTTTCTCTAACTGTGTGAGTTCACGAGGTTTCCATACAAACTTTAGCTACCTCTGATCAAGGGAATCAACCTGCCAAGCAAGACCCCTTTTTGTGACGCCAGTAAATCACGCGCACTGGTCGTGGTGCGGCCGCTCTGACTTACCGCTAACTTTTTTGCGTCCCAACAAGAAGACTGCACTTCGTAACAAACACACAGAGGAGCCAGGCTCAATTCAGAGCGACGGGAACCGTCAGGGGAGGCACCGAGCGCACTGTTGATGACAGATCTGCTCCGGGTCTCCTGTCCCACTGGCCTCTTCCACCACAGGCACCTTCGTTCACACAATGTCTTCATTTATTACTTCAATTTACTTGCGGGCCTGCTTTATTTGTGGGCCTGGGCTAATTTTAACACTGCCAAGAATAATTCAAAGAGGATCAGGGAAGTCTGCTTTGGAGAGAGGACCTACGTTAATCTTTTCTGACATTAATAGAATTAGACCTTATTAGTTCTGACATGATTTATTTCGTGTTGTGTAAATCCTAAGTGCAGGCTCCGCGTTCTCATTGAAACAAGTGTTTTACATGCTTCATAAACTGCAATTTAAAACTTGAATTGAGAGGGAGCCCTGAAAACAATTTGAAATTACTTAAATCTTGTCAAAGCTAGAAGGATTATTAGTGGCAAACAAGAAATGCTGTGCACTGACAAGAGGCTCACAGAAGTGGCTGGGGAGGAAATGGAGGCGGGCGCCTCTTGTGAAGAAACAGCGGATGCTTGCAGAGCTTGTTGGCCTCCGCGTTGTGGTTCAAACTCTCACTCTTTTGAGGTGTAGAAAATTCCCCGTCTGCCTATAAGTGCTTAATGCATATTTATTTTTTCTTCTTATATCCGGAGAACTGGAACTCAGATAAATTAATGTTTGGGTTTTGTTTTGTTTTACTGTTTTTCATGAAGGGAGTACAGCTCAGGATATAACTGCTTGGCCTGATGCGCACAGGGTGTGCTTGGAAGGGGTAAAAAAAAAAAAGAGGGCAGAGGGGGATAGAAAATGTACCTGCCTTACTTACTACTTCTATTTCTGTTTACCTGAGGCTCCATGTCGTACAACCTGACATATTTTTTGTTAATGGAGAGAAACTATGCTTAAGGGGGTTTGCCCACATTTCTGATGGCTTAGGTGAGCTTCTTAAAGAAATGACTAAGAGCATGGTGGGGGTGTCCTCATTCTTGCTCGACATGCGATTAGACAGCAAAGTCTGATTCCTACTTCTCTTTCCATTGACTCAGGCTGATGTCATCAGCTGATTAGCCAGGTGATTTAGGCTGAACAGTTGACAGTCCTTTGGAGAATCTTTAAAGCATGGAAATGGTAGAGTTACATCTTCAGAGGACATGATCCATCTACATCTCAGTGGCAGATAAGTGGAAATCGTTTGAACTACTTTATAAGCACATAAAGATGAAGAGGAAATATTAATACTGGCTTCCTTCAAATGTAACTGACTTGATCTGTGAGGCGAAGAATTTTTGAAAAACTAGAAAAGGATGCAAGGTCTTTGCTCTTTTGAAGCAAGAGCAGAGATAGCGTTCCTGTGAAGCCTCAATTATTTATTTGCCAGAAACATATGGGGAGAATTATTAGGCAAAGTTTTCGTATTTCTGGAATGGTTTATTTTGTAGCTGTCAGTTGGGGTGTGAGTTACAGCTTAATATAGCCCGTGAATGGCTGGAAGTAAGTGAAGGAATTTGCTGCGTTCGTACATTTTACATAATATCCATTGCTAACTTGAATTACCGCACCTTCTCCAAACTCTTAAATGCATGCACCACACTGGCGGTGCTTCGTTTTTGTAAATCATGCAAGACTATTATATAAAGCATTCATGTGTTTAAGATTGTCTTTAAGAAGTTTGTCTGTAAAACAGCCACTCCATACGTCAGTGACCACTCCCGTTTTCCTTTATTTGCTGGGAGTAATGATGTTATAATGGTGTAGAAATAACACCAATGACAAGAACATTTCTCTCCTTGGGAACCTAATATCCAGTTGAAACTGGGGAGGCCAAGTGACGTGCCCAGGGTCACAGCCTGGACCTCATTTGCTGTGTAATTCTACCACAGCACGTTGCCCCCGTGACAGGTACCTGTAAACACACCTTGACTATTTTAGGACTGTGTGTGGAATAATCACTCTTATGTATTTGTCTTAAAATTATTTTATTTGTTGGTGTGTTTATTAGCATATATCTTCTTCAGATTTATCTCTTAGTGCTGAATAATCTCTTTTTCTCCCTCTCTATTTCTGTGTCCCTTCTCCCCTTCACACTGTAATTTCCAGTAGCCCTTGATTTCCATCACATTTCAGGAAATAGCCTGAGAAAATGAAGAGGACCTGATGTTCTCTCGTTACAGAATTTTAAATGACCTTAAATGGTCTATAGTACAAAGCTTCACTCACTTCTTCGAGACATTGGCTTCTATAGACGGAGCTTGGCTCACGTTCTTCTAACCTAAAACTAGAAGTCTTCCTGGGGACACACGCTTTCATTTCTCTGGGGTAAACGCCGAGGGATGAGTGGCTTGGTCATGTGGTGGGGAGATTTGTGTTTGCCTTCTAAGAAAGTGCCAGCTGCTTTCCAAGGCAGATGTAAGAGGTACCCTTTAAGTCAGCAGCAGCGGGGGGGGGGGGGGGGGAGCTCCAGGTGCTCACATCCTCGTGAACACATGTGTGGTCACTGTGGGGTTTTAGCCATTCAGGTGGGCACGTAGCGGCGTCACCTTGCTGCTTTAGTTTATATTTTTGTGATGAAGAAACAACCTTGACCATTTTTTCACATGTTAGTCATCCATGTATCATCCTTGGTGAATGGTCTGATCAAATCTTTGCTTATTTTTTTTTTCAAAGTATTTTATCCTGTGGTTATTGAGTTGTAAGACTTCTTTCTATATTCTAGAAACAGTTTCTTCTTGGGCATATATATTTCACACATATTTTCCTCCACTGTGTGGCTTACCTTGTCGTTTTCCTGACAGTGTCATCTGAAGAGGTTTTTTTAATTTTGGTAAGTACACTTGATAGATTTCTTTTCTTTTACTGTCTTTCTTCTTATTTCATAATTAAGAAACAGTTGCCAAACCTAAGGTCACTAATTCTCCCATGTATCATTCTGGAATTTTTATTCTTTGAGCTCTTATATTTAAATCTAGGAGTATTCCCAGCAGCTTTATTTGTGACAGCCAAATTGTAAACAATCTCAGTGTCCATCAGTAGATTAGTACATAAGTAAATCACACATCCATAAAATGGAATCCCGCGCAGAAAGGAAAATAAATGAAGCATCGGTACATGCAACAGAATAGATGAATTTCAAAATAATTACACCGGGTGAAAGAAGTGAGACCTAAAAAAAAAAAAATGGATGCTATGTAATTCCATTTCTTTGCACATAGAAAATGCAAGCTATGCACAGCACAGGGAAATGCATTCAATATCTTGTCGTAACCAATGGTGAAAAGGAAGATGAAAATGAGTGTGTGTTCATGTCTGACTGAAGCGTTGTGCTGTACACTAGAAATTGACACAATATTGTAAACTGACTATACTTCATTTAAAAAAAAAATATATATATATATATATCTCCAAATAAAAGAGATAAGAATCTGCAAGCTAATCTAAAGTGGCAGAAATGAGGTGAGTGCTCGTGTGAGGATGGGCGAGCAAGGGGACAAGGAAGGACGTGAAGGGGACATTACAGCCAGACACAGAGGCATCCGGGGCCAGGTAATCTCAGCCTCTTGATTGTGACGATGGGCGCACACCTGAGATACGTGCAGCTGATGAAGTCTCAGTTACACTGCGGTGAAGCCCAAAGCACAAGCCAGGGGTCGGTACTGACTGTAATGAAGAGAGCAAACTCAGCGCCGCACTGATGGCCTAAACGCGAACCGGGTCAGGATCGATCGGAGGGCGCGCTGGCCGGCGGATTTTGTCCTAAATGTGCCGCACAGCGTTTCCTGTTTACTGTTCACCGCAGTCCCTGAAAGAGGGAGTCACAGGCGTGAGAAGAGTCGGCCCCAGAGAGGGCCGGCGGCCGCGTGCCAGGCAGCCGGGAGCGCCCGCGGGCGGCCAGGCCGCGGTGCGTCTCTGCGCCCGGGGAGGTGAGGCGCTGCGGTGTCCGCGGGCGGGGAAGCCGGGCGTCTCAGCCCGGACGGACCCCGCGAGACCGCCCTCTGCCTCTTCGTCCTGTCCGGGCCCTCGACAGGTCAGAGGGGGCTCACGCACTGGGGAGGGGATCTGCTTTGCTCCGTCCACCGACTCAAATGCTCACCTCTTCCACAACCACCTTCACAGGCACACCCAGAAACCATGTCTCACGAGCTGCCTGGGCACCCCTCAGCCTGGTCGGGTTGACACGTAAAACCAGCCATCACAAGGCAGACAGATCTGTCTGTCCCTCCCTCTGCCCCCAGACCCCCAGCCCAGGGAGTTGGGAGTCCTAGCACTGCCAGGGCACACAGGACCCCTGCCATAGTGTGCTTGGGGCCACGTGGGGGCAGTAACAGGGGCCCTCTGCCTGTCATCAGCGGAGAGCCTGCCTCCCTCGACCACCCAGCAGTAACAAGTGCCCCTTCACCCTGGCCACTTGTGGAGCTGAGACCCCCCCCCCCTTCACCTAGAAGTTACAAGGCAGACCCATCCTTCTCCCAGTGCTGTTCAAGGCATCCTGCCAACAGAAGATTTAAGTAAGAGCCGTGGCCTCATCACACAGCACCCAAAGTGTCCCAGAATTCAATTAAAAGTCAGTCACATCAAAATCCAGGAAAATCTCAATGTGAATGAGAAAAGATAATCAGCAGATGCAAAAACTGAGAGCACACAGATGGTGGGATTATCTGAAGAGGACGGTACAGCGGCCAGCAGAAAATTACTGCCATGAAGCACTGAAGCACTCTTGGAACAAATGAAAAAAATAGAACATCTCAGCACTGAAACAGAAGATATAAAGAAGAAACAGATTTTAGACCTGAAACACACACGTCACAAGGAAGAGGCTCAGTGGATGGACTCAAGAACAGGTTGGTGAGAACAGAGGAGAGAACAGGTAAACGTGAAGACAGAACAACAGGAAGTAGCCAGTCTGAACAGCAGAGAAAACAGGCTGCGGGACAGAATGGACTGAGCGCCTGGGACCTGGGGAACCGTAACCGAAGGGCTAATGTGTCCTCCCTGGACAGCAGAAGAGGAAGAGGTGGGACTGAAAAAATACCCAAAGCCTAATGGCTGGAAGTTTCCCAAATTTGGCTAAAGACCAATGAACCCAAATAGGATACATCATATTTAAACTTTTGAAAACTAAAGACAAAGAAAAAAAATATTTTCTTGAATGAAGAGAACTAAGAGAATTTGTCATGCCTGCACTCAAAGGAAGGCTAAAGGAAGTTCTCTCGACAGAAAAGGAATGATGGAACCTTGGGAACAAAGAAAGCACACCAATCAGTCACGCATAGGAACAAAGCCCGTGGGTGGTGCGCGGCAGGTGCTGACGGTGAGCGCGAGGCCACTGAAAGGGGCTTGATTAGCTTCCGGAAGGAACAGTGAACAAAGTCACCAGAGAAAACCTGACCTTCCTCAACGATGAAAACCATGTCCACGTCTTTGAACGTGCTTTCCCCCGGACTCCATCCCCCAGTCCCACGGCTCTGCGGTGTCTGTTGTCCTGCCTCTCGACCTCATGGGCCCACGGTCTGCTTCTCTGAAGATGCTTCTAGCTGTAAAGTCGCCCCAGACCCCAGCTCACCTCGGGTGTCTCCTTGTTGTCTCAGATCTTGGCATCATAATTTTTCATTCATTGCTAGATCTCTGATAACATCAATCTGATTTTTAAGATTTTCCCCCAGCTTTTATTGTTCTGTTCATTAAAAGAGTTAAATATCCAAGCCCATCATCCCCATATGCAGAATTCCCTCCTCTACTGACTTGAGATCCTTTTTAAAATAATATACAGCATTGAATAAGTTTATCCCAATTTGTAGATGTTTCTTTCTGTCCTAAAAGGGTTTCTGTCTATGCCCTGGCAGTAGCCAACTGTTTTCCTTATTGAGGTTTTATTATACGTCCGAACACCGATTAGGACAACCCCTCTTCATTGTTCCATGATTTTTTAATTAGTCTTCATTATTGTACGGTTTTTATGTTTGTTTTTCTGCTTTTCCTCTGATAAACTTTAGAACAAGATTAACTAATTCCTGATAAAAGTCTGTTGTCATTTGGGAGGGATAATCTTGAACGGACATATCAAATGACATGTTCATCATTTTCCCATCCTTCAGAAGTTTTTAAAGTTTTCTTCATAAAGATAGTGACATTTTTGTTGCACTGATCTTATGTAGTTTGTCTTTCCAATGTCATTGGGAAAGGAATATTTTCCCATTTTTATTGGGTGTTTGCATAAATAAAAGCTGTTTGTTCCGTGTGCTAATTATACATTACAGTGCCGGATCTGTGCTGCAGTGTGGTCATTCGCAGTAAAAATTATCTTGGCTTTTGGTTTAATTAACAAACTTTTCATTATTAAATAATTACAGACTCACAGGAAGTTGCCAAGCTAGTCCAGAGCAGTCCCTGTCCCTTTGCCCAGTTTCCCTCGATGTCCCATCTTACATAATCATAGTGTAACAGCAAGACCAGGAGTTTGACTGCGCACAGTGTCCATGTGTAGTTCTGTGTCACTCTGTAACAAGTGTAGTTCGGGTAACCACCACCGTCGTCCAAATACAGAGTGCTCCATTACCACAGGGACCTCCCTGTGCTGTGCGTCAGCAGGCCTTCCCTTCCACCCTTCCTCAACCCCGAGCAAACACTAATTTGCTCTCCAGCTATGTAATTTTGCCATTTTGAGAATGTCACACAAATGGAAACACACGATCTATGCCCTTTCGAGACTGACACTTCTCACTCAGCATGATGCCTTTGAAACCCATATGACTTGTTACATGCATCCAGAGTGTGAGGACTGAAAAAACAAGACAGATTCAAAGAAAATGTTCAGAATAAAGCGGAAGAGAAAAGAACAGGGCAGAAGCAATATCTGAAGAAATAATCTTTCTAATAATTTTCTGAAAATGGCAAAAGGAATCAAGCTGCCAATTAAAGATGTATCTGAACAGCAAGCATGATAAAAAAAAGTGATGTTAAGACAGCGTTTTATAACATCGTGGTAACACAGCGAAGCCAGGGAGGAGAAGCAGTAATAGCAGCCGGAGGGAAAAGCACAGCTTACTCTCAAATGAACAAGAATAAACTACACAGCCGGCTCCTGGGAGGAAACCAGAGCATCCGGGAAACAACGTGCTCAAAGTGCTGAATGCAAGTAACTCCAAATCCAGGATTACACATCCTACAAAATTATCCCTCAACAATGAAGGTGAAATAATAATTATTTTTACAAACCAACCTAACCTAGTTCATCACCCTTAAATTTTCACCAAAGGAAATACTAAAAAGTGTTCTTCTGGCTGAAGGAAAGATCTTCCAGATGTCGGCTTAGAGATGCAGGAAGAGTGAAGAGAAAAACATAACGATCCGGGCAAACAGAAAAAGGACTAACTACATACTTAAAAAAAAAAAAACAAAAAACTCCTAAAATGAAAAATGAACCTAGAATCAAAACAAGCAGCCAGAACATAATTTGGGTGAGGGTTAAACTGAGTGAGAGTTGTAAACGCTTTATAATTGTCTTGAGTGAGGTAAACGTGCCAGCACATACTTGGTAATAATAAGTCAAGAATGCATATTGCAGTACCTCTGACAGTTATTAAAATAATTTTAAAATAGTACAATTTAAAAGCTAGTAGGGGATAGAATAACAGAAATAATCTAAAAAAAATTAATCTTAGAGAAAAAATGACCTTAGAAATAGCAAATGAATAGCAAGATGGCAAATCTAAATGCAAATATGTCAGTTACTGAGGTAGGAAGCCCCATATAAAGACCGGCAAGGCCACTGCTCTCCTGCCAGCACCACCCAGTTCCCTGGCCCAGAGGCTCTAGCTCACTTTTTGCCTCTGAAACGGCTTGCTTCTAGGAAAGTGGAACTTACCCCTAAAATTTTATTGGTTCCCTGAGCTCACTCCTGATTGGTTATTTCCTTCACTCCTGATTGGTCCATTTCCCTAACTTCTGATTGGTTATTTCTCTCCCTCCTGATTGGTCCATTTCTACAAAGCTTGTTCCTAATTAGTCAACTTTTGTTATACCTTATTTGCATATGATGTTGCAAAGTGTAAACTGGCAGCCTATAAAAGCCTGTGTAAACCTACAGACGGGGTCCGGAGCTTGGAGTGTTCACGCCTCTGGGCCTGCTGGTGTGACAAACCTGAGTTCTCCAACTCTTCGAGTGCTGCTTGGTCTCTCGCTGGGATCCAGGTTGCTGTCACAACTGAGCTGTAACACCGAGCTGTAACACATTTTTCTGCAACATTATTGCTTTATAAAAGGACTCCAATTAAAAGGCCAAAAGTGGTCAGGCTTAATTAAAGCCACACACACACACACACCCCCCATTTCTATGCTGTTTACAAGAGAGTTACCTGGAGATTATATGAAGATTGTATGAGATTATACAAATGTCAAAGTAAAAGGGTGGGAAAAGTCCTATCACAGAACCATAACCGAGACACTTTATTAAGGCAAGAAATAGCATGAAAGAGGAGCATTTCAAAATGATAAAAGCTCTGCTCACCAGGAAGATGTAATAGTTAATAATCTGAATTTATCTAATAACATCGCCTCAAAAAATACACAAAACTAAAGAACCAAAGGGCTGGAACAAGCCCCTAGCACAGCGGAAGATGGTAACTCACCCTCCGAAGTAGCTGACAAAACAAGCAGAGGGCAAAGACAAGCCGCGAGGATATAAGAAATGCCGACAAAGCAGGCCCCCCAGACACAGGAAGAATATTACCTCCACCATCTGCAGGACACACTATTTTCAAGGAACACTGCAGTTCCATACTGTTAATTAAAACAATACAAGCTAATCCAGGCCATACTGAATTCTCAGAACCCCTAAAGTGGGTGTAATTCATTCCCTTTTAACACTTTGCTGTGTGCTCCCTCGAGGTGCCACAGAATGGCACAGTATGTTAGCTCGACCTGTCTCCTCAGAATGCAGCTCTGTTTTGTGATTCTTTCTTTAGCCCCATGACTGTCTCAGCAGGCGGGTACTTTGCTTTGAATAAACACACCCTTTTTTAAGCAATGTTTGGATTGAATAGAAACAAAAGGACATCCGTGTTCCAGGTTTTGTGAGTTGTCAACATGGTGCAGTCGTGTAGGACCAGGTTGTGTGGGACCAGGTCGTGTAGGACCAGGTGTGGTCCCCAGACCTGTAACATTAGCATCCCTTGGGGACTTAGAAACAAACTCTTGGCACCCCTGGCCCAGACCTGCTTAATCACTGGCTGGGATTTACCAAGACCTCCAAGTGTCTCTGGTGGATGCTGAAGTCTGAGAGCTGCTGGGCTAGGAGTGGAAGCCTCAGAGACCAGATGACAGTTATTTTTAAAAGCTCATGATCTGGAATTACCTCTTTTGGGCAGTAATTGTTTGCACCAGTTCTCTCTCTATTTTGTTTAATTGAAGTATAGCTGATTTACAGTGTTGTGTTAGTTTCTGGTGTACAGCACAGTGATTCAGTTATATGTATATACTTTTTCATATTCTTTTCATTATAGATTATTATAAGCTATTGAACATAGTTCCCTGTGTCTCTTTTTTATAGCCTTATACTCATCTAATTATTCGGGGAAAAGTTGCTTTGGGCTCTCACGTTACACAGTTAGAGTTAAACACACACACACCTGCCAGTTCCCTATGCAGTAGATTTCCACAGACTGCTGTGCAGAGACGTCCACATGGAGGGGTTGCTTGAAAATCAGCTCTAGCTTTGGAACCTAGTCACTGAGCCTGAGGTCATCTCTAGAATTCTGCATTAAAAAATAAATAAGCCATCTCATTAATCTGCAGCAGGTGGGCAAGGGGCCACATTTGAGATGCATCTCTGTACAACATTGCTACACAAATTGTGATTGCAAGTCACGTGCTTGGTGTCATCCGGGAGACTGTTAAAAAAGTCCAGACTCAGCAGCGCCACCCCAGACCTGCAGAGCTGGAACCGTCACCCCGGCAAGACCCTCCGGTCACTCGCTATGTGTATTAGTTTTAGATGCACTGTTGCAGGCAATTCGTGAGAACACTGGGGCCAGTGACTCTGTGTGAGGGAAGACTGGCCCAAAGGAAGGCAAAATAATTTCCAGAGAGCTATGTCCTGTTGCCTTTGCTAGCATTCTGTTGAGTTATGCGCCTCTCATCCCACCTCTTCACTTCTGATTACTCTCTTCTTGATGACGGCAGTTCTAGGAAAAAAACCTAATACGTGCTGTGTTTATAACAGTACATATACAAATAGCTCTCATTAAAGCTCAGTGGAAAACACACAGCATTACAGATGAAATTGATGTAATTAACAATAATTTATGTGGAATCCTTTATGTTTTAGTATATCAAAATAAATTGGTTGATTGTAGGAAGTTAATAACTAATTTGAGATGTTTATGGTAAGATATTGAGCTAAAAATAGATTCTGTTTTCTTTCTAGATTTTAATATTTATGTAACTCAGGAGTTGGTTTTAAAAAGGGGGGAGATGTTTAGTCTTATAATTGGGTCTATTTCTATTAATTTATAGTCAAGTGGAGTACATTTATTTAAGATAGAGAAATAGCATTTGCATTACATTAACGTTTTGCTAAGCGAGACAGAATGTTGGTACTTAGCATGAAGGAGCTTATTAGACTTTGAGTTTATTTTTGTATAAATGAAACAATTTAATTTTTTTTTAAATGTGGCTATTTGGATACTTAGCCATTTTTCTTTCTGTCTTTGCAGTTTTTTTTAATTCTATTTTTTTTTTTTGCTTGTGATTTTCATAAGTTATTCATCTTTTCCTCTGTATTTATGCATTAGGGACAGTCCTGTATCTCTGGGTAGTACTTAATGACTAAAAATATCTAAATGCCACAGAATTAATGATGCACTTAGAGTCTCTAAATGTTGCAGAAGGCTTGCTTAAACTTGGGTGGAAACACTGGCCTCAGGGAGGGAGGGAGTTGGTATGGTCACATATCCTTTTGGAAACAAGACGGAATCTGAATAAGCTCATGCATAAATGCACGTGGCATAATGGAAGACGCCACAGGCGGATTCTTCATCTAAAACTAACACGACTCTCTGACATTCCATCCCGATAGGGGCATTCCTTCAGGAAGGTTGCATCTTCAGACTCACATGTGCCCTTGACAGGGACCCACCTTGCATGCTTCCGAGCCATTCTCCCTAGATTTCAGAGCCTGTGAGGATGAGTGTCCCTGGAAAAGGATCAGCACCCACACCAGGCTGCTGGCCAGACACAGATTCTGCCTATTTATTACATTTTCTTACGCAAAGGTTTTAAAGACAAATGAAGGTCTTTTATTAGCAGAGAAACCTGCCTTTTTAAAATTTGCATTTGCATAGCAAGAAACGCCCTGCAGGATTGTTTGTTTCCAGATTAAACAAGCAGAAGGATAAGTTAATATTACATTTGGGAAAAGATGAGTCCACTGCCTGGGATGCAGGCCCTCCGTCCTCCAGACTCGAAGGCCTGAGGGGCCACTCGACTCCGCGAAGGACCTGTTGCATTTTTGGGTCATTGGCTTGGTGCCTCTGGGCACAGGTTTGCTTGCCTCTGAAGGAAACTGGAGTAGTTGGTCCTGAATATCCGCCCACTGCCTCTGTTTCCCAAAGAACAATAACAAGTGGAAAAGAGAATGAGTAATTCAGACTTTCCCTTCAATTCGTTTTAAAATTACTGCCTCAGGTGTGCAGATCTGGAGTTGTTTTCTGTGATTCAGTGAATTAAAAAAAATTATTGGAGAAAAGGGAAAAATGATTTGGGCAAAGCAATAAAATCATTATTTCAGGTTGAAGCTCCAGGCTTTGTGGGTTTTGAGTAGAATTCGAAGCTGGAGGAGTATTTTATTTCTCACCACGCATTAACCCATTCTTTAAAAGTGACTTCCCACCTTTCGAAGGAGCAGTCATTTCTGATATCTTTCACATACGGTTCTAAATACATTATTAACTGCCCATGAATTTCATTCTTAAAAGCACGAAATGAAATAATTGTTAACTTCTTGCCTGGAGAGTTGGGAACACCCTACATGAACTAGTGACTCCTGCCAGAATGAATTTCACTGTCAATACTCACATGAATTGTAATTACTGATGGAAGTGAGGTAAATCCACCTACTTTAAGAGAGCCAAGCAGTAACTATGATTGAGTACAACTGTACCTGGATAAAATTAGCTAGAAATACGATGACAAATTTGTGTAAGTGTAGATTTTGAAGGAATTGTCTATTTCACATAATTTTCTCTGAACAAACCATATTTCTTTAAATATGCCCAGTAGCAACATTTTTGCCCTTTCACTCTCTAAGGTTCAAAATGATAATGGCACTGGTGTTGGGTCATCTATAGAGTGAGCACGTGCTACTTTATGAGATAAAAGCCAAATAATGTCAGAAACAAGATGTTGATAAAAGGTGCATTTGCACATCGGGCGGAGCCAGCCAGGAGATGCTCTCTGCATCAGCACTAGAATGTGCTTCATCTATATAGCCAAGAAGTAGTTCACTGTAATACCATTAAATCACTAAAGCCACAGCCCATAGTAAGACTTTAAATGAACTTGTATGTCCACTCTTTTATGATCTGGCAAAATGAGGAATCGTCCTCACCAGCTGGCTGAGAGCTTCTCTGAGGAAGACACTTCAGGAGGCCGAGAGATGGAGACTCCCTTCGTGGATGTGACAAGCGATGGCTTTGCCAGGCAGCATCAGCGACTTTGGGATGTTGTTCCCACCTCGTTCTCTCCCCAGCTCAGGAGAGCAACCCCTTGTCCCCACCCACAAAACCAGCCTGTCCGTCCAGGAAAACGGGCGACAGGGGAGGGGGGAGGGGGACGCATGGGGAATTGCCCACAGCCCCCAGCTCAGTTTTATGGCGACCAGAGGACCACACTTGAGAGGTGTGTGCTGGGGAAGGGACGGGGACCCCCACTAATGACACTGACTGTACGCAGCTCTCCACTCAGAGCCCTCTGATTTAATTTGCAGCAAGTGCACAGATGACAACCAACTGAAACTCTCTTTACTTAATGAGGCACCGCAAGCCTGCGCATTTCACTGCTCTCTAATGAAAACATCGAGCGACGCTTATCCACTCTCTTAACAAAGAGATTCTGCAGACCCTGCATTTCTTTCTTTTCATAGAAAGCATCTGGGAAAGAGGTGCAACATTCTTGGAATAATTTACTGAAGCGCAATGCACAAGGCTCAGCCCCTGTGAATCCTGATTTTGTGTTTTTCAAAAAGGGACAGTATAACACGCCAGGCACCAGCTTGCTTTGCTGTCATAGCAGTGACAACCGAAGGTATCTGGGGGGTCTTCATAACAATATCTTAGAATATTAGCATATTACAGTGAGATCTTACATCATGTATATATGTGATGTGAGAAAGACTTGCCCAAGTAAATGTTTATAAAATTTCTTGTCGATTTTCCCCATTCTGTTACTGGAAGAACAGAAACTACAGGTGATGATTTCACACCTAACAGACTCCGAACAGCTGGTCATGGTTTGTTTCTTTCCTTCTTTTATATGATATTCGATGATTATCTGTGAGAATAACTAACTCATGGTTTGTAACCCATGACTTACTAGAAATCTGCATCTCCCACCCTTGACTTTCTTATTTTTTTGCAATAGAATTTCCAGAAATAGCCTCACATGGCCAAAAGAAGAGATGTGCAGTTCAAGGTCAATTGTTGGCCATTTTTTCCCACTGGGGAAAGAGAGCAATGAAGAGCATCATTACACAGTAGGAGTAACCTTACTGTGCAGAGCAGAAGGAAGTAACCTCTTAACTCAATCTATTGATAAGGACATTCTTTCAAGTAGAAGGAATTTAGAGATGTACAAAGTATGCAGAAATCAGGGCTTCAATTTGATAAAATTGAACACATTTCTTTTGCCAAATTGTCAGAATCACAAATCAACTGGTTGAGGGCGTCCATAATATGAGTGTTTTTTTTTTCAACTGGCGGAATCTGGTGGTTGGGTTGGCAGTTAATAAAATTTGATCTGGAGATGAGACTTCGAAATTATGCAAGTCAGAATCCCCAGGCAGATTCTGCAGTGATGGAAAAGGCTACCATCCTCTTGATCGCCTCCCTTGCAGAGTTTAGATGCCTCCCAGCTGTGGGCAGGGGTGAGGGTGCCCACCTGATCATTCCTGGAGTACCTGGTTCTTTCCCTTTGCCTCCTGCTGTCAGTTTCTGAAGCAGCCTTCACAGCTGCATTAGGCCATGGACAGCAGTTTGCCGCTGAGCCGTTCTCTGCTACAGTGGATCAGTGTCCTTTCCAACCAAGAACCAAAGACAGGAGACAGTAGGGTATTTTCACTCGAACCAAGGATGGGGGCCACGATGATGTGCACGCTCTCAAGGGTGTCCCCTTTCAAAATGCACCTGGAGCCTTAGAGCAGGTGTTCCTAAAGCGGTTGGGTACTGATGCTCGTTAACTTTGTTGAGTTATTTAAAACACACTTTCTCCTGAGCCCTCCTAGACTGCGTGCTTCAAGTCCAAATTGCTACCATACTGGTTGCAATGATATTATAAACAACTTCTTAAAGTTACATAACCATCTTCTGATGTCGAAATGCTTTCAACCCATTGACTCCCTTTTTTATCAAAGTGCGAAAAATATTGGTTCTCGTGGGATGAAATGTTGCCATTTGTTGTGTTTCAGTGCTGCCAGGCATTTGTGATATCCACGTGTGCCACGAAATTCAGGTGAACTGTGTCTTCATTCTCAAAACTCCTGAAGGCGTAGGGGAAAGACTGAGGGTACATTATTGATGAATGATTATATACAAGTTTATGAAAAATGCGTGGAAACGATTTTTGACCTGAGACTAGAAATCCATGGAATCACATTCTTAAAATATGTTATTTATTTTCTCTGAAAAAAAAATTCCCCTAAATGAATGTACTAACATGGGGTTAGGGCCCTTCTACCTGTCTTTGCCTTGGGAAACAATTTTAAATGATGAGGAAAGCATATTCATAGTAATTCTTTTCTCTATATAATAAGATTATTATATACTTTGGAAATTAAGGAATTTCTTATATTCCCAATAGTGAAATGACTCTGAAGTAACATATGTGTAATTTTATTCAGAAGACTATATTGTGGCTTTTTTTCAAACTGCCTAACTGTGGCAATGGCATTCAGACATAAACAGGACAGAACAAAGTGCGTGGAGCACGCTGCCATTTGTCACCCAGACATCCCATTTTACGGGACAGGAGCAATAGGACTGTTATCCACGCAGAGACTAGGAAAACCAGAGCATAAAATACCCTGCCTCGGATAACTCAGCGTCTTCGGCCGAAGCGCGCAGATGACTTATATAAGCTGACTTTTTTATACTTGATATTTGAGTCAAGCTGCTTACTTTCTCACAGTTTAAAAAATTTATTTTGCAGTTTCCTGTACTGAAAATAACAGAAGCTACGACCAAAGTAAAATGGAACTTAAAATTAGGTGAAAACTCAGAGAAGGTTGGGCTGGGTTTCCTAGCCTCCTGGAGATCAAGCATCCTCACGTCTTAATTGAACTAAGAAACCTCAGTGTATTGAACTGGACGCCGCTTGCCCAGACAGGCAGGGGTGTTTAGCTGCTGGATTCACTAAATGCCACTGGGTCGGTTGGTGCCTTCACTTCTCCCATCTCTGCATCTACACACGCACTGAATGCTCTGCCAGGGGGATGTCCTAACGGTGGGGAGAATATCTTGGCCTCCTGAGCAATGCATTTGACATTCACTTTTGTTGATAACAATTCGAGTCTCTTGCCTGACGCACCCAAAAGAATGGACGTGTCAAAGACGCAGGTGATGCGGGCAATATTATGGACTCCGTTAGAGCGCGCCGTTACTTCTCCGTAGGTTCTCAGAAGCCTTGGCACATCCTCAGTTGCCAAATATCTGCATTATCCAAGGTCAGGAAAACCATATGGCTTCATAAAGATGAAAGAGTGGGGTCAGAAACCCCACACTTTCTAGAGGAGAGAAGAAATCCCCAGTACATATTTTAGTATGAAGTTCATATGGCGCAGACTAACTGAAAACACTTATGCGGCGAAGTTAACCTCCTTAGAAGCAGAGTCATGTGTCCTTCAGGGCAGAAAGGGCAAGCCCGTCTCCCGGTGGGAAGGCAGCACAGTTAGACTCATCAGGGGAAAGAAGTTAAAGAAGCTGGCTTACAGAGATTCCAGACGAGAGGTATGAGGGAGAGAGAATGGAGAGATTAAGTGAGAAATTAACCCTCAGCCTCTGAGGTCATTCTTTGTATTGACATTCAGTTGTTTTAAAGAGTCTTTATTGCTAAAGACATAATTTCCTCATGGCCAAGGGGGAAAGTTCAATTGCTACCGTACCCAGGTAACCATCCGCTTTAAATCATTTTTGCGTAAAGAGCGGGTGTATTGAATGGATTTGTCATACTCAGGATGAAACTGGTGCAAATGAAATCTCTGTTCAGGGGCATTAACTTTACTATTTTCTCATTTGCTGTAAAAGCCTTGTAAGTACCAAGATTTGGGGTGGACTGGCTTACTATCAGCTGAGCAGGGGAGGGAGGAGCTTCCTGATGAGTTTTAAAGCAAGCCGGTTTTTAGCTTATAGTCTAGGGGAAAACCTCGGACGTCCTCTTGTTTTTAGGGTTAATTAGATACCATTCTTCTGCATTTGTTTTCTGGATCTTACTGCCCAATATATTTTAATGGGTTTTTTAAAATGCTAAGCCCATTTTCCCCGTCATTACCATCCATGTGCTAATCAAACAATTATCTTGTCATTTATCTTATAAGATGTTGTGTAAAAACCCACAGAATCCTTTCAGAACTAAGGGGATACAATTATATTGATCACAAACATAATTTTATTGAACATTTTATAGATAATCTGAGTAAAGAAACAGAAGCCAATGTAAATAAAAGGAGTACTTAAAAATTATTGAAACATTAAAACCTGACATACGTTGTTTTTATGGCTTTTAGAGGTTCCCGATAGAGTGAACTGTGAGCAATTTTAAGAGATGTATTTCAACAGTTGCCCAATATCCGTCCCTTAGATTCTGATCAGCAAATTATCACTTATTTAATTATTTACTGTGATCAGTCTACATTCTCAATGTCTGATGGAAGAAATTTTCACTTACTGTGCAATGGGAAGGTCATTCTGGCTTATACGTGATTTGGCTTGAACTTCATGCTAACTGAAACAGCCTGTCTTATGGCCTGTCAAACGTGCATTGTCCATCTGCCTTAACCATTAAAGAATACATTTATAAATTAAAATTTATAATGGGGCCATAAGAGTGGAGGCACTGTGGTTCAGGCATTCAAAATGGAGCCAGGAGGCCATTGTGGATGTGGTTTCAAACGCGTTTCTGCACCACTGAGAACCTGAATTTTCTGAACTGTATCAAATTCAAGGACACTGCCAGCCATTATCAGAACAGAATCTGCTAGCCGCTGCAGCCTTAGGGTCGCAAGGCTCCGCTTGTAACTATGCAGCTACCTCAGAACCCAGGCACCCTTATTTCTTGCCAGCTCCCACTGTAATTCTTGACAAGTAACTTGTGTAACTTTGTGGTCTTTGCCTTTATACGCCACCCCCATTTTGTAGCCTGGGGAACACAATTCAAGTGCTTCTTGGATCTGTGGCTGCCTACTGTCGTCCTCAGTTTGGCCCAAATAAAACACTTTCCTTTTCCTATTGTAAATTGTTTATTGATTATTTCCATCAACATACCTAAACTTAACATTCTCTTTGAAAGAAGTTTTGCCCACTCTTTAAGATACTGTTGAATGGCTTTGGCAAGATTTTGAAGAATCAGATCATGACGATGCAGGGATGAGGAGTTCGTACACAAGCAGCCAGATTCTGCTGCGTCCCCTCTCACTGTGAGGAGAGCCCTTTAGCTTGTCTTCCCAGCCGTTCTGATGAAAGCAAACGTGGGGCTCAGGGAGGAAGTTCTGCTCTGGTGGAAGCAGGCATTTTTGCCTCTCAGATGGATTTCCCCTTGGATCAAAGACCAGAGCACTGTCTACACTGTCTTGGCCACATTTGTTTTTAAAAAGGCTTCTGTAACACCAGCCCACCAAACCTGGACACACCAAAAGTGGTTCATGTGTGACATGAACTCCTGGTCCATTTTGGCTTCCTGGACGTGGGCACTTGCTGTATTTCATTAATTTGTCATAGTCTCTCTCCTGGTTTCTTCCTCCCCTGGCCTTCTATTTTTCAGGGGTTTTCTTTGGCCTTCTATTCTCATCATTCAACTCTGATTTCCTCTTTGGCTTCAAATATGACTTCCAGGCCACATATCTCCAATCTGTGTCTCTGCCCATCTTGCTCCTGAGCAGTGGGTGTCCAGCCAAAGGCTGCTGACTGTCTGCACTAGTGTTTCCATCCCAAGCATCTCAAACTCATCATGTCCAAAACAAACCCCATGATGTTAACCTGGCCAAACCCATGCCCCCTTTTGAGTCTCTGGACTTCATGAAGGAAACCATTAGTCATTAAGTTGCCGGAAACTCCTCTCCTCTCCTATTCCTACAGTAATATGATAAGTGACAGGTAAAATGGTACCACTCTGAAAACAGTTTGGTAGTTTCTTAAAAAAACAAGTATGCAGCTACCAAACAAGCTTGTAATTGCACACTTAGACGTTGATGGCAGAGAAATGAAAAGTCATTTCAACAAATGATGTCAGAAAAGTAGACACAGACCCTTTACTCACACCATACATCCATATACCTGAAATGGGTCATAGACAGTAATATGAAACCTAAAACTAAAACATCTAATACAAAATGTGAAAAAAAATTATTTAAATACTTTATGATCTTGGGTAAGTACACACACCCACACAACCCATGAATCTTAAAAGAAAAAATGATTGATACCTTGGACTCCATTAAAATTAAAACAATTTTTTCTTCCACAAAATTAAGAAAATCACACAATTAATAAAATCAACAGATGCCTGGATACAGAAGATGTGGTATATTTACACAATGGAATACTATTCAGCCATTAAAAAAAGACAACATAATGCCATTTGCAGCAACATGAATGTCCCTGGAGAATATCATTCTAAGTGAAGTAAGCCAGAAAGAGAAGGAAAAATACCATATGAGATCGCTCATATGTGGTATCAAAAAAAAAAAAAAAAGAACATAAATACAAAACAGAAACAGACTCATAGACATAGAATATAAACTTGTGGTTGCCAGTGGGCAGGAGGGTGGGAAGGGACAAACTGGGAGTTTGAAATTTGTAGATGCTGACAGGTATATATAGAATAGATAAACAAGATTATACTGTATAGCCCAGGGAAATATATACAAGATCTTGTGGTAGCTCATGGTGGAAAAAAATGTGACAATGAATATATGTATGTTCATGTAGAACTGAAAAATTGTGCTCTACAATGGAAATTGACACAACATTGTAAACTGACTGTAACTCAATAAAATAAAATTTAAAAAAAAGAAAGAAAAAGGGAAATGCACAACTTGAGAAAAAATGTTTTCAATACATATATCAGATATGTATGTCTCCAGATTATATGACACATTCTTCCAGCTCAGTAACAGGGAACAAATGACCCAATAAAATGGACAAAAGATTGAAAGGGTCTTTCACAAAATGAGATACACAAATCACACCTCCCTCCAATATAGATTAAAAAAAAAAAAAACACAAAAAGATGCTCAGTATAATTAACCAGCAGGGAAATGCAAATTCAAGCAACAATCCCATACCACTGCACACCTCCTAGAGAGGTGAAAAGACGCATCCAAGGCTCTGGAGCCCCTGGGCGTCTCGGACACCGTGGGTGAGAATGTATAGCTGCTTTACAAACAGTGTGACAGGTTTTTAAACACCTTGGACCTACACTTACCATGAGAAGCAGCCCTTCCACTACTAAGTATTTACCCAAGAGAGAAGGAAATTTATGTCCAGAAAAGTCTTATACGTGGGTGTCCAGAGCAACTTCATTTGTAATTGCCAAACCCTGGCGACACCCCAAATAGGAGCGGAGGTAAACCAAATACAGTATGTTTATTCCATTGAAAACTATTCAGCAATGAAAAGCAGTGCCCTCCTAGTACAGGCAACGACCTCGATGGATCTCAGAATAGTCACGCTGAGGGAGAGAAGGCAGAAGAAATCTCATCGCTGCTCTGTGATTCCGCCTGTGTGAAGTTCTGCACCCTAATCATCCTTTCTAACAGAGAGCAGATCGTTGGCTGCTGGGACAGGGTTGGAGGGGGACAGAGGTGGGTGGCCTGAAAACAACTCTTGAGATGAAAATG
The DNA here is from genome assembly GCF_036321535.1 of Camelus dromedarius. NCBI lineage: Eukaryota > Metazoa > Chordata > Mammalia > Artiodactyla > Camelidae > Camelus > Camelus dromedarius. The sequence goes on from NC_087461.1 coordinate 2,656,104, forward strand.
TCTGGTATCTTTTCTTTTGTATATATATATTTATTGAAGTATAGTCATTTTATAACGTTGTGTCAATTTCTAGTATACAGCATAACGCTTCAGTCAGACATGAACATACACATATTCATTTGCATATTCTTTCTCACTATAAGTTACTACAAGATATTGAATATAGCTCCCTTTGCTCTACAGTAGAAACTTGCTGTTTATTTTATATATATATGTGTATATATATATATATATATATATATATATATATATATATATATATGTTACTTAGTATCTGCAAATCTCAAACTCCCAATTAATCCCTTCCCACCCTCCTTCCCCTCTGGTAACTGTAAGTTTGATTCCTATGCCTGTGAGTCTGTTTCTATTTTGTAAATAAGTTCGTTTGTCTTTTTTTTTTCTTTAGATTCCACACATAAGTGATATCATATGGTATTTTTCTTTCTCTTTGTGGCTGACTTCACTTAGTATGACATTCTTCAGGTCCATCCATGTTGCTGCAAATGGCGTTATTTTATTCTTTTTTATGGCTGAGTGGTGTTCCATTGTATAAATATACCACAACTTTTGGTATCTTAATTACAATGATGGTTTCACAGTGCATACACAGGTCAACATTCTTCAAGTCATGAATTTAAATATGTGTAATTTACTGCAAATGAATTATATCTCCGTACAGTAGCAAACAAGAACTTAAACTGACATCCAGTTTAACCCACCGAAACAAGTGATGGTTTTGCCCAGCAGCTTTATTTTCAATTTTTGAACAAAGCTTAGATCATGAAATTAGCTCAGAAATAAGATTATTCCTGAGTATCGTACATTCCTTGGAGTTACTTTTGGAATTCCTTCCCATTGTGTAATACTGTTCAGGATGCTAACATACTGGCTGCTCAGAGAGGTCACGTGGTTTCTCAAAATCCCTATCACACTTTCTATAATAAAAACATGTGGTTACAAAAAGACATTTGGAAAGTCATTAGCAGGCTTTAAAAATAAACGCTAAAGGCAAAATATAAAAATAGGCACATTTTCAGTTTAAAGATTTCAGAGAGCGTAGGTGCTAAACACAGAAGCCTAACTAGAGATTAATTGACTCCCATTTAATATTTGACATGGTTCTTGTGCATTTAGAGCCTTGTCTAAGGCCTGAAGGTGATTTACACCTGTAAGATATTAGCTGAGTCCACTGATATTAAAATGGAAGAAAAGATTATTTTTAAAAGTATAGTAACATTTATTGGACATGAATGGAACATTAAAAGGTGAAAGTTACTTCTCAGTCCTTTTTTTAACACAATCTTGAGAGGCAACAGGTGGATGGCAGTTGACAGGTTCTGGGATAGGGTGGTGGGAGTGTCTGTGCCCTGAGTCCATCATCTTCTCTCTCAGGCTACTTTGGGCGTGTTTTCTTGGTCATGGCAAGAGTGCAAGGAGCCCTCACTATGACACCTTCCTGGAACTGAGTGTGACAACAGCCACCAGTCCTACCCCAGTCCAGCCTCAAACGAGACCCATGCCTTGACTGTAACCCTGTGAAGCTCTCTATCTGACGACCAGTGTCCAGACTGAGGATGGACTAGGACCTCGAGGACCGGTAACCAGGAAGGTGTCTTGCACCGGAGCATCAAGTACCTCATGGCCCTTTTGTTTTTCTTAAAAAAGGAAAGAACGTGTCATTTTCAGTAATTTTTAAAAATTTCATGCTGTTTTTCCCAGGGCTGCGTCTTTGTCAATATGCTAATGCCCTAAGTTGACGGAACCTTTCGCCATCACTCCTGCCGCTCTTGCCTTTGGTGTCCGTCTCTGCTCGTGGCTTGTGTGTTTGCTGAGGCTGCGCTGACTGCCCGGCACCGGCTTTTGTGTCATTGTTATGCAGGTAGTTCCTTATCAGGCTGCCAAGTAAATAGTGAGGATCCTTCCATCCTTCCGAACCCCTCTTGCAGACCGGGTTCAAGCTTATTCAAGGGTCCCTAGACCCTGGCACACATTCAACTATTCTATATTCTTTAAAGTCAAAGTTTTAAACAATGGTAGCCCTAAAGAAAGTTTTAGGGTTTTTTTACTTTTCAGTTTCCAGTAAGTGTTCCTCACAACCTAGATCCTCACCTTGGAGAATAGAGTAGACGTGTCTCTTCCGAAAATTTCAGTCCTGAGATGGTGCATACTTATTAGCAAGACCAAGAGTTTCACTCACCATTTCTCTCGAGGCTCCAAGTACGTGAATGGTCAGCAGCCAGTCCTGGTTCTCCAAAAGTTTTAGGGTGGCCAGTAGGCTTTTCCTGCAGACTTTTCATGCACATGAAGTAACAATAATGTTTAGCATAGAATTTGAGCTACCATTACTTTGATAAATATGAAGATATTTATTGAACTATCTGGCAGTATCTTTTGGAACAAACATGTCATCAAAAAGAAAACACTAAGGTTGGATGACCTTTCAGAGCTGAGTTTCAAATCCCTAGTCTCCTGAAATATTGGAAACTGGGGACGGGAGGTAGCGGACGTCCATGGTGAGGGCTCATAGCAGGCTCAGCGGCAGTCATTAACCGCCCCAGCAGCGATCACGACGGTGGTGATAGACATGATCGATGGCCGCCTGCAGGCGTCATGCCGCTGGTAAGTGATCCCCTGCTCATCGTTGAGGAAGGGTGTTGCTCTCTGTGTTGTGTGATGTGCTTTTTTGAAGGTCACAATATTAAACTTTTACAATCTGGGTTTTTTGTTTTTGTTTTTTTTTGGGGGGGGGGGTGATTTTTACATTAAGTGTTTCATGCTTCCAAATAATGCCAGCTTTTTAATCGATTTTAATGGGGATCCTTTCTCTGTCACACCAAAAGATGCAGGAAAAAGTAAAAAGTTGCTGCTTAGATTCATAAGCCCTAACTCTAAAACTACAGCTAAGACATAGCTCAGGCTTTGGTGTGTCACTGTGTTCAATTTCCACTGCTATCAGCCCTTTGCCAAGATTAAGGACACATAAAACATTATCCTCACGTATCGCCAAATGTCCAAGTCTTCCTAAAATAAACCCTTCTCTTACCATTTATTGGGATTAATTTTACCCTTCTTTCCTCCCTAATTACTTTTATAGGTTGCTTCCCTTGTTAATTTAACGAAGGGAGTCCTTTTGTTTAATACAGCTGAGTCAAGGCAGTAAGAATTAGCCTGTATCTAATCAATGTCTACTGGAAAGAAGCTAGAAGTAATATTGCCGTAAAATCTACTGCAGTGCAGTTCTCCAGGCTTGCACGTTTTCTAAATTTTCTTTTGTTTCTATTACATACAGAGTATGTAGAAAGTATACAAAATGCATACAAAGTAGCTGAGAAAATTTGACAGCAATGACACAAATACGGTGTCACCAATCACAACTGTTTCAAGTTTATTATGTCGTTCACCTGGAATTAACATAGTGATAAAGACAAGTTATACCTCAATTTAAAAAAAAATATATAGACAATGGAAAGAAATGCATCAAAATGCTAATAATGCTTTTCTGGGGGGGAGTTTAGGTGACAGTTAAGTTTTACTTTCTGCTTTTATGTATTTCTGCCTATCTACAATGAACATAGACAGCCTGTGAAATTAGAAAAAAAAACAATAAATCATCTAAAATGAAAAAATAACCCCCAGTTCAGCAAGCTTTAGAAGTCCAATATCAAATTTAAATATATACCGTAATGTAAAGTGAAGATCTCACTAATACATTTTAGTGGATTTTTTGTTACGTTTATTAAAGTTATTTCTCTTGATCTGTCTTAAAAAAAAAAAAAAGAATTGTTATAAGAAAGAGTCAGATGCATCTGACCTGCCCAGAAGCTGAAGGACAGATCTAGGTCCAACTAACACAGCACTTCCGCTTTAGATCAGAACCACTTATGAAATTCTTGGAAGGCTCCCATTTCGAGGTTCCCACCTCAAGGGACCAAGCAAGTCAGACTTTGAGGGTGAAGGGTTCAGGGAGTCTGTACTTCTGAGCTATTTAAATCATGCTGATCGGCAACTGTGGTTGAGAAACGCAGACACTAAGTAGAACCCATTAACAGGAATGCATCTCAGTCACACATATGCCTGTATGTCTCTCCACTGCCATTTTATCATCAGCTTTAACATGTTAGCCTGTTGTAGTTTACCCATTTTTACAAGCGGTCTCATATAATTTTTGTAATGAAGCAAACAACATAGCACGATTGATTTGAGAGAAGACCACACTCAAAAGGAAATTTGGCTTGGCTGATCAGCTCAGAATACAGAATACAGAAATCTCTTTGCTACCTTATCTTTCAATAAATTAACATAGAAGATAAACAGTTATACATTGATTTGAATTTTATGTGTCATTTTTTATTCTGGACAATATTTATTAAAAGCTAAAATACGAATTAAAAATACCATAGAGTGCTTCCTAATAAAGATCGTACTTATATAAAGTAGCAAAATGGAACTGATCCAGATAGAAGTATCTTAGGCTTAATAATTGATACAAATGAAGCAAGAACGCAGAAAAACATAATAATGTCAATTATTTATTCTTTCCGTATAATAATATTTTTCACAGTGCACAAAACCACAAATAGTGGTTCCCCCCAAATAGTAACAGTAAGTCAAGAACGCTGCAACTGACAGAATTTAAAATTCATGAGGACAAAATTTTGGTCTAACTTTGACTGAAATACCCCCAAATCTAAGAGAGTGCTTGGCACTCTAGTTGCTCAGTAAACATTTGTTATATCTGAGATACACAGAATCCCTATGTGAGCAAATGCAAACACAGTAAGTGATTCTCTTTTAAGCGCCCATATTCAGAGATATACGCATATAAATATTTATGTTTGGATGTAATATAAATATAAGTATATAAATATTTATGCTCAGATATATATACAGATAGTAAAATATAAAATATGTAACATTAAAATAAAATATGTAAAATCTAGGCGTATAAATATTTATGCTTAGATGTAACATAAATATGAGTACTTGCGTGCATATCCATACATAGACACATAGAATGACAAATAACACTTATCCAATTTGGAAAGAAATGTAATATATTTCAAAGGGATTCATTATACAACATGGAGGAAATGGGGATAATGTATTTCCATGTATTCTTGGGGCTCAAAGTTACTTTTCTGCTTTCACGTAATAGAAAAAAATGCCCCGTGTGACAGAGGATGAAGTCCGCTGCATCCCTCATCATTTACCAGAGAAAGTTGAGGTAAAATAGTTGAAGAATTGTCTCCATCAGCTGATGGTGTTTTTAAAACGATATTTGCATGGAAAGATGTAGAGAAATAGTGAGATTCCATTTCAGGCTAAAAGCCTGTTTTATAGTCAACTGCCACTTCCTGGAGTGGCTTGGTTTGGAAAAGTAGAAAACTTTTGTCGTTGGTCACATTTCACCCCTTAATGGGCCCGGAAGGCCAAGCGTTTCTCACTCTGTTCTTGGGAGGGTTCCAGAAGGACGGTTCAGGCGAGCTTCACTCCTAGTCAGATTCTGCCCTCGCTTAGCTCAGCGGCTAAGCACGTACTGGAGGACCGGCTTCCAAAACAGAAAAAGGAACAAGGGAAAAAAAAACAAAAACAGAAATGAGACAGTCTGAGTTCGTTTATTTTTGTCATTTTTAATTTAGAGCTCCTTCACGGAAGCTTCGATGTCTGCCTGTGTGTTGCCCTGCATGCTTGACGGAGCTGCCCAGAACGCAAGCTCTGAGAGCAGGGAAGCCTTACCAGGACTGCTCACCACCGCAGACACGTCAGCCTCACCCCGGCTGACCCCGCTGTCTGTCACCTGGGAGACTCCCGCCTGCCCTCGGAGAGTCAAGCTCCCGTGGGAGCCTGCGATGTCCAGTGGAGCGCCTTGTTGGGGTGAAAGGCCAGCTCTGCCTTTGTCCTGAGCAGAGAGCAGGGCCAAAACCCTTGTCCTCCTGGTCAGACCCAGTGGGCCAGTACGCAGGTGCATCCAACTGGGGACAGTAAACGGCGTTCACTGCGGTGCAGAGCGCTGGCTAAAACACAAGGTGCTTTGCTGCCCGCGGGAGTGGTCCCCAGCGGCCGTGTCTCCCACTAGCCCAGCCGTTTCTGCTGGAGCGATGGAGAGACAGAAGCCCGGGGACACTCGGCGTTCCACAAACGGCCTTGGGGAGCAAACCCGGTGTGCGTTTGTTTCATGAGGCAACTGTTCAGTCTAGTTCCACTACAATTTTCAGCATCCACAAAACGAACCCCCTGGCAGTGAGTGTCTGATAAGAATGAAGAATCATGTTCCTGACATGTTCACAGTCACCATTACTCTGCTTTGGGCCTGAATTTCGTGGAGTTTCACTAATAACCCGGAAGGAGAGACTGGTTGTAACAAACGCGTGCTTGTGGGCTGCGTCATTCTTCTGAGATGTTGTTTGAACTCCTCATGTGCATGCACATATCATTTACACAGTTACAAAAATATTTGTTTTTGTATTACTTGTTCTGAAAATATTGAGATCTTTCAGAAAACTGCGTCCTTTCACAGAATCAGACAGTGCTTTTTCTTGCAATTGATAGGTGTTAGAACTCATCAATTTCCTATGTAAGGATGCTTGTGCTTACATTATAGGGCAGTGGTAAGAATTAAATACAACCTCATTTATACCAAGCTGTTATAGCACAATATCTTTCAAACAATTTTACAAGAGTAACAACTCTTTGAAAGCCCTTTAATTGGAATTTTATAACATTAAATTATATTTTCGAATCTTTAAAATTGCCCAGTAAAATACAGTGAAAATTATCCACATGCAATTCTACCATGCCAGTGGAAGAACGGATTTCCATAAAATGAAGAAGGGTGACTTCCTGTGTTTACTAAGGGGGGAAGTCTCTCCCCACCCCACCCCAGCGCACACCCGGGCAGTAATACCCACAGTGCCCCTCAAGATAGTAAGGAGTCTCTGTGAGCACTTTTGTTCTCGGCGTGAAGTAACGTACCAGCGTACACCATGATTCAGACAGCGTGAACCTTTGTTGGCATAAATGTCCGTCTGGAATTCTTTGAATGTACCTACTGTAGATTGAAGTGTCACATAAATGGATTCTTTTGTTTTCAGATTTTGGTCTGAGATTTGAATGCCTAAGAGAAAAGGGACCATTTATACAGTTTTATCTGACATAGTTTTTGATTTTGTCACTTGTAAGTAATCCTGCAGACACATTTAAAATTCGAACGGCCAGTAAGCACTTACTAAACATCGACCACAGCAGTTTTCAAACTTTGGCAAAAGCGTCCTGTCTACGAGGGGAGTGTGTTGGGCAGACAAGAGGCAGTGCGCTGTTCTAGACACCTGCTGCAGGGCGTGGTCAGCGCTGCCCGCTGTGTCCCCCTGTGTCCCCCTGTGTCCCTGCTGTAATTTTCCATCAGAAACGTATGTTTCAAAACGAACTGTCAAAAAGTTTTATTTTGCTACCAGCTGGGATACATAAGGATCACCAAAAGGTTGCTAACAAGGTAACCAGCAGGGTCCTAGGGTATTGTTTGCAATCTTGATGTAGAGCTCTCCCCAGGGCAGCGCGAACTGGAAACAGGATCCCAAATCTGTTTCTCCTAGACAGTGGTTCAGACGAGCTGATGGGGAAGAAAGGGGCTTGCCCCATTTGCAATGATACTGCCCGCTGGTGCCCAGGATGCTGGAGGTGGGGAAAGATGAGGCTGAGCGACCAGTCTGCACACCTGGGTTTCAGCCTCATCATCACAAATGAGGGAAGTCCCCTTATGGAATCCTGTGCCCCCACCGTCCCCCACCCCCTCATAGATCACATTGCAATACATTTGAATGAGACCTTTTATGCAACTTAACATCACCATTCAACCTAAGTGGAGAAATTCAAATTTCCATTTAATAATAAGGCATGAAATACGATGATCGCTTAGAGAAATTTATGATGCATTTTTATGATTATTACCCTTGCAGCCTACCAGTGAGTGCTCTTTGATTCACGAAGCAATTGCTGAGGCGGAAGAGAAAGTTGCTATTGTTTCCAGTGGCAATGAATGGGGTTATAGCTAACAATTAAATAGGAGAGCCAAGTGGCGGAATAAAAAGAAATGGCTGTTACTAGTTCCCAAATTTCTTTGTGTGCATCTTCTATCATGAACAAGTAACTGAGAGGAGTGTAATTTTACCACAAAGCTATTTGCAGGTGGGTGAGGGCTGCACCTTTAAAATGACTGTGTCTCAGTGCTCTGGCTTACATACGATACATGCAAATTTGCCTGCTTGAATAGAAGATTTCTGTTTTAAGAAACAAACTCACAGACACAGAAAACAAACTTGTGGTTGCCAAAGGAAAAGGAGGGGGGAGGGATAAATTAGGAATATGGGATTAGCAGATACAAACTACTGTATATAAAATAGATAAACAACAAGGACCTACTGTAGAGCACAGGGAACTATATTCAATTTCTTGTAATAGCTTATAATGAAAAAGAATCTGAAAAATAATATATATGTGTGTGTGTGTGTAACTGAATCACTTTGCTGTACACCAGAAACTAACGCAACACTGTAAATCAACTATACTTCAATAGGAAGGAAAGAAGGAAGGAAGGAAGGAAGACTGTTGTTTTAGTTGAGTTGTTTCTATTTTGACCAAGAAGCAGTTACTCTAAGCATGTAGCTGTATCCTAACCATTGGTCGGTGACTTATTTTAGGGTGAAGCAGACGTCAGCCACGAGGAATGCGACACTTCTCAAAATGTGCGGAGCAACAAAGTGAATTTTAATCCTCTGCGAGCAAGGCATTACATCCATCCCAGTGCACTAGTTTCTACTCTACCGTGTAAATGACCTCATAAAGTCTCCTCGGCAAGCCAGGCCAGGTTATTTACACAGCATTCTTCCTTTAGTCCTTATCAGCCGCTGCCATTTCTTCCTAACAGCATCATTGATGTGAAACCAGATAGCCCACATCCCGTTTCTTTAGAACAGTCAGCGTCGGATATAAATTCGGGAAACTCAGTCTTTGTCTCTCTCCAGGTGCCTCCTCAGAGGAGGAAGAGTGTGTGTGTGTGTGTGTGTGTGTCTGCTTCTGTATGACGGGGGGTGGGGAATCACTGGCTTTAGAAGTGACCTTTAACTTGGAGCTTAATACATACTCGATTCACCTGTCTACCCACTGACACGTTCTTCTTCAAACGCAAATTTAAGAGTCTACCACAGTTCCTGACTTGATCTGGAGGCTTCCTTCAGGTTTTGCTAACACTGGATACCTACATTCCTTTCATTCTTGACCTTGTTAGGATTCATTGGTGAATTGTCTGAAATACTGAACCAGAATACTCCCTACAGATGTGACACAGGAAGGAGAAGGCTTAAAATAGCAGCGCATCCCTGTCCTTTCCACTCCCCCTCCTCATACCCTCCCCGTTCCCACCCTCCCCCCTCGCCGCCTCCTTCTTTTTCTTCTGCTTTTATATAAAAACACTTGTTACCTTAAGCAAAGCAAGAGTTTTGCAATAATAAGTTTTGGGGTCTTAATATAATGATCTAAAATCTTACAGCATATGCATCAGGTTGAGCTACCCTTGTTGGTTGTTTATTGCAGAAATTATCTCCCCCCACATGCAGTAAAGCAGGTTCAACATGACTTAACCTAATTCTATTCCTTTACCTCACAGGACTCTTCAGTGGCCCTAGTAAGTCGCTTTGCGATGTCTTCTTATTTAACTTTTTTTTTTTTTTATTGAAGAGCTTTGCTCTTTCTAAGGAAGTGTCCAAAGACAGGCAGGAAACCAAAACCTACCAGCAATTAAAATATTTAGTAGCAATTTCAAATATTTCTTTCTTGATTTCTATTTCATGAGCATTCTTCTCACAGTTATTGGATTAGAAGATTATACATGCTTATATTTTTTTCCAGGCCTATGTAATTTTTGATCTTCAAAGGTAAAAGTAAAAAGAAACAATCCACCCATGGCTTTACTTTGCATGATGTTTTTGCTTTGCTTAGTGCAAGTAATTGGATTTATTTAGGTGCGTACTCACTCTAAATTGAATCCTATATTCAATAAATGTGATGAAACACTATCTCACCCTTTCTTTAAAATAAACATATAATTGGATTTCTAGTTCATTTCTTATATGAAAATATATTCCAGGAGAATCAAATAGTAAACTTTAAAAAATAAACCCACATTTTCTTTAGAAGAAAATGTGGAACCACTGATCTCTAAACATGGCATGGAGAAGGCATTTCTAAGCTGTACAAAAACAAATATGCCATAAACAAAATATATGACTTTAATTATACAAACATTTTAACTTTATTGTAAAGTCATAAAAGAGAAACACAAATTGAAAAACAAAACAGCATACTTTTTAGGCAAATAGCTACTGCTCTTATTTAAAAGTTAAATAAGAAAGAGAAAACAAACTAGTAGAAAAATGGGCCAAGGACATGACTAAGATTTCACAGGAAAATCTGTACAATTAGATTTTACGGAAAATCATGACATTTCCATGCTACATTATGCTTGAAACATAGGGTAGGACAGCAAAGGTTTTTCAAGCAATTGGAGAAATTATGAGGTTCTGTACTTTTTTACCGTTCTCTGCCACAGCCAGAGATGCAGTGAGGTGTGTGGATTCTCCTTACAGAGTTAGCTCCCTTCTACCTCTTCGTTGCTACTGCGAAGAGGTCAACCGCCTGACTCAGACCGGGCTGCGGGAGCTGCTGCAGGCTTCCTGATGGGTGACAGTGACGGTGCGGGCTCTGTGTCACACTGTTGCACTTCGTTGCCAAAAAGCAGCGGAGGCACAAAGCACACACATCCATCATAACCAGTCGAGGGTAAATGGGTTCAGCTCACCGGGGCTTTCTGAACTCCTCGTGGAAGTGCGCCCCAAATTCTGACCCCCCAGGGAGGACCAGGGAGTGTGTGGATCCTGGTCTTGCTACTCTTTAAACAGTCAGGTCTGTGCAGAAGCCACCTCAAAACAAAAAGGCCTACTTACTATAATTATGAGTCTTCTTTTTTGAGCCATGGTGTGTTCCTTCCTGGGGTGTGAGGCCTTCAGCAGGCTTGGCCCTGACCTGGGCACCATCCTTGTCTGCCCCAGGTGTAAGCAGTGGTCCACAGAGGATGGGCAGGTGGCACTGCCTGGGACCAGCAGAGCTCAAGGTGCAGCCTGACAGGGACCTGCCTCCCAGGAGTGACAGCACTGAAGGGCACTCCTTCCACACTTGCAAATGCTCACCTCCCCTTCTAGACCCAAAGGAATGTTTCTCACATCCCCCTAAAGAGAGGCAGGAACTTAAATCTCATCCCTTGTTAGCACAGAGCCATGGTTTGCCCCACGGAGGCGTTAAATCTGTGCTGCCTGAACAGCGGATTGTGGAAACATTAAGGCACAGAAAGAAATACACCAGGACCATTTCACGTCTTCCCCAGCCACCACTGATTCTCAGTTTCTGTCCTGTATTATAATTTCCTCGTGGACATCACTGCCACTCAAGACCTTCTTCCTTACTAGCACATTCGACACATAAAAAAATTTCACGCAGAAGATGACTAGAAATAAGGCTTCAGTTTCGGATGCTCTCCTGGCTACACGTGAGTTGGCAGGCCTGCGGTGACGGAGCAGGTGAGCAGTTGAAGAAGATCATGACTGTTTTCTGGAAGAAGTGTCAAGATGCTACCCTGGCCATTTTCTAGATCCTTCGGATTGATGGCTATCTGCAGCTTATAAGCCCTGATTTATTAGCGTATTAACTATGGATTCGTATTGTTTCATCCTAAATCAATACCCAAAAGCACTGAAATCGTTTTCACATTTTGCTTCCCTTGAACCCACAGTGTTGTCCGCAGCTCTGTGAAAACACGGCACTTTCCGACACTTGCAGAAACAGCAATTACCCACGGTAAGAAACACGGGCGGCCCCAGTCAGCCCGCCTGACTTTAACTGTGTCCAATGACGCGATCCAAATTGCTTCAGAAACACAGCTACTCGAGTGAATAACTATTAAAGTCATAAACCCGGGGGTGGAGACCGTACCTCGGCTGAACCAAGGAGCTAAACACCAGGCCAGCATCATTGCAGCCAAGCAGAGCACGTGTTTACCTAAAACAAGACAAAACCAAACCAAAGTGAAGGCGTTCAGCTTTTCGCCTTATTTCCCCTTATTATCCCTTCCTGTGACAAAATGGAACATGAAGAATGTGGCCACATGGCTGGGAAACAAATACGGCAAGTTTGCCTGGTCTGATCCCCTGCCGTCAAACAGCGCGGACGCCCAGAGCCCAGAGGCTGTCACCCACGCGCTAAACCTGCCCGTCCAAGCCCCGCTTCCAGGCTCTGGGGCGCTTCCACCTCCCACTCTCCACTCCTCTCAGCTGCAGGAAGGACCCAAATATCTCCCTCTAACTCATTCCTCTCATCTTAAGAAGGGATTAAAATACCCCTCAGCCTTACAGGGGTCTTGCTAAAAGAATATTGTTTCAGCTTTAATGACAGCAAAGACATTAAGATAAAAATCACCATGATGCCAACCCAGGCACCATTATCATTTTTAAGTCCCTTGCAGACCCAGCAGCTCTGAGGACGGATCATAATTAGGTATTTTAAGGGCTTCCAAGGATGCTATCAATACTGTGTGCCCTAATTTGTTTACCTTCTGCCCCACCCCGCCCCCGCTCTCTCTTTCCTTCTATCGGAAAATTGCTATTCAAAAGACTTGTGCAAATTTTTCATTGCCATTAGCAACCTTGAGTGTGTCCGGCATTTCTCCAGGGGACTCTGTCCACCTTGCAGGTCAGACCTGGGTCTTGTGGGAGGGATGGAATTCCCACACTGTGTCAGGGTCCACCACCTGCCATACACAGGTGACAGGTGTGCCGAGATAGCAACACCCTTCATCTTCTGGGCCAGAGAGGGAAGGCCTTCCACTACAGCAGCCTTGACTGTTTCCCCCGTGTCCTGCATCACCCCTTATTTTTCCAAAAGGGTTTGGAAGTAAATAGTTTCAGAAGGACTGGATTCTATAATTCGGCATCATCGAGGTGCCGTAGTCCTGGTCCAGATACCTCCTCCAGAAACGTTATGGTCTGAATGTCTGTGGACCCTACACTCATATTTTGAAGCCTAACCCCCAGTGTGACAGTGTCAGGAGGTGGGGCCTCTGGGAGGCGAGGAGGCTCTGTTATATATCTGTTTCTTCTGCTCTAGAGACATTTCCCTTCTATCTAACACAGCCCCCTTCAGAATTAGTCTGCCAAAAGAAAATTATGCATATTTTGTTTCCTCTTCTGGCTGAAATTTCAGGTGCCAAATCCCTGGTGTATTTAATTTGTCTACAATTAGAATTGTAATATTTCTTTTAGTCACAATCAAAAAGACATATTTGCAATCAGTTACCACTATTACCATTGTCAGGATAATGTAATTTGGCATAATCACATGAAATTAAGATTGAATATCTTCAAGGTTTACCCCCCCTTGCATGAAACAAAGGCAAAGAACAAGTCAAATAAACCTTATATTTTGCATTTAACAAAAAATCCAAACCTACTGTTTCTCCCCATTATTGAATTGATGTCTGTACCAGGAAGGAGAAAACAGTAATTTAGTTTAGGATTTCACCTTTTTTTAATTGATGGAAGCAGGTGCTGGATGTACATGCTGTGATAGCCTCTTAACAGATAATCATAGGACGGGACAGAAAGAAAATTGAGCAAAACAAAATAAAATCTAAAACATGCTGAAAAGGAATTTGAATTGCCTAACCTCTGATTCTCAAGTAATTGGAGTATTTGCATTGCTACCTGATTACATTTAAGGACTGGAATTTGAATTCCTGACGCTCACGGAATATATTTTCTTGGCATCTCCAACGTCAGCGGCATTCTGAGAGCTAGGCTGGCAGCGGGCCGAGTGCATTGCCTGGTTTAATAACAGCTGGATTTGTCAAAGAAGACAGCTCCTTCACGCTCTCAGTCTCATGACGTTGATTTAATTTAGCTCCTCAATTGCCTCATGTTGGGAGTTTCAATTTGCATGTGTAACAGCTTCCTTTCTGGTGAATTTTTCTGTAAAGTCACTGTTGCCATTGAATTTGGGGCTATTTCCCCTTCATTTTTCATCCTCAGAGGTTCTGAATTTATGCTCACTTAAAATTACATGATTAATGATGCTGTTAGCTCCATGACAAAATATGAAAAGAATAAGCACAAACCACTTAACTAAAATAAATAAGACTTTTTTGGGTTAATTAAAGGTGACATATTAAGGTCACAGGCTGCCTCACTGCCAAATCACCCTTCATTTCCATCTGGCTTAAAATTCTTTGTACCTGTTTCATTTCTTACTAAGGAAATTTGACACACACACACAAATATATATAATTTTTCTTTTCTTGAGAACTCATAGTTTGGGACTTATGTCCACTAGATTAAAAATGTGTTTATGCAGTCATTATGGCAATGCAACATAAAAGTCACAACACTCCCTTTCCTCATAAAAATAGAATTCCAAGTAGTATCAAAATAATTATTTTATTTGTTCTTAACAATCCCAGTTTGTTTCCTGTTGTTCTAAATCCCTGGCATCTTCACAAAGAGCGTGGTCACTGGACATGGTAGAGGCGGGGGGTGTATTATAATCCACTGCGTGCTCTTTCCAATACAAGACGTAACTATCTGTGTCTGGCTTCTTCCACTCAGCACAGTGTCTTCAAGGACCATCCATGCTGTAGTACGCATGAGTACCACATTCCTTTTCATGGCTGCATAATGGTCCGTGATATTGACAACCACCTTCTGACTTTCCATTCATCCACTGACGAAGGTTAGTGCTGATTTTACTCTTTGGCAATTGTGAATAATGCTGCAGTGGACACACCCGTATCGGTTTTTGTGTGGACTTCACGTTTTCAACTCTGTGGGCGTGTACCTCAGAGTGGAATTGTTAACTCATATGACAGCTCTGTTTAATAGTTTGTTAAGTGGCCAAAATGTTTCCCAGGATAGTTGCTATTTCAAGGTTTTAATGCACAGTAGTAATGTTATACACTTCTGAATAGCAATGCCAAATTTGGTCCATATATTGGATAAGCAAAATTATCACATTAAATCCTTCGAAGCCTTTCTCCCACCTTTTAAAATGTCACTGATATCAGCAGTTTTAAAAAGTAAGCGTGTTCTTGAATTAGATTAGATTGTAAAAATTATCTTTGTCTTCTGAGACAGCGATCGAGGAAGTGAGTTTCAGGGAGTGATGGTGACTCTGTAATTCATATTCATTGTCTGTCAAATACTCTACATTTCTATCCCCAACACACTGTTTCTTTTAGAAATATACACACTTCTGCAAACGTATCTTCTTGGCAACAATTACAAAGTGAATTATTTCGCTATAATCATTCATTCAAGATAAACCAATAAAAAATTAATCCCATTTTCCATAATGAGCACAATTCATGAGGACCATAAAACAGTATGTGTCAAGAAATTAGCGTTGTGTCATTGACACCAGTGTGAAATAGCGGATAACTAATGAAACAAATGACATGAAACTAATGAAATATCAAGGAGAATTAATATGATGCCTTTCCTATTTCTAAAAGCATTTAGGAAAAAAGGCCCCGACTCTAATGGATCGTACAGGGTGATTATCTTCAGCTAGTAATTCTAAAGCAATCATGGATCATGTGCAAGAGATTTGCTAAGCGCCTTACCTTTTCTGAAGGTAAGAACCTCCCTGCCTGCGGTGACTTTGACGTGGACGTGTCAGCCACCATTTATGCTAATCTCAGAGCAGAAACCAGCCAGCGGGGGCCACTGACCCGCCTTCGGATGGTGCTTCCACATTACATCATCAATTTTTCAGCCTTTGTTCTGATTTCTGAGTTAATGAGAAACATAAAGCACCCTCTTTGTCTCTCTCTCTCTCTCTTCACCTCTCTCTCCATAACATGTCATCGTGAAATTAATGGATTAACTCCTCAAAAGAAATTGCCATTCCTGACAATTTCATACCTGTTTTTTCATAAAAGCTATTTTCACATCATTACTCTACAAGCATGAATACACTGGATAAGTGAGTCTGTAGGTTGAAAATAGGAAAGTATGCTTTGGAGCAGAACATGCTTTAGGAATCAAACTAGATTCTTCAATGCAGAAACAAATATATTTGGCTCCTTATTTATGACATGAAGACCAAACTGATTTTCTTGCTTCTATATTTTTCAGTAAAAACTTACACCCCTGTTCTCACAATCATGAGCTTTCCTAATTAAAAACGGTTCCGTTTACCCTCACGTGAGAAAATGTCTGTCACTTATTTACGCAGCTGTTTTAACCTTTCTTCTTGTCAGTTTTGTATATATTTTAGTTTGGCACATACCTTTATCGTTTTTACGTCTGAGAAGTGTTTTTGTGACTTATTTGCCAAAGATAAGTTGAGTTAATTTCCTCTTTGCAGTTTCTGTGTCACTTCTGGCTTTTGTACCCCTACATCGGCTTAGGTTTCAACAGGAGGAAATAACCCAGATGGGGGAACAATTATTGATGAATTAACAACCCTGCATTAACCCCCAGAAATACCCAACAACAGGTTTCTAAAATAAAAGAGGTCAATGTGATTATTCCCATTTTACAGGTGATAAAACAACAGCGCATAGAAGGGAACACAGCTCTGAGCAGCCCAGGCAGGATAAAACTCGGGCGATTTGAATTCTCAGCTCCTGCTCTTTGTATGTTTCATGCCGTATTGTCGACTCTCACTCTTTGGCGTTTTATGACAAATTGAAACTCTTCTGAAACACACGGTAATAGTTGGCAAGAGAATATTGATTTTTACTTTTTCTAGACTAGTGTATGTATGATCTTGATAAGAATGTAAAAGGCATGATTCTGCAAATTAGACAAGATAGACAATACGGGAACCTATCAAAGTCAGATGTAATATTGGATTTCATGGGAGTCCCTGAAAAAAGACCAAAAGCAAAACTTCCGTGGATAAAGAAAAGCCAAAAAAAAAAAAGAGAGAGAGAGAGAGAGAGTAAATAACAGGACATAGAAAATTAAAAATACACTTTAATATAATAAAGGCAGCTGTGTAAAACCAAGACAGTTACTTCCCCTCGTCATCACAAACTGAATGCAACCATGCCATGAATGCAAACCGAGGGCTGCAGTGATGTCATACCTAGAGATGCCGGCGCCGAGCCACTCCTCCGATGTTTAGGCGTTGTCTGCAAAGTGAGGGACGCGTGCACAACTGGAAGACGTTTAACATGGGCATAAGAGGTTTGGAACACCTATTCAACATTTAATGTATTATAGCATAATTAGTCCATGCTCTTTTATGCCAATTAGATTTGTTGAAATTGCTGTACGTTGGGGCAGGTGACAATGACACCATAGCAGTGTACCAGGAAAGCAGGTACTGGGAGAACCTACCTCCCAGGATCACTGCTGGACCGTTACTGTTGGTTCTCACGGAACGTCAGAATCAACCACACGTGTTCAGCGTAAACTGTCACCAGCTCTCTCCCCGTTCACTGTAGCTAACGGCACCGGTAAGCTAACCGTCGCAGGAAAACGCAAGAAAGCTGCTGATGTTGTTCTTGCTGGGGAGTCAGTGTCTCCTTTAACAAAATAAGGGCACATGAAATGGTTGGTTGCCCTGGGGCAAGCGCAGTGATGAGTTTCTGTTCAGATGTCTGCAGCCATTACTGTGCATGGAAGTGTTTCTTTATGGACACTTTCTTGATAAACACATGTGTAATCTGGACAAAGCCAAGTCTCCCCAGGGTCAGCCTCCACCCTGGAATAGAAATCCTTTTCTAAAACCAACATCTTTGAAAAAGAATCTGCTTACTGTAGATCTCCCTTAAGTGGTGAATCAGGGGTTGACATAGTCATTCACACATCCAAAACTTCCAAAATTATTCTTCAGACATCTCTCACTCTCCCCCATGTTTCACACGTAAGTGTGAAATTTAACAGCAGCTGTTAAATCCCCTCCCTGACTTCTGGTTTCTTTGCTTTAAAGATGCTTATGTTTTCTCCCCCCCCCCCCCAACACCCCTGCCCCCACACCACGCACAAACGGCTCCTGCTCTGACAAGTGATGCCTCATCTCACGGGTGTCTGGGAGCTGTCTTCTGCTCCTGCTCAGATGGATTCTCTCATGGGCACAGCTGTGCTGGAAACTTTCGCACCTTCTATCACATCACTTTTCCCCAAAGAAAACTGTTGTAAAAATTCTCCCAGAAAACTGGGTAAGCAGACAAAAACAATGTTACTTGTGGCAACAGAGGCTCTTCTGACTAACAACCCACGTCCCCTTTTCTTTTCCTTCCCTATTGCTTGGGCACCGGGCTACCGACACCACTGGGGACTGGAAGGTATGAGTCAGCATTTCTTTGTGTGCGTCTTGAAGCTGCTATTCTGTAACTGTTCTGGGAAGAACACACACTTCCCAGTGCTTTCTACCTCCCGCGTTTCTCTTCCTGTGCCTTTCCCTGGCTCACTCTGAAGCTGACACAGTATTTGCTTTGGCATCTTTTCTGATTGCTGCACACCTCTTCCTGGATATCAAATTGTCCAGGTCCTTTTAATGTACCCAGGACCACAGAAAAGCCCAGCCACCAGGGGTCTGGCGCCTACTGCATGAGCTGGGGAAAGCCAGCCACCCACTCCCCTCCTCTGTCCAGAAAGAACCTGAATTGTTTTTTTTAATTGAAGTACAGTCAGTTACAATATGTCAGTCTCTGATGTACAGCACAAAGTCCCATCCATACAGACACATACGTGTATTTGTCTTCATATACTTTTAAAAACCTGAATTTTTAAAGCAATCGAATGGTACGGCTTTTGTATTAAAAACTAATTTCCTATTTGTGACTTCATGACATAATTTGTTAGACGTGCTTAATTTAGGGAGGTGGTATAAGGCATAAGTCTGATTTTTGGTATGATTTATCTGGTTCCTCACTGCACATTCTCCACCCAAAATGCAATCATTATCTCATGGTAATCTGCACAATTTCTTTCTTCCTTCGGTGATATTTCAAGAAACATACAGAACATGGTGAAATGGCTGCACCAAACTCATCCTTCTTGTGTGACTGGCAGCAAATAACCACACGCCACTCATGCTCCTTCTGAGTGGTTTCCCTATTCTAAGCGAACAGGATGAAGGCTATTCATTTGGAACTCAGGCGCCAAGGTATTAAGGTTTATTGAAATGCATTATTCCTGAACCAGTATTAGCACATTTCTGGAATTTTAGAGGAGTTCAATGAACTGTTCTACCGGAAACTCTGGCCACTTCGCCAACTGGTGGACAGTTCAGTGTTTCCTGGTCAGAGAGCACGGAGGAACACCTACAAGTAAGCTACAGAATGTCTACCAAAAGCACACTGCGCTCGTGTCTGTATCAATAATGTCTTGAGCTGGAGTTCGAAACGGCAGTACTACTCTCTCTCTTTTTTATTTTAGATAATGAGCACTCATCACCTTCAGGTTAATTGCTGTGACGTGGTTAATCCGTGATGCGTGGTGTCATCTTGCATATTTTCATCCCGTGCTTTATCGGTCTTCTCTAACTGCTCCTAAGCACGCACATCCCCTGCTCTCCGCGCCAGGACTGGTACATCACCCGTTTGTTTCTGTGGTAGCTCCTTCTGTACTACGGACGGGTCTTTCTTTCTTAGGGACGTGTTTTCTACAAGCAGGTGTGCACCAGGAGGGCTGGGAACACCGTCCTTTTTATGCTCATTTTTCTTTTCTCGGGGATCTAGAACACTGGCTGGCAGGTAATAGACTCTCAGCTACTGAACAACCCTGCACTCCACCAATCTTGCCGGTCCCACTCACTGCAAGCGGGGGCGAGAAGGGACCCGAGCTGGAAGTCCTCTCAAGGGCAACGGAATCCTTCACGGTTCAGAAGGGATTGCAGGAGGCTTTATACTCGAGTGGACAGAAGCTGAGCGTTTCCTTTCCTTCGGTGGTTTTGAGTATGCGGCTAGTTCCCCTTTAATGCCAAACGCCCAGTTAGGGCGCTTTGAAGGCTGTAGCATCAAGTTGCTTTAACACCATTTCATGTGAAAATCGATACAAGGATTGACCCTCATGGTTCAAGGGCTTTATTAGATTAACAACCAAATTCTTAACGTATCAGATAAGCTAGCTTATAATTCTTATTCATGTCTCGTTTAGAATTTTCTAAGACTGTGATTCAAAAATAACCCCTAGCCTTAAGTCGTAAACAACATGTTTTCTGCAGATTCCAAATAACGTGCTAGTTATGAATGACCTAAGGTAACTGTCTCTGGCAAACATTTTGTGTATAATTTGTTACTCTGTTTAAACTTCAGCATGAAAATGTAAGTAAGTAGGAGGGTAGAAGTCCACTTCGTCTTTGTTAAAAATCCACAGACACGTTTTACTTCCCAGAGACGGCAGATAGAGCCTCAGTTAAACAAATTTCTAATGTTAAGTAAATTGCATTAAAAAGAAATCTGTAGGAAAAAAATAGCTTGTAAGTAAATAAAATTTAAGGTTTCACTCGTCCCATAGAGACACGGCAGATATCCAGCACACCTAGACGTTAAGAATGTGTTTCGTACAATTGCGTCAGCCCGAAAACGCGGCCACACGTGAACTTCACCCAGCGTCACACTGTGGCTACTTTCCTTCCTCCGTTCACGCCCAGCCCATCCCGAACATGCCCTGACCTGAGTTAGGAATGACGTTTAGGAAAAGAACAGAAATTGCCTTGAATTGTAATGTTTTTGGGGGGAAGGGGCAAATATTTTATATTTTAACAGACGCAATTCCATGAAAGACACTCATTCACGTCACTAAACGGCCTGGTAACGTGACCCATCAGCTGAGAAGGGACCCCCGAGCCCCACCCCTGGAGGCAGTAGCCACGAGGGGGTCTCACATCCCTGCGTTTTCTGTCACCGCCCGCGGAGAGCTGCGCCCCCGCCTAGGACGAGGGGGCTCAAGCACTAAGACTCACCTCTGACCTGCAGCCTCGCTCCTGCGCGTGTGGGAGGAGTGCGGGCTCCCACGCGGGCCGCCGTGGTCTGTGGGGCTCTGGCTTTTAAGCCTGAGGATGAAGGAAAAAGGAGCTGACGCTGATCTGCCCAGTGGTTTGAGTCCCAGCCCCCCTAAAGGCACACTTACATTGTATTTACGGAAGCACCCCACTTCCTTTTTGCCAGATCATGAGGTGAAACATTCATCTGAAAACCTTACCAAAAAACTGTACTAAAAAAAGCCTCGCATTAATCCCACTTACGATTATTGATGCGGAAGAATCTTAAATAAATTGTAAGCATGTAAAATCCGACGTTGGAGCCAGCATGATGGTGAGCAGGGCTTGTTTTGTGAAACAAAAACAAAAAAACCAGACTGCACTGGCCTCTTCTATCCCAGAAAGCCCCTCTAATAATGGTAGGCTTCATTTAAGTAATTGTTAGATGTTTAATGGTTGATTTTTAAACATAACTCTTTATCTGCAATTTATCAAATAACGCTCAGCATCCTTTACTGAGAACGTGGGCACACTGACGATTTCTTAATGCGATGCCTCTGTAAGCTTACGAAATGTGGGGCGAGAGTGTTGCCTGAAGGAAGCCCCGCATCCAGAGTGGTGTCCAGCTAGAGCAGCCCCCAGTCACCCACCTTCGGGCCTTGCTGTCTACGGACGTGTAACTTTGTCTGACGACTGATGGGGCCTAGAGACTTTCCAGTCCTATAAAGTGAAAATTAACTTGGAGAAAACTAATTAGGAAACTGATTAGGCACAATGATTTTTTTTTAAATCATCCTTTTTTTCCCCCCTTTTCTTCTTACTAGACCATTCTGTTTAGTATGTAAGCACACCAAAAACAAATGAACCCCTCCTGACCCCACTCCACCTCCGTCATTCCACGTCTCTGGTCCTCTCTTCAGAAAATCTCCTCAAAAGAAGTACAAAACTACACTTGCCGTGTTCCCACTTTCTCTTGCGCCAACTCAGACGAGCCTTTCCCCCAAGCTGACGACATCCTGTGGTCATTTTTTCTCTTCCTTTTACAACAGCACTTGGCACAGGTGGTCATTTGCCCTTTATGGAAACCACTTCATTTGGTTTCAAACACCACACAGACCTTTCCCTGGACCTCACTAGCTGCTCCTTTCATTTCCTTTGCTGATTACAGCTTGTCTCTCCACCTGCTAAACGTCAGAGCACCGTGGAGCTCAGTCCCTGGGCCTGTCCTCTGCTTGGGCCCCTAGCTTGTATATTGGAACATCTGTATCTCTACTTGGATGTCCAGTAGACACTTAACAATGACTATGCCCAAAACAAAACTCCCAATTTTATACCACCTCCATTGCCCCAGTTCAGGTCTCAAAATGCCTCCTTGCACAAAATTTTTCCATATTTGTAAGTGAGAACACCATCCTTCTCATTGCTCAGGCCAAGATGCTTGAATTCTCCTTTAACTCATTCTTTATCCACTATCCAAGCCAAGGGCCAGTCCTACCAGGTCTGCCATCAGGCTGAGCCCACAGCCGGCCTCATCTCACCACACCCTGGGCTCCTACTTGTACCCATGACACACACAATCCACACCTGAACTTCACAGATAATCCTCCTAGCCAGTCACATTACATCTCTGCTTGTCCCCTTCATTCTGTCTCAGCACAGCATCCAGCTCGATCCTGTTGGTATGTCAGTCTCTGCTCAAAACCATGAAAAGGCTTCTCTTCTCCACTGGCGGGAAAGCCACTCTCTTCAGTGGCTGAAGGCCAGTCCCTCTGCCCATCTCTTACCCTCACAACTCCTTTTGTGGCAGAAAAAACGTGTTACAGCTCAGTGTTACAGCTCAGTTGTGACAGCAACCTGGATCCGGGCAAGAGACCAAGCAGCTCTGGGAGAGCTGGAGAGCTCAGGTTTACTACCCCACCAGGCCCAGAGAAGTTAACACTCCAAGTTCTGGACCTCTTCTGTAGGTTTACACAGGCTTTTATCGGCTGCCAGTTTACACTTTGCAACATCATATGCAAATAAGGTATAACAAAAGTTGACTAATTAGAAACAAGCTTTGTAGAAATGGACCAATCAGGAGAGAGAGAAATAACCAATCAAGAATGAGCTCAGGGAACCAATAGAATTTTAGGGGTAAGTAAGCCGCTTCAGAGGCAAAAAGTGAGCTAGAGCCTCTGGGCCAGGGAACCGGGTGGTGCCGGCAGGGGAGCAGTGGCCCTGCCTCGGGGTCCTGCCGGTCTATTTATGGGGTTTCCCACTTTCAACCTCATTCCTACAAGCTTCACCCTTGGTCCTTCTCCCCAGCTTCTGGCTTCCTTCTTGTTCCTCAAAACACCACTGCATCCTTGCCCACCCCCCACCATTGTCTTCTGGTCACTCCCGCATCTCCAGCATCAAGAACAATGGCTGCTGCAGAAGCTTGACCAGTATCAGCTGAAGGAAGGACTGAAATTCGAGTGAGGGCCCTTGGTTCTCTGAGCATCGATCTTTTCAAACTTCAATATAAATGCAAAGCATCTCTTAATAAGGTCAGACACATTAGGCAATCTATTTCATATTTTCCCTCCCAGGAGGGGCTGAAGATAAAAACAAATGTAAAAACTCCCACGTTTGCCCAGAAGTCCCTTCTCTTTCTCACTATTCTGACTTCAGCAGATGCTGTTATTTTACAGAGAAGAAGGGAGATAAGTGAGTGGTGGCAGATGCAAACGGCGCTCCAACAGTTTTCTCCCCGTTTGTACAGTTCTGTCCGAATGGACTCACAGTGTGGCTCTTACCTAAACAAATAAATACCTTATATTTTACTTTTAGTCTTCCATCCTGTGCATCATATTGGGAAAAAATGGTTCCAGGAAATAATAATAAGCATATTATCTCCCTTTTTCTATCACATTACAGTTTCTGGGGGGGGGGGGGGTTGTTTGTCTATTATACACATTACATTTTGAAAATATGTTACAGTTTTTACAGGGTTTTTAGTTAGCTGCATAATCCTGGCAATTTAATCACACTATGTGAACGTCAATTTTACATCCATATGTTGAAAAGATTTGGATTGTGATAGTCTGAATTTGCGTCCACACCCGGAAATCATAGATTCTGTATCATTCAATTTCCACAACAACTCAGCAAGTTAACACAACAGATTTATTTCAGTGTTGATTTAAACAATATCTATCTGAGCTTGAACGTTCAAGGTCACAAGGCCACGTGAAAGGCTACATTTAGAAGCCAGTTCTTCTAGAAACTAACTCTATTGAAAAACAAAAATAAACAATCAAATCAACAGCAGCAGATGTGGGAAGAGCACCTCTTTCAAGTTTAAACATTTGAATTGTTTCTTCCCAATAAGCAGATCACTACGTGCAAATGGAGGCAATGTTGTAATAACTTAAAGTTATGAAAGCAGGACTCGGGGCAACATGTAAACATTGAGTCTGTGAACTCTCAGCCACTGGAACTGGCTCAGGCCAACTGAGGACCCAGGTCCAGCGAGCTCCTGGGTAAACCAGTCAGCGACTGTCATCTAAAGGGCACAGAAGTCAGCAGAGTCGACGTGGACAACAGTCAGAGTCATCAGTGTTTACCTGGAACAGAAGTTCAAGCTTCCAGACCCCCACATCACCACCAGCAAGCACGGTGATGCACAAGACAACGTCTGGAAAAGCAACAGCACGTTGCGTGCTCTGGAAGATCAACTTCCTCCCTCCAAGTCCGCATATGATATAAAATACGTGTCAAACCTGAAGCGTTAGTTCTTCGTGCAGGCACGTAACACGGGCGGGTGTCAGGGGGACGTCGCTCAGTACGGCTGCAGGTCATCTGCGTGGCCCACGCAGCAGGACCGTCGCACCAGGCGCAAAGAGAGCCCGCAGCGTTGATACCACGCGCTCGGGCAAGACCAGGTTCCCTGCCGGGTATCACTGCCAGCCTCCCAGGCCGGTACAGCGCGGTCCAAGTGCAGCTCTGAGCTTGCAATTGCACAGCGGAGTTAGTTTGTTTACAGAGCTTTCTGTAAATTATGCCGGTGGGCTCCGGCCCAACTCCAGGGCCTGTCTGTTAGAGTTCTCTGCTGGCAGGAAACACGAAGAAACTTGGCTAACAAGGAAAAAATGAAATGCTTTGAAAGTTCTTAGTGTACCTTAAATAGATGAGAAAAAGTCTAAACTGACTTCAGAATGGAAGGGAACCAAGACAGCACTAAAACTGACCCAAGGGAGCTGAGCACTTACGTCTACACAAAAACCTGCACGCAAATATTTATAGCAGCTATCGATAATTTCCAAAACTTAGAAGCAACCGACATCCTTCAGTAGGTAATGGATAAATAAACTGGGGTCCATCCAGACAATGGAATATTATCCAGTGCTAAAAACAAAGGCGCCATCAAGCCATGAAAAGACATGGAAGGAACTTAAATGCATGTTACTAAGCGAAAGATGTCAGCCTGGAAAGGCTTCATTCCAACCATATGACGTTTTGGAAAAGGCAACACTGTGGAGAAAATAAGCAGGTCAGTGGCTGGCAAGGGCTTAGGGGGCGGGTGGACAGGCAGAGCACAGAGGATTTTGAGGACAATGAAAACACTCTTTAAAATACCATGCTGGTGAACACATGTCATCATACACTTGTCCAAACCCATAGAACGCCCAACACCAGTGATGGGCTTTGGGTGACGGTGGTGTGTCATTGGAGGTCCATCAGCTGTAGCCATCAACTCCACGGGGGAGCTGATGATGGCAGAGCTTATGTATGTGTGGGGCCAGGGGTGAGTGGGGAGTCTCTGTACCTCCCTCTCAATTTTTACTGTAAACCTAAAACTGCCCTAGAAAAACTGAAGTGTTTTTTAAATAAACATAAATATAAGCATAAATATTAAGGACAGAATAACTTCTTGGATAAATCAGTTTATATATTTAAAGGATTGAGGCCACTCAGTCAGGACACAAAAGTGACAAACAATGTGTCTGTATAAATACAGAACAGCATGTGTGTCTGTCTATTTATAAAGCCCCTGCTGTATGCACACCCTACGGTAGGGTCTGAGTTTCTAATGCAGTTGAACCCGGGCTGGTAAGACTAAATGCCTAAGAGCTTCAGATATGTCACCCCATGAAAAGCAGGGCTTACAGAGAGAGGGAGAAAAAAACCCACCAGGTATATATATTTACAATAAACTTCAGGGGAGACGTCACCTTTCAGTTATTCGATGAGAGTTCTTTGTCTTGGTGGGAAACACTGTTTTATGCCTTGTTATCATTTCACAGACAATAAGCCTGCGGAGAGCCATGGGCTAAGAGCACGGGAAATTACAGACAGGAACGCTGGATTATAAGATCATCGCATGACAAAAATGAATTTGCTTTCATTTTTTGCCTAGTCTATTTCTAGGCATTTCTACCAGTTGTTGCTGAAATGGTTGCAAAATCGGTAACACAGGGAAACTGAACTGTATCTAAAGTTTATGTGCTTTGCTGTTAGTATCATTTAAATTTCTGAGGTCAAACTTGGCTTCATATTATTTTTTAAAAGCCACAAAAATATATGCTTGGCGTGCTCTGAAAATCTAATATTCAAAATGTACCCCCATTTTTGGTCCAACCACGTATAATCTGTTTGATGTTACTAAAGTGGAGAATGAGATGGTCTGGCCAGACCGGTGTTTGGGTAATGTAAGTAATTAAACGCTGTTAAGAATGCGCTAGTTAGGGTGAAAAACAGAATATAGGTACAGAAAGTGCTTTTCAGTTTGTAACAGAGCCCAACTGAGCCTGACAAAAACTGACAAAATGAGTCTTCATTAAAGCTAGATAAATTATTTAGCTAACACAAGTAAGTTAAACTTAAGAAAAATTACACATAAACCCACACCCGTAGCATTAGACCTTCAGAATGTCATTGTGATGAACCCTGGCTTACAGTGAGAAGGGAGCAGCTACCGCGTGGCAAAACCAGTTCAGCTCGGGCTCCCCAGGAACAAGTGGCACACAATCCTGCTTTCAAAGTGTCTGACAAAGCAGATGAGCAGGCAAGCTGCCTTAGGTTAATCTGAAGAGAAAATTTGGGAGGGGCAAATAAACAGGATTTTGCCCAGGCGAGGACCATGAAGGCTCGTAGGGCCACACACCCCGTAGGGACCAGAAAGGCGCTCTCCATCTACCACTACGGCGTACGTCCGTGAAAACAGGAACCGCCTCTCTGTGTGGTCTTCACCGGTACAATCCAAGCACCTGGCTGCGCGCAGCACATAGTAAACGTGAGTCTAATACATATAACCGCGCAGAATTCACAGGGCGTCCACTCATACCTGGGATGTGGGCGTTGAGTGACAGGAAGGAGGTGCTGGGAGGAGTTAAGGGTGCTACATGCTCCCCACCCTAAGCGAGAATTCTCCGCACGCCGCCCGGGACCGTGAACCTCAAACCTGAACGTCGTGTGTGGCCACTACTTACCAAGGTTTCCTAATTCATTGTTGGGACAGAACAGACCTGTTTATTTCAACTTTTTGATCCATAGTCTTTAATGTTTATGATTCTTCTTAGATCCGTCTTCTATAGAAACACACATAAAGTACCCACTAACCTTGACCATCCTCTCCACACACCGTTCAGCTATTTCGAACACTGTTTTTATTCACTATCCCCATTTTCTCTTCCTCGATCTGACATACCCCATTTTCCTTTACCTACCCTGTGTCTTTCTAAATCTCTTCCTAGTGGCCTTTTTCTTTTTAATGTGAAGGCACCTCATTCTATTACTCATCTGAGTTTCAAGCCTTGTGGTTATTTTGATTTCTGTTCTCAGAAATGACATGTATGATGCCCCAAATTATCTTGATTGCATCCCCACGGGCCCCTCCCGCTCACCCTGGAGAACCGTGCTGGGGATTGTGTGCAAGTTCACCCTCTTCTCCCTAACTCCTCTCATCAACCTGCTTTCCTTCGCCAGGTTACTGTGCCCAGGCATTCCCTCTCTTGAATAGTCTTCTTTAAGCACTGACACAGGCTGCGCCCTCTCCTGTTATCAGATGCACGCTGTTGAATTATGGATCTGCAGAGAGACCCTGAGAACCTTGCCACTCTGGCATCATAGGGGTTCTCACCACTTGGTGACATTAGCCAAACCTTAATTTGAATATGTAAGGGTGTTTTGTATTTATGGGAGCAGAGACTGAGGAAATAGAGGGAGAAACACTTCCAAATTACCTCCCTTGATGAGATACTAAAATGACATCCTTGTTCAACATCTGAAGATTTAAAATCCAATGTTGTGAGAATGCGTAATCCAGGGCTTAACAAAAGGCGCAGCTCACCCTCGGTCCCTCTAACAAGGGCGAGAGAACCCACCGCGCTAGTTCACCTTCATGTGATGCACTTTGGCCGAGTGGATAACGAACCGACCCACGGAGGTGGGAGGACTGAGCGCTATGTGATGAAGAGTGGCTTTGTGGGCACCGCTCTCTCCAAACAGCAGGACTACAGGAGATGACAGGACGCCGCGCTTCTCTTTCACAGAGGCACCGAAAATACATCTTTTGTCATCAGTCTTCCTGGGGCTGAAAAGTGAGCCCCATAGAAATCAGAAGCCACGTGAGACATGTCTGGACTCTCCCGGCAAGAATGCCGCCGAGCGCGGGGGAACCGTCCCCACGGCGGAGCACTCTGCGGGCAGGATGGGGGGGGGGGGGTTAGAACAGGCCGCTCCTTAGCAAAGACAAAAGGAGAAGAGCGAAGGAAAAGGAAGACGTTAGAACAAAAGAAAAGAGGTGACTGACTCTGCCCGCTTTCTTCCATCCTAAACACACAGAGCGTCGAGCTCCCCTCCTGCTTCGGTTTGCGTCCCACTCGCCCCCACGTCAGAGGCTCAAGAACAACCTAAGCCACGTCCTCCAGCAGCCGATCAATAGAATTAGTGACTCTTAAATGTTAATGTATTCCATTCCCGGCAACTGAAAGACACGCCGATTCTTCAAAGTTCTTATCCTCAACTTACATGAACCCAAAGATGGAAAACCTGTCTCACGGGTAATTTATCTTCTGTATAGACTTAAAAATGAAAAGAAAATATGAAAAGAAAAGTTTGCTCATGAAGGAAAATCAATTTCTTGGATGGCTTTGAGTGCCACATTTTTCCAGCAAGTTGTCTCAGAAAATAAGAAGGGTGTGGCCAGTTGACACCAGCAGGAAGAAAAGCTCTAGATTTTTTATTCTGAACTCTGGCCGCATCTCTTATTTGCGTGCATTCCTACACATTCTCATGCCTTTCCATTAAAAGTCTAATCACTGGGGCCTGAAGAGCCAAGGCCTCGCGTGTGTTTGCTTGTTACTCTTTCAGGATCCCAGACAGGTGGGACCAGCACCGCCTCGTAGCTCCCCAGCTGCACCCCTCTTTGCCGTAGAAAAGGAGAGAAACATGGGGCTTCCAGTGTCTGACCCAGAAAGGAGACACACCCGCCCCACCTCTGTTTCATTGCCAGAACCAATCACATAGTATTAATATTACTGCTAGATGCAACATTAATGCCACCCTCGTCCACGCCACTTTGGCTGGGGCTGCGCAGCGGGCAGTGGTCTGGCTCCAAGAGCAAGCACCCTGGGAGACAGGAAGAGATGGGGAGAGAGCGAGCCTGCTGCCTGGAGTCTGGCTTCAGAAGCCACACAGCATCATCTCAACCTCACTCTTTTCACCCCGAAGCCCAGACCATATTCAAGAAGGGACCCCGATTCATCTCTTGACGGAAAGACAGTCGAAGAATCGGCCGGCCCGTCTCGGCGGCGGCCCGGCAGAGGCGAAGAGCGGCGTGAGGGTGCGGGGAACGCTGGGAGGCGGAACAGTAGCTCGGCACACGGGCGCCGTCCCACGGACACTTCCCAGCGCTCTGTTTCACCCCAGGCGGGTTCCTGGAGTTTCTTCAGTGGCAGAATCACGGCCATTTAAGGCTTGGTACAAGGAAGATTTTCCATCCGTTTTCAAACATTCCAGCTCCACTATCTCTTAGAATAACTCATGCAGGCAGCTGTTCACGCAGGCTTGAGGGGACAGATGGCGGGTGTGACTCTCGGCAGGGGTGAGGGACAGCAGGTATCCGCCTGCTTCCTGAGCCCCGAGAAGGACACGGTCACCATCCCCTCGGTCAGCCAGAAATCAGGCGTGGGCCCGAGTCAGAAGAACCACTCAAATATCATTTAGAATTTATCAAGAACCGCCCAGATTTGGATCCCTTGCAACAAATTTGATGGAGGTACTGCATGTATTTCAAATATAGAAATTCAAAATCACAGATCCCCATCCCTACCCTGAATATTCTCCCAAACTGGAAAAAACCAGACACAAACCGAATCTTTATTAGGAAGAAAATCTCGTAATTGCTCGTTGATCTGTAACCACTGACCACTTCTCTTTACCGCATTGGTGTCTGTGACTCGGGAAAATTATGCCACAACTATGTTCATTTAAATTTTCCCACTGCGTTCCCAGCAAGTTAAACCATGTCCATATAAATATAAAATCCTCCACTGACTGTTGACTGCCACTCATTCAAGGGATGTTCACTGAGCGTCCCTGGGTCATCCAGGAGCAGACGGTCTGGTAATGGAGACCAGCGAGTTGATGATCCGGAGGCTGTATGTGCTGGCGGTGTGGTAAAGCCAGCATGGCTTGTGGGCCAGGGAGATCTCACCGACAACAGTGTCTCAGCTTAAAATGCCGACGACCGGACTGGCATGGTCCCGCTTACCCGGGGACTGCCAGAGGACGCTGTTCTATCAGCTACGCTTATGCAATATTCCAGATCACTTGTTGTCATGTCAACAGTCTATTAAGTCCACCATCTTATATGGGCTTGGCTCACAGCCCCCCAAAACAATGACAAAACATCCCAGATCCCAGTTCACTGTAACAAATACAGTAGCAACAGAAAGATTTGAAATGCTGTGAGAATTATCAAAATGCCACAGACACAAAGTGAGCGGATGCTCTTGGGAAAATGGTGCTGGCAGACTTGCCGGACGCAGGGTTGCCACAAACCTACAATTTGTTTTTAAAAAATGCAGTATCTGTGAAACCCAATAAAACGAGGTACGCCTGTAATCTTCTTTATGTAGAAAACCGCATGGATTCTGAAACAAAAGAACCAGTGGGACTCATAAGTTTCTTTGCCATCGGATT
Source organism: Camelus dromedarius (assembly GCF_036321535.1). NCBI lineage: Eukaryota > Metazoa > Chordata > Mammalia > Artiodactyla > Camelidae > Camelus > Camelus dromedarius. The sequence continues at coordinate 2,687,301 of NC_087461.1, forward strand.
CTAAGCTTTAGAAGGTAACTGCTTTACTTAAAGGCACAACACAAAGGTTTCCATCTTCCACCTCATCAGACCATTTTCTGTCCCCCTGCAACTCCCTCAACGCCCAATTCTTCCTCTTTTTTAAAATTCTTTTCCTTGCAGAGTATGACTGACAGGACTTGTGGGTTCCAGCTCAAGCTGTTTTTTGATTGTAACTACATTCTTTGAGTCTTTGAGTGGGACACAGATGAATGAGCAGCCCTGGGACTGAGTGACATTTAATAAAAAACAGTATTTGTTTAATCTGATTGTGATGTTTTCTGAATCATAAAGAATCCTGAGCATTACGGTGGCTGCCAGCCTTTATTATCTGCTACTTGATTTTAAGTGACATCTGCACGATGACTGTGCACATGGATGTTTTCCTTTTCTGGCTTATACGACAAAAAAGCAAAAGGATTCAGATTTTTGACGTCGTTGAGAATTCTAGGAATGAAGTACTAAATGATGTTAGGAGAAATGTGGCTCTTATGCTGGGAAACGTGACAAGTTATGAACCTCTCCATCACTGTCATCAGTCCCCTGAAATGAAAATAACAGTGCGGCAGGCATGGCATGTATTTCCAGCTCCAGCATCGTGCTCCAGGTGGCACGTGACACAGAAGGTTCCTCGGGGGGAAAGAAGGTGCGTTCTGGAAGGTGTTTGTTTCAATGTTTGAATTTGCCTTGCCAGGCGACACACCCTTTGGTTCATCGTGAGGCTGTTTTGACAAGTCTGTCACCTGACGTGTGTGACAAATCCAGGTTCTGACTCAATAGATAGAGGTTAACCTGCTCACAAACTATTCATTTCGTGGGTGAGGAGCTCTCCGGGTTACCACCCTCTTCCACCGTCTGGTGTTCTGAGCCTACTACGCAACGCAAGAGCTTCATTTCAGTTTCTGTTTTCATTTTGTTTTGCTTCCCCCACCCCCGACTTCCCAGGACCTCTGTCGCTCCTTGATTAAAACTGGAGTGACTGCTTCTCAGTATTTATGCAAAGGAGTGGAAAAGTTCTGTCTATACACAAACCTGCCCGTGGACGTTTATAGCAGCTTCATTCATACACGCTTATCCTAACCCACAGGCTGCGCTACACCGGGCGTGAAATCTAAGGTAGACTATGGACTTCCGGTGATGATGACATGTCAATGCAGGTTCATCCTTGGTTTGAAAAATGACTCTCCTATTCTGGTGAGCTATATTGATAATGGGGGAGGCTAGGCATGAGTGGGGCCAGGGGCATATGGAGATCTCTGGACCTTCCCCCTCAGTTTGCTGTGACTCTAAAATTGCTCTGAAAAAAATAAAATCTTTTAAAGCAAACTGGAGTACCTGGGGAAATTGACCGTAAGGTCTTGGGTGACGCTTCTTTTAGGCATCCTTTTAAGACGGTGTGGTGCTTTTGGGTGTTCTAAAACTCTAAATGCCCATCTGGGTTTCAAAGTCAATGTTATGGGTAAGTATTCAGTGCTGTACGTCCCCCACTGCCCGAACACCTTCCAGACCCACGTGACCATCCAGGGCTGAAGCAGCCTGTTTATTGAGAAGGTGATTTTTTTTTTCCCCTGCAGGGGGCGGGTAATTAGTTTTATTTAGTTAGTTAGTTTTTTGATGGAGGTACTGGGGATTGAACCCAAGGCCTCATGCATGCTAAGCACGTGCTCTACCACTGAGCTATACCCTCCCCCTGAGAAGGTGATCTTGCGTGTAAAAAGTCAGGATGTAGGTCAGTACTGAAACGCTGACACACGGATGCCCCCTGACCGAGTGCCTGGTGTCCCCGTCCTGTGAATGCCCACCTCCCAGCCCACAGCACCACTCACCTCTGCTCTGAAATCTTTTGCTTGTCTTCTTTCTCTGGACAGACAGCTTTTACTACTTTCCACAGCCAGAAATCTGTCTTCCTAACTTCAATTGTCTAGTCTTCTGTTTGCATAATGATGCAGATTTGAAAACAAAATTATCTGAGGGTCTCTCATACCAGTAAAATGCGATGCTCCAAGCTTGGTCTTTGTGACCCAAGGGACACTGACTGCTCCCCGGAGACCGGGATTTGCTGGGGAGAAATAATGGTATTGCTCCCATCAGTTTTTATTTGATAGGTTCCTCTTGGGAATTATGTGAAAATGCGGACCTAAAATTGAAGGTGAAGGGTTCTTCATTAATAAAAAGTAAAGAAGATGGAAAAGAAGCTTTACAGCTAGATGTCAACATTCTCACACCTCGCTTAATACACACATGTCTGTTTTCAAACAGGTTTAATACATTTTGATTCTGAACTTTGTTAAGCGTTAGGGTCAGAACTCACTCAGCATCCGTTCATAGATTGATAAGATGTTCCATTTTTATAGGATTTGCCTGTAACAGAAAAGCGTCTCAGTGGAACACAGCCTACTGCTAAACGGCACTGAATAATCCTTCCATGCCGCCAACGTCATTGAAACAAATGAATAAATAAACTTGACAAAATTATCTTGGAAAGCAACTTCCACAGTGTCACAACCACCACCAGAAAGGCTGTGAAGCTCACTGTGATAGTTGCTCGCAGACGCAATGGCATTGTAAAATCATAAAAGGCTCCTTTCAGCCCCCGGTTTGCTCCCCAACCAGTAATTAAAAGATGAGGAAGTTCCACCCGTCGTCATGGATGTGGGGTGCCTCGCCGGACCCACCCCGACGCTTGAGGCTTTGCCCAACGCTGAGTCATCCACAGGACCCGAGATCCGAATCCTCCATACGTATTTTAGGGTATTAAAGGATTTACCCATGAGTTAATTGCAAGGGCCTATTTTAAATTTAAACTAAATCTTAGAGCGGTTGACGGTGCCATCTTTCTGCTCCGTGGGTGCCGGGAACAGCAGGAGAACTGTCCGGAGAGGAGGTGACGAACAGAGTCTTAGGAAAGATCCAAGCAGAAGCTTTGGAATTAGAAACAGTGATAGCTTTTCGATCCTACCACCTTTGCTCCAAAAAAGAGTACAAAACCAAAAATGCAGACAGTTGGGAGATGTTCAAAGCTATTAAGTGGGAATGAGATCAGATCCATCTTTTTGGAAAACGGTGCCATCCTTAGAAGGGTGGCCTTTTCCTTTTTTCTTCTGCACTCAGCAGCCTGGACTAGTAGCCTTCTTCCCTGAGCACCGTCCTCACAGCTCTTAAACTTGACCGCTTGCTCACCTCCCAGACCGGAGCTTTGATATCATTAGACCCCTTCGTTCTGGCTCGTAGTTTTGGTCTGGGAATTATCTTCCTTCAGATCTTAACGCTCATGAACTCGCCACTCATCTGAGATTAGCTTTCCTTCAAACACAAATTCACAATTGGACAGCACCTTAATTTCCACTTAGGTGCCTCCTGCTTCATTTCAGGCACAAGAGCCATTTAGCAAAGGCAGCTATTTCTTTTGCACAAATTTAGTTCATTTAGTGCCTTGCTTTAGTTCTTAAAAAACACATTGCTCTGAGAAAATGTAAACAAAGTTATGCTGAATCCACTTCTGTCCGCTGGCACGTACAATTTACCTTAAATGAAGGGCGCCAGATCCATTTTGTGGCTCCGTCTAAATTGTTGAAAAGACAAACCAAGACTACTGTAATAAGAAATTCCAGGAATACAAAAATCCAGGCAATAATGTGTTCCGGCTTATAACCATACAAAACGATACTTGCCTATTCTGCTAATAGACATTCGGTTTATTTTCTTTTTTCCCCACTAATTTAGCACCACCGTGTCACTCTATTGACCAATAAAAATTCATCTTCTGTGAATACTCTTCTTATGCTTTTTGCTTTCCTTTTTCGGTCTTTTTCTTGGAGATATGTTAGGGAACTCTAACTATAGGATTGCTAGTTTTTTGTAGTTTATGTGCACTGTCAATACATTTATTCTTAGAGGGGAGGACATAGCTCAAGTGGTAGAGCGCATGCTTAACACGCATGAGGCCCTGGGTTCAATCCCCAGCACCTCCTCTAAGAATAAATAAATAAATAAGCCTAATTACCTCCCCCCACCAAAAAAAACTGGAAAAAAAAAGAGTATGTTTATTCTTCCCATCTGTGGCTTGCTTGCTATTTTTATATGGAACATTTAATCAAATATTTAATATATCAAATTTTATTGAGTGATTAATGATTGTATTCATGATTTGTGTTTTTCCTTTATGATTTGGTGTAAGTAATTCTTTTCTTCCTTGTAGACATAAAGATACTTTTCTATGTTTTCCTCTACATTTTTAAAGATTTGCTCTTTATATGTCATTCCACATTAGGTAAAACTTATTTTTTAATGTCGTCTACTTTTTCCACATGGATATCTGATTTCCAGTAATATTTACTGAATGAGAAGCAAATCTTTTTTTTAATCCACAAGAGTATCTAACCAATTCTCTAGTAGAACCTGATGTTAAGTAAAGTTGACTTTGATTAAATTAATTAGCCCGGGGGATTCGGGAAGGCCTTGCAAGTGGTCAGTGGGCCCCAGGGGTGCAGGGGGTGCTTTTAGCAGGTACCCTGGGGCTGACTGCAGGCCCGCGGCATCTCTAGGGCTGTGTGCCTGACTCAGTAACGCTCAAAGTAAGGTTCCTCTTAGTGAACATACAGGTTATGGAGAAAAGCATCTCTCTGCTGCCAAGAGTGGCATTTTAGGCAGCGGCTAGGAAGTTGGCCGACTCTGCCTTGTTTACCATTGGTCCATGAGTCAGACTGTAGTAGGATCTCAAAATATTTATTAAGAGAAAGCGTAAACCTAGCTGCTTTCGTTTCTGACTGTTAGTTCTTGGCAGTCTGAAAGATTATCTTTGTCTGGCTTTCCAAGTGACCCGATAGAGAAAAAAAATGATTGAAAAATATTCTAAGTAAATACTGGAGGTAAAAAAAATGCCTTCAGAAGGCTTGAACCTCACAAGATGGAAATCTCTAAGGCACAAAATTCATAGTAGGTAAGTGCATGTAAAACCAGAGCTTGTAAACAAAGGGACAGGCTAAGACTTTGACGCTCTTGCACTGGGTAAGGCTCTTTGGTTGAACATGAGTTTGTCATGAGCTCACACCTGGGTCTCGGGCCCAGAGGTGCTGAAGGAAATGAGAGATACACCTTTTTTCCTTCGCGTAGCCTACGGTCAGCACAATACTAACGCCATTTTGTAGAGTGCTTAAGCCTGGTATATTTTGTAAGGAACTTTATCTGCTCACCACCGAAACTCAGAAAAAGTATAGTTTAAGTGAGAAAAGGAACAGAATATAATTTCAAAGCAGTCTGCATTTTTGAAAACTGTATATGTGTGAATGACCTATGATATAAATATGATACAATATAATTGTATGTATTATATGCATTTAACAATATATTTTGTGTATATGCATATATAGACACACAAAAGTATACAGGCAAATAAGACAGAATATTTATTCCTTGGTGATGAAAATTTCAGTGATCATTTCTGGTTTTCCTCCTGTTGTTACACCTTAAGAGTTTTCCACATTTTGTTCAAAGAATTTGTATTCACTTCACAATGATTAAAAAGTTCTTTGTTTTAAAGCTGGAAAGTAAGAGAACAGGCAACAAGTCTTCACCTCAAAGTTCTAAGGGCAGTTAAGTATCTGAAGTCAGATTCCCCCGGGGCGGGAAGCAGAGCATCCAAAACAGAGCAGTGTGGACACCTCTGCCCCCTACTGTCCATCCTCTGTAAGTATCCGTGATCCTCAGCCTGCAAAATCCTGAGCTCCCTCCTCCGGGGACCCTCAGACTACACTGAGGAACGTAGACTCAGAATTCAGGGAAATCCTGATCACAGCTGATGAGACAGACCAGGGAAAACATGGATGTCGCACGTAGGAACACAAATAGAAAGGAAACCAGGTTTCTTTCAGTTTTTAAAAAACACATTTCTATATAGTAAAGTGTATATCAGAAGAGTATATATTAATATAGTATATACTGAAAAATTAGTCTGTATGCTTAGTACACACTATTAACATTAATAATACTAACGTATTAATGTTTTGATATTAGTATATTAATACTACTTTATATATACTATATATTTGTCATGGTATATAAGTATTTTAATATACTTGTATATATTTTATATACTTTATATGCTTTGTACATATACATCTTATAGTATACATGCCTTTAAAATGTATGTATATGTTCTCATATGTATTCATATCCATGTAGTTTTATATATGCATATGTATGATATAATGATGTGCATACGTAGAATACATATGGTATATATATAGTATTCACACACACGTACTTTTACAAGTGATTTTGTGTTCGTCAGGGTTTTATTTTTAATGAAGAGCCCACCGTGTGACTAACACCTGCATTTTGACTCTACAGCTGCTAAAAGCGTTTCTTCCTTTGGGAGTTACTTGACGCTCCAGCTTGGTTTACAAGTTGACACATCCAAGTTTTTCGTTGTTGTTGTTATTATTTATGAAATTCAGCATTTCCTCGGAGCCAGTTTTGATACAATAAAGCCTTCAGATCTGCAGTCCCACAAGCAGTTTATTTACAGCCAGTAAAAGACTTCTGAAGCCAAATGCCTTTCTTAGACGTGCTTTCAGCAGCGCCCATTGACTTCAGTTACAGGCGCCGGTTTGAAGGGAAAATGTGGGCGATGTGATAAATACAGTCCTGCCTTCGCTTTGACCAAATTAAAACAGCCGCATCAACGCTGCAGTTAGGGAATCAAATGGACGGAAAAGAAAACGAGAAGGAGTCAGCGTGAATGCAAGCTGCTTACGCGGCGTTTCCCGAGGGCGGGTTCTGACCCGTGAGGCGTACCTGAATCAAGCACTAGTACTTCAGTGACTGTTGGCGCTGTTCTATGAGATTTCGTCAGTAAATGTTGCAACTTAGTCCAGGGTTTTAAATGCCGTATTCTTAAATCTGTTTTAAAAACCTGGGATCATTGCTTTAAAAATGAGTCCATATATATATATATATATATAAAACATAAGATTCAGAAATACGTTGGATTAGGGTTCATGATACTTACAAGCAGGAACTTGTTGTTTTCAGCAGAAGGATTTACTCTTTTTCATGTAACACCTGCCTAGTATTTAAGCCGTCCGTCCCTCGCAGAGTGTGCAGAGCTACTGTGAGGCCCCCCCCCCGCCCCTTCTAGGACCTAGTAAGCTGTATTTGTCCTGGAGTAACGCTCTGTCTAGTTATGGGACAACGTGAGGGCCACAAGAGGTAAACCGTGTGACAGATCATGATATGACGGAAGCGTCATACCTGGTGCTATTAACTTCTCACGGCTGTTAAATTGAGGAAAGATATGTATCCTTTCCTCCGATGACAGTTACATTCTGCCCCCCTCCCTTTTCTCTCTCTCCCTGCCCACTCTTGCGCCTTCCCTCCCGCTCCCTCAATCCCTCTGAATCATGGGGGACCGTGGAGGACTGGGGCGCGCGAGCCTGGACTCAGTCTATTAACAGATCCACGTGACCGGGTTGGGGCAGGCACGGGGGTGGCTGAAGTCAGCCTAGGAGCCAAACTTTGGGGTCCAATGTCAAAGGGGAATAAATGACCCGATGTGCAAAAGTCGTATCATTTAACGAAATGGCTGTCCGTGATGAAAAACAACCAGATTTCGCTGTTGTAACTCGGGAGGGAACACAAGGTTTTGCCAAATGGCCAAGAACACAGCTGTGCAGTATCTCCCGTCAGAGAACTGGCTGCAGGCAGCGTGTTCCAGGCGGACGTGTGTGTGGAAAGTCACCTCACGCTCCGTATCTGACAGGGGTTCTACAAATCGTGATTTTAACGTGAAGTGATCATCTTAGCACGGGTCCCTCCGACTCTGCGGCCGGCGGGCGGATGAGCAGACTTGGCCGAGGAAGTCGGAGGCAGCAGGCAGGGCTGTTGCCTACCGCTTTGCTCCAGTCTTTCTGTTTTCCCTTTTCTCTAATTTCTCTTAAAAAATAAATTAAAAAATGAGCCTTTGGTGTGCCCGTGGAAGGACCGAGCATGTGAAATTGGGAGGCTCCATGACCCACGTAGCGGGTCACCTCCCAGCCCCTTCCTGGCCTCCTCTCCCACGCCACCTCCACTGGCTGGTCCTGCAGGAGCCTCTCTGACCACAGCAATGGGCGAGAGGGTCACACGTCCTGTGTTTGCTTTTAGCTCTGAGCCCGTGGCTCACAGACTCAGAACAATCCAACCTGCTAAGTGTTCCTTCCCTTCATGTTGTTTCCAGCCATTCTCCTCCCGTCCAGGGCCTGCTTGTGCCAAGGGCCCCATTTTCAGCTCACAGCCCCATCCCTCTCACCTGTCTCTGAATGACAGGTAGACTGTCTCTCGTGTTCACTCGGCGACTTTGCACTCCAGCACATAAAGCAAATTCAAGTGTGTGCTACTCAGAGACAGAGCTGGTGTGGAGAGCCCAGCTGGGCCAGGACCCAGTGTCCAGAAAGTCTTGATATTTGAGTTCCCGGGGAGCAATTTAGCACCCCACCCCCTTCCTTAACTTCTCCCCTTCAACTCACTCTCTGTTTCTCTCCGTAGACCGCGGTGTGGACACACGTGTGCATTCGGGTAGATGCGTGATGTCCATCCTGCGGTTCTCTGTAACGATCCCCGGAGCTTACAAGAACCGGTCATCCAGACGAATTGTAGTCTTACTATCATAAAGTGCTAGAGTGTGGAAAGGCTCTTTACTATATTTTTACAGCAATAGTTCCTGTATTTTTCACATAAGAGTTTTAATAACTGAAAACGTCCAAAGGAAAACCTGAGAAGCCAGTCTGAAAAGGCTACGTAGGCATGATTCTGACTCTGTGACATTCTGGAAAAGGCAAGACCACGGCGACAGTAAAGGCGTCAGGGGACGCCAGGGGGTGGGAACAGAAAGGGCAGAAGGAGTGCAGGGCCTTTCAGGACAGTTGAAGCGTCTCTGTGTGACACTCTAATGGTGGACACATGTCAGGGTGCACGTGTCCAGGCCCACAGAATGTGCGCCACCAGGCGTGAGCCCTGCTGCCAGCAGTGGACTCTGAGATGACGACGGGTCTGTGTGGGCTCACCGGTTGTTACGGGTGTCCCACCTGGCGGAGGGGTGTGGACAACGGGGAGGCTGGCAGGGCAGGGGGCAGATGGGAATCTGGACCTTCCTCTCAATTTTTCTGTGAAACTAAAACTGCTCTGAAAAAGATAAAATCTTAAAAAAAAAAAAAAAAAAGTTAACCAGAAGCAAACAGCCCTCTTTAGAAAAAGCTTGGATAAATCACTTGACTTCATATAAAACACCTTCTATTTAAGAATGGCACAAACAAACACGATCTTACAACAAGCATGTTAACCGCCCCGCGCGCAGCCCAGCTGGCCTGGCTGTGACTTCCCCCTCCTTCACAGTTCTGGCTTCTACCTTCGTTGCCTGGACGATCGTGATCGCCACGTTCCCTGTAAACATTCCCCGTAAAGGCCAGTCCCCGGGCCGGCCCAGGAGGCTGCACGTGGCTCCCCACAGGGCCTCACTTTAGGAGAAACGGCAAGGCCTTTGTCACAGTGTGTTCTCTGGTTCTGGTTGCTTTTTTAGCCCCAACCAAAATAAGGCAAAATCAGGGCCACCGCGGTGAGTGACGGCGCTCCGGGCGCTCGCCCCCGGGCTGTCCGCAGACAGCAGCGGCCCGAGTCAGGAGGGCCGTCCCCGGGGAGCCTCCAGCTCGGCTCGGGTGCGGCGCCAGCGGATGTCAGCTGATCCAGCCCCAGCAAACAAGCGCCGGGTTCATTCAGGCTCCAGTCAGAGATTCCGGTGACACAGCCAAGTAAGTCTAGGTGGCCCAGCAAAAGCTCCCGATGATAGAAACCACCGCGGGTCGTGTGTGGACACCGCTCCCGGCTGACGCAGGCTGCCCTGGCGACACCCTGTTCTCCAGCTCGGGACAGGGTGTCACTTCCCTGGGCCAGGTTTCACGGGTGCTCTCAGTTCCCTTTTTAAGTGACTCTTAAGGAATCTGTGTGAGAAATGGACCTATTTTTACTCACAATGACTTCGCCGTCTGCCTTGGTACTTTCTGTAAACAGATGAACGTCCTGCACGTTAACGTGTTTCGGTCTGTAAACCACCCAGAGTCAAAGCGTCTTTGTACGAGGGTGACAGGACGCCGGGGATACTCCGGTTCACGCTGGGAACTGATGGTTCCCGAGCACGCTTCGCACCGTCCGGGGGAGGAAGGCTTTACAAGAAGACAGTTCATTCACAACAAGGAGACTGCAGAGTGGCAGGAATTTTTTTCTAAGTCAGTAGGGAAAATGTGCTCACCAGTTGTTTAAATTAGTGGGCACTTTACTTTGTGCAAGTTCTCTCTTCCACGCGTTTAAGAAATCATTGAAGAGTGGGGGTCAGGAGACGGGTACTGGCACTGCTGGTTTACTGTGTCTTGAAAACGACCCTGAAGTGCTCTGGTTATTTTAGCCCCTCACACATAACATGAGAACAAGAGAGCCTGAGTCTAAGTGAAAAGGTTATTGAAAGTCTGAAACGAGGTGGCACGAAAAATATAGAGAGAATCGCCCAAACCTGTCAACTCCTGGGATGGTGAAGGCTTCCCGTCCTTTGATGAGATCTCATGAGGGCTGCATAGATAAACGGGCGCTGACGACGCACTGGCCTCCCTGAGTCAGAGCCTCTCAAACGACGATCACACGGCAAATGTCACTGAGGGTTTTGTTACAAAATTAAAGTCGCTTGAGATACAGGAAATGAGTGCTTGTACTTTTCCTGTAAAAAGGAAGTCTATGCCCAGATATGTCCATTTCTAGCCATGGGCACTCCTTTTTAAGTATATAATATGTATATAGTGATAAAGTCTGGTTCTCCATTGCATGGCTATGTCTTCTTTATTTTTTTTTTTGAAGTTTGATGTGTGTATCTGTTTATTCTTTTTAAATTTTTTATTGAAATGTAGTTGATTTATGTTAGTTTCAGGTGTACAACAAAGTGACTCAGTTACACAGATACAGACATATATATATTTATTTATATATTTCTTCTTTTCAGAGTCTTTTCCATTCTATGTTATTACAATACATTGAATATAGTTCCCTGTGCTATACAGTAGGTCTATGTTTTCTTTTCCTACACATTTTTAAAATGAGATTAAACATACCATGAGTTTCACATTTTTAGAGTGTGCACTTCAGCGATTTTCAGTATATCACAACATTGTGTGTTTATCACCACTGTGTATTTCCCATATATTTTCAAACCAGAAAAGGAGAAAAAAGAGAAGAAATCCCACACCCATTAGCAGTCGCTCTTCTGTCCCCCTCCCCTCAGCCCCTGGCAAATACCGACCTAGTTTCTCTCTCTGTGAATTTGCCTTTTCTGGACATTTTATATGAATGTTTCTGACTTCTGTCTCAGCATAGTTTTCGAGGTACATCCATGTTTTCAGGTAGTCCAGAGAGTCATTCATTTTTCATGGCTGTGCAGTGTTGTGCTTGTCCAGCCATTACTGGGTGGACATTTGGGTTTTCCCCCACTTTGGGACTCCTCTGTTAAAATGTTGCTATGAACGTTCATGTACAGGGTTTGTTTGGCACATGTTTTCGTCTCTCTTGGATATAGATCCAGAAGTGGAACTGCTGGATCAAATGGTAACTCTACGTTAACAATTTTGCCGGCTGCCAGACGGCTTTCCAAAGTGGCTGCAGCATTTTACATTTCCATCAACAGCGCGTGAGGCTCTGATTTCTCCATCTTGTGAACACTTACTGCGAGGCTTTTTCACCATAGCCGTCCCCGCGTGTGGGCAGGGGTGTCTCACTGAGACGTGGGTGGAACTGTCTTAACGACTGACGACCTGAAACACCTTTGTACGTGTTTATTGACTGTTTCTCTGCCTTCTGTGGAGAAATGTTATGAAAATCCTTCATCCATTTTTAAATTATCTTTTCATTGTTGAGTTGCAAGTTCTTTTACATCCTGAATACAAGTCCATTATCAGATGTCTGGCATCCAAACATATTCTCATATTCTCTGGATTTCACTCTCTTGATAGAGTCCTTTGGTGCACAAACCTTCTTCAATGTGATGAACCCAAATGATCTAATTTTTCTTTTTTTACTTGTGCTTTTGCTGTTATATCTTTAAAAATATTGCTTGTAGCGAAGTCATGATGATGTACGTTTAATTTTTTCTGAGTTTTATCATCATGACATTTACCTTTTGAGTTCACTTTTGTATACGTAGGTAGGAGTCCAACTTCACTCTTTTCTGCATTGGTATCCATTTGTGCTGCTCCTGTTTGTTGAAAAGACTGTTCTTTTCCTGTTGAATTGCCTTTACCTTTATGAATGATCATTGCTCAGCATATCTTATAATCTATTCTCATAAATATTCCATGTGCATTCTGCTCTTGTTGAACAGAGAATTCTATAATCCCTTTAGCCAAAGCCCATCCTAATCCAGTATGACTTCACCATAACTTAAATGATTATGCCTCTAAAGATTCTATCTTCAAATAAGTTCACACTTTGAGGTTCTGGGCAGGTGTGGATTTAGGGGTGGAGGGGCGTTATTGAGCCCAGTGCAAGCATGTGTATAACAGTTGTTTCTGTAAGTACAATGTCTGGGCTTCCTCAGGAATGATTCCTCTCCACTGCTTTCTCTCCTTTGTCTAGGTCATGTCTACCTATTTCTTTGCATGTATAGCAGTTTTTTTTGTTGAAAATGAAAATTTTAAATAACATAACACATCAACACTGGAAATCAGATTCTTTCCCCTCACAGTATTTGCTGTTCTTTGCTAAAGAATTTTCAGACCCAGTTTTGTAAAGAATACAGATCCTTTGTCACATGTGGTGCTGAAGTCCCTGCTTGGTTAGCTAGGCAGTCAGTTAATGATTCAAGAGATTTTCCTTAAATGCCTGGACACAATGAGTCTCCCAGTCCTGGCTGATGCGTTCTGTGTTGGTGTTTGGGTGTGCCTTCAGGACTCAGCCAGGCATTTGAAAATTCTGCCTCATCCCTCACTTTCTACATGGGCAGTTTCAAGGTCAGCCAGAGGTGAGAACTTTTGGCGTAGGTCTTCCCCGACACATGAGCGCAGCCCCAGGCGTGTGCACAGCTCCATGCATGCTCATGGCTTTCTAGATTCCCAGATATGTCAGAGTTTTGTAAATCTCCCTCAAGTTATCTTTTCCTCCAGCTTTTCCTTTTAGCCTTTTTTGGTTTGCCTGTTGTTTTCTCTACTGTTACTCACCAACTGGGGCCACTGGATTATTAAAATATTGCCACAGACTGTTTTCAGCAAATACCCTGCAAAAAGGCTGTTGTTCTGAGTGAGCTCTGAGTCAGGTCAAATAAAGGCAAAGCTGATAAGTGCGGTTTTCTGGGACCCATAGACATTTAAAATAATGACTATTCTCTGGAAATTGGGCTTGTACTGTCAGTGGCTGCCAAGCTGCTGGTTTTCCCCAAGATGTGTGTTGTTTCCAGGACAACCAGGGAGCTGGGAGGGGAGGAAGAGAGACGGGAAAAGTTATGTTAAAACTCCACAGCACTGCATTTCTTCCCGAGACTAAGCGGTTTTTCCTGAATAAACACTCCCTGGATTGTTGTCTTTGGTTAATTTCCTGAGATCTAGAAAAGTCTATTCTGATCATTTTTGCCAATGTTCTGATTGCTTTTATAAAGCAGAGGACTTTCAGGAGCCCTTGCTCTGTCAACGCCCCCGACATCCCACGGCCATATCTCTTCAGACTGATCATTTCCTTATTTGAATTCATCAGAATCAGAGAAAATAGCCTTGAGATGTGAAGCCCTTAATTTGACTAAGTAGCACATGCATTATTCTGGAAATACACTAAAGAAGCAAGCTCCATTTTTAACCTTGGGAAAGCTGCACTTATTGGCAGTCATCTCCATTGCTCGGCTGAGAAGAAGCAAAGCAAGCTACTCCTGGCTTCGTTGTCAACGTATAATTCATCCTGCAGGATAAATTATTTACTAGTCAATAGAGAGTGGTCTAATCTCTTCCCCTTCCAGATGTCACTTAAACCAAAGTAGCTTGGACTTGTCGCTCCTCACAGTAGAATTCTCTCTGTATCTTTGATTTCCTTGCTAGTGCATTTCACAATAATGTTTCAAATTTCAAATAAATATTTTGTTAGTCTTTTACTATGATCATTTATCTTAATAAACTGCATTGTTCAAGCTTGTTGTTAAAAATCCATTTAAAATGTAGTCAAATGTATTATAAAATTCCATGGTTTATTTTGAAAAATATAATGTATTTAAAACTTATAAACTGTGAATATAGGGGAAGAGGTTTTAAAAGAAAAACCCACAACACCCTGACATTTATAGAACATCGACTGTCATGTTGTAGGTGCCGTGCTAGCATTTTCACGCGTCATATAATTGACTTCCAACAATCTTCTGAAGAATGGAAAGCATTCCTATTTTACAAATTACAAAATGATGATCTTAAATAAGAAGCCCAAAGTTGTACAGCCTGCACATGATAGAAGAAGGCTTAGAAAATCAATCTGTTCATTTTCCTTTTTATTAGATTTTGGTTTTGAAAATAACATTAATGATAAATACATCTTCCATAATCTGAACTTCCATGAAATTTAAAATACTTTAAGGGATTTCTCCAAGTAAGACTATATAGATAATATTTATCTAGTTGCCTTTTTAGATAACTGCCAGGGGCAAAATCTTTGTTCTGAAGGCCACAGAGTATATAGCTTAATAAAGACGCAATGTTATCAGGAAAACACAAATCACAAATGAGTGTTAGAATTGCTTAGAGTTTGTAGGAAGATAATAGACTGGCAGGCATTTTTATCAAAACATAGCTTGTTCACAATAAATGCCTAAACTGCTTATCATTGTAATGTATTTCTTCTTGCCATTTTAATTACATATTTGGATTTTCAAAAATATCGCTAAATCAGTAATAAAAATAATGTTGCAAACCACTGAGGTTTTCTTGGAATGCTCTCAGCTTTTAAGCATCTGGCGCTAAACACTTTTTCATGAGTCATTGTCTCAGAATAACTTTCTTCTTAATGTTACAATGCTTTCTTATAGGGATTTTGATTTTGCAAACAAATTGACATCGTTTTATGTTTTTTATTGTTACATAAAAATTATGTTGCAGTTCTCTTTGGACAAAATCCAAACATGTAACAAGGAGCATTCTCTCTTTCCCATGAACTAAACGGTCATAACACGCGTTTTGGCTGATGTTCTGGCTTAGACTGTCTGTTTTCTGGCTTAGGCGCAGGGTAGTGACTCTGCCATCATACGTGTGCTGTTATTTTTGCAAGACCCATAAACTCTGCGTGATTGAGGCTTGTCTTTCTACCAGATCCAGAAACCGCTTTGTCCTGGTTGACTCGGAAAGGAGCCCATTTATCAGTTTCTAAGTGGTTTCACCACGCATGGGGCAGTCTTGCCTGCTTGCTCATCAAGATGTCTCTATGGAAGGTAGTTACCTTGGTAACTATTTTTACAGGTTTCTATTACTTTCAGTCCTTAAAGACAGTAGCTATCTAGCAAGGGTAAGATAATTTCCTTGATATGAAAAGAAAAAGTGGGTATTAATGTTGGTGTTTTAACACCCACATGGGAAGAGAACAGAATAGTCAACGTCTTACTTTATGCAAGATTGGGAACTTCCAATAGGTATTTGCAAAATGTTGAAAGAATACTATTGATAATAATAGTGCTAGGAACATGCCCCAGAGAGGGCCAGAAATACTAAAAGGCAACTAGCCATCTGCATTGGGACTCTAATTTAGGGGAGGAAATACTTTTTGTGAGAAATTAAATCCTACTTTGACTTTCACACAGCTATCCAGACCAAACTCATATTATCAAAGGGCTGTGGAAATCTTAAGCTGGTAAATTAAGAGAAAACATATTTTGGGAAGATGAAACATTGGTAGCTCCAGCCAACAAAAATGCAATGTCACTTTTTTATGTGTTCCACTTTAGGCGTGGCCAGGGAAGCTCCTGCCAGACCAATTTTCCCACCCAAAAAAAAAACCAGTTATAAACTTGGATAGTTTTTTTTGGTAACTGCCTCGAGTTAGCACAGAGTGAACAAAAGCAGGAAGATTATAGCAGAGAATCTGTTTGGAAGAAAGAAAGGCACGGAGTGATTTTCCTGTTTTTTAATGACTTAAGCCCGAGAGCAGGCTGGAATCAGCCCTGAGGAGGTAAAACATTGATGGAAAATCCATACTTTTTCTGGCCTACAGAACCGGAGGATGGAGTACGGAATAATCACTGCCACCAGAAAGTGAAGGGAAGTTTCCAAAAGGACGAGAGACCGGAGTAGAGCTTTGAATCCTGTGTAAAAAAATCGCCATTTTACTGGCTGATTTTGAACCACGCCCACACAGGGGAAACTCAGATCATTTTGAAATGAACTCTGAGCTGATCTTTATGAACCCTAGATAACTGCCCGCTAAATGTAGACAATCAGCATTCTACTTAGGAAAACAGGAGCATTCCAGTCTCTGCACCTTGGAATATTCAGGGAACAATACAAATTCAGCCAACAGGCTAAAAAAAAAAAAAAAGAGAGGACAATTTAACCCATTCTTAAGCGAAAAGATTGGAAACCAATCCCAAAATGAATATATATGGTAATAAGCAGACGGAATTTTATTTTAACTATATTTACTATTCTCAGTGTCATAAAGAAAAATATGCTCTCAATGAATAAAAATACAAGAAGATTCCTCAAAATTTAGAAATTATAAAAAAAATCACAAATGGAAACTCAAGGATGGAGGAAAGCAATGTATGAAATAAATATGCACTGATTGGACTTAATACCTGAATGGAGCTGACGAAGGATGGAATCGGCAAATGTGGGGATAAATCAATAGAATAAAACAAAGCCTTGTAGACGCGTGAAACAATATCTCAAGTTCCAGCAGACACCTCATAGGGTTTCCACAAGCAGAGGAGAGAGAAAATGAGACATAAAACATTATTGAAAGGATGGCTGAAAAATTCTCAATTTGGTGAAAGATACAATTTACAGAATCAAGAGACGTTCCTCATGCGTGTCTCTTCCCACCCCTCATTGCCTTCACGTGGTGCGCGCTGCTCATTATTGAAAATCTGCGGTCATGTGCACCCACAGAAACTATCCCAGCAAAATATCAACAAACAATTGTCAGATGAGCTGCAATTTCCCCCCGGGCCAGGCCACGCTGACCATCATTATGAGTCCATGTCCAGCACAAGTCGGGTCATAAAGACACAGATACTGTGGGTTACACTTCTGTTCAATGTCAGGCAGTCCTTAGGGGATAATTTCATTATTTTAGTTATTTTGATCATGATTGTAATAAAGAGTTCAGAAAGCTATTTAAAATATTTGTTTTAGGGAAGGATGTAAAAACAGTCAAGGAGAGGATGCGATAACTTTGGACTGAGTCATGAAAGATAATGTCTGAGTATAAAGCATTGTTTGTTTCATATTCAATTAAACAGTGGTGAGTGGAATGACACTTTAGTACAAGCCGTCAAACCTTTTTAGAACAGTCTGTGAATAATTACAGTTCAGCAGTCAAACATTTATCTGTCTGTACCCTTATGTGAATAAATAAAATATTTTTAAAACCAACAACAAATACAAGTAATAAATACCAGTGGAAACTGCTTTTCTCTGATAACCACAAAAACACAGAAATAACAACATAAGGAATGAAAAATGTTCTAAGTCCCCCACAAGATAGTGGACAGACTGTCCAACCAAGGCTTGCTCTGGTATTTGGAGGAAGAAATCTAACCCATCTACTCTAATGTGCCATTAAACTTTTATCAGATCATTGTCAGCGTGCGTGAGGATTAAAACTCATCTCAGCGGAATAATGTATGCCAAGACGCATGTCGTCCACGTGGAGGTCGTGGCCATCATTTGGCTAACGTACTTCCAAGGACTGACGGGCATCAGCCCTCTTTGACCGTAAGCACCAGTGTCCTGACAACGCAAGGGAGATGTTTTCTCACTTTGAAAATGCAGTGGGAGAACGTAAATGTGATCATCTTCGCTTGGGCTCAAGCAAGGCGTTAGGATTGCCCCATTCACCGCTTAATATGCTCACTGAGGTGTTGTTCAAATGCGCTGGGTGGGTCTGAAGCAACTTTTCTGAGTGTTTTTTCTTGAATGTTCTTTGTTGTTATATTCTTAGACCCTTTGTTACGAGGGATGCCCTCCCCTCCAATAACCTGTGTCTTCCTACTTAATCTTCCTTTGGTTAAAATTTTCACCCGCCCTTTAATTCACGCTGAAACGCGAAGGGCTACTTACAAGTGTGTCACAGCTTGCTGGGCGTAACTGAGGTGGAGCGTGCGTTTTCAGTCTCAACCAGAGGAGGTGGCACAGATGAAGCACAGTGGGGTTTTCATCCCACCCACACCCCTTCCCCAACCTTTCTGAAAGCTTTAATCTCTTATTTATCCCATGAGGATGTGGCCTTAGCAGGAAACCACGTATATATTCTTACATTTTTGTTTATTTATTGTCCTTGAGAGCAACCTTGTAATCTTTCCCTCTTTTGGAAACTGAAAAGAGACTTAATATGATGCTTTGAAAAGAGAAGACCTCATTGTGGATAAGATATGGGGGGTTTTGTTAGACAGTATCTTTGAGAATAACTATTAGAAACACAATACTTTTCATTTATTTATCTCAGGTTTTCAATGAGAAGTAATTCTTTGGTTCATAGAGGGTATAGCCATAGAGTTGAGGGATAAACGGTGTTTAGGATGGGGCTCCCCTCATCTGAAATATTTTGACAGTCTTCCAGAAGCCCCCAGTTTTCCATCACTAAAATTGCACCACATGGGGCTCAGCATTGCCCCATGAGAGGTCTGTCGTATCCCACAGGTGTGCATTCAGCACAGTCATCTCTGACCAGTACACATAAAAGAGTTATTGGATTGCTTTGTGGCCTTAACAGATGGTTGAAAGGAGGGCTCTGGGGGACTTTGAAGAAGTGTAAGTCAATAATGAACTGGGTGAAAAAAAAAAAAGGACAAAATCTAAAGTTACAGGGAGGTACAGGGTGGCAGCACATGAAAAGTAATCACGTGGTTGAAGGGGGCCCAGAAGAGGAAGGGAGGCAGACTTCATGACGGCTGTGTCTCTGAACCTGCTCTGCCTGCATCCTTGCAGGAGAGAGGAAACTCGGGACAGAGTCCCAGCCACACTCAGACAATGGTTCGCTTTATGATGGGGACTGCATCTGATCCATCTGTAAGCGTCAGCACTTAGCACGGCGCGCGACTCATGTCAGAGACACAGTAAATGTTTGCTGAGTGAATGAATGAATACAATCATCTAATTTTAATTTTAGGATTTCCGGGTATTCCATAATGACGTTCTATATTCTTTTCATGTAAGCAATAACATCTCTCCATGTGCTGGGTTTTGTTTTTTCTTTTAACATTTCCGTAAAAAAATGCAGGAAAACAAAAGAGCAGGAATGGGGAGTCGGAGCCAGCTGTGACTATTTACAGTGTGCTGGAAATTGTTTCACAGAAATCGCTATTAAGTGATTTTTTTCATTGGAAGGATAACCTCTGATGGTTAAGACAACTAGAGGGAAGGACTAAAAATGACAAAGAGACTCGGAAATTCTGAGGGAAACCCGTCCTGAAGAGCAGGGTTTTTAAAAAAAAAAAAAAAAAAGTTTTTTGTTACTGTTTTTAACTAAATTTTATAAAGGAAAAAAAAATCCTTTGAAATAGGCAAAAACAGCAAGTGACCTATAAGGGAAAGAAAATTAGATTATCATTAGGTGCTTTTTTTTTTAACTGAAGTACAGTCAGTTGCAATGTGTCCGTTTCCGGTGCACAGCACCGTGTCCCAGTCATGCGTATACAGACGTATGTTCGTTTTCATATTCTTTTTCATTAAAGGTTATTATAAGATATTGGATATAGTTTCTTGTGCAATGCAGTAAATCCTTGTTGCTTATCTGTTTTTCTAAGTCCATCATTAATTTTGCATAAATCTACAGGCCGCAAACTTGTGATAGTTAGTTCCTATACCATGTGCTTTCTGTCCTACAAAGTTCCTATAGTATATATTTTTGCTAGTTATTCAGAAACATTATAATATTTTCCACTGAGAGAAAACTGTGACAGAAAAAGATCTGGGCTTACCAGGAAGTAGCACACAAGACGTACGTCACTCAGAGTGCTGTGCTTTCAAACCGCGTGATATTTGTCGTGAAACGTATTTAGACAACTTTGAAATTACATTTCTTCGTCAATGTGTCGAAATCACACATTAAACAGGAAACAAATGGAGATGTGGAAAACCTCATGCTTTTTTTTTTTTATTATTGAAGTTACATTGTGATTTGATTTGCTTTGATTTTTAAAAATTTTTATGGAAGTGTAGTTGATTTACAATGTGACAGATGTACAGCAAAGTGAATCAGTTGTACATAGACATACATATATTTTTTTTTCTCTTCAGAATCCTCTTCCATTATATGTTATTGCAAAAAAAAGAATGTAGTTCCCTGTGCTGTACAGCAGGTCCTTGTTTATCCATTTCCATTCACAGTAATGAGGCCCCGCGTGGCTGTCATACGGACTGCCACTCTGTGCCTTCCTCTGATTTCGCAGGGAATCCTGTGCTGCCTGGCCACTGAAGCAGGGCACTGAGTCACGGTCAGATGGGCAGAAGCACCATGGAGGGACAGGAAGTCCTGCGTCAGGAAGGCATCGCAACGTAGCTGTCTGAGGTCACATCCCCCAAAGAGAACAAGCCTCTCTGAATATGTGTCATATTTATGCACTTTGCCATGCACACATATGAACACTTGCGTGTGTGCACATGTAATTTACTTACATACATGCTCACGTGTTTATAGTCCCGTGTGTTTCTATTATTAGGTATGAAAACCCTGTAAGTTTGTGACAGCAAAGTCAAACGACGCCGTTGAGTATCGGCATGTCCGTCTGACGTCTGGAAGGCACATTCAGAGCTCCGAGTTTCCATGCTCCTCAGTGCGCACAGCTGAGACGCTGGCATGTGTGCCTTGGAGCGTTATTTGTCTCTTCATGTGGGGTCTGGCCTTGAAAGGATCAGAGACTGCCCTGGGAAAATGTTCAGTTATTTGAAACAATCTTGGTGTATCTCTTCAGCGTCTGGGATCGTGAACTTGTCCTCCTCGTCACTTAGGTGGCTCGGTGACGAAGGGCTTGTCAGGCAGAGACCAAAGGCCTACTGCATGTTGTACCACGCACCTTGTCAGCCCACACAGCCCAAGGGTTAGCACTGAGGGGTACCAGTCATGGGGGAAACTAGAAGCTCGGTACAAGCATCTTCACATCTACAGGTGGTCCGTGCCAGTAATGCAAATCTGCCTTTGCAAAAATGGCAGGGCAGGAGGGGAGTGGAGCTGGTGGTCAGGATCTACTTTGAACTCATTCTTGCATTGAGAAACGTTTCCATGGGTGTTTGCGTACTGATGGAGAATAATTTAGACAAAGAAAATAAACTATTTGCTGGCAAGGGCCATTAATTTTAAGCTCTGGGTGCAAATTTTAACAATTGTTTTATCTGTGGTGGCGTTAAAGAAATGAATCACCATGTAGATTAATCTGTCTACATATACGCATATACGTAACACATACACACACACATATATATACGTACATATTTATAGGTTAAACCTTGGGTTGGGGTGACCATATAAGGTTGAAAAAAAGCATCACGTAGAGAAAGGTAACTATAAACCCAGTGGGCAAAGAGTACAGTTGTTTCTTTTCTTTTTTAAAATGCTCCACCTACGTTATTTTCAGATGGATTTCCAGGGTTTAAGAATGATCACTAGAAAGACCTACACTTTTCTTGCTGGGGTCACTATTTACAAAGTCAAAGAACTCTCCAGATGCCTCAGGTTTCTCGTGTATGAGATGAGATGGTTAGAGCAGAGTATTTTGCAAAATCATTTTGCTTCTGAAATTTCATCTTTTTTTTTTTTTTTTTTTCGCCAGGCATCCTTTCCCTCTTCGATCTCCTTTGCCCTGAGGACTCCCACTCTCATGCAGGACATCCAGGTTTACTCAGCACAGGGTGGGCATAGCCCAGGCCGATGAGAAGTTTTTCCCTTCCATGGTCCAAGCTGAAAGTCTGGCTTCAGGAAACCAATGCGGTTTAATAGGGAGGTTTAATAGGGACATCGCACAGGGCAGAGTCCATCCCCACCTGAGAGCGTGAGGACTGGGGGTTGTGCCACGTGGAGCTGCTGGGGGCACTTTGCCAGGATGTGGAGCAGAGTCTAAAGGAGAGGAAAATGGACAGAGGAGAAGCTGATCAGGGACCACCCCGCTGTCGTGTAGGTCTGCTCACCCAGGACGTCCAGATTTGCACCAATACACTGTGTTGTTCCAGCATTTGAGTGATGTCTCTGTGACTTGAATTTTAAAAACAAAGAAAAAGAGCTTCACGCCTTTCTTTCGTTCCCATTACTACAAGAAAGCTTGTGAATTTTATAATGTCTTTAAGTTCAAGGAAAAATATAAGCCTGCTGATTTCAGTATTTACACCGTGGACATTTAATTTGAAACCAACACATTCTATGGTATGCCTGGTGCCAAGAAATCAAGACAAGGAAAGTCATAAAAGAAATAAATGAAGGAGGAGTTGAGGAATCAATATTTATTTGATACATTCCCTGAAATAGTGAGCATTCATTATCTCTAAATATTGCACAACTTACAAGCAAATGTACGTCTTATATCAAAGTCGCCCAAACAGATCAAGTGATGTATAATAATCCTTTGTACTCTTCTAACTACCAAGAAAAAGTAAGAAAAAATTTTTTCTGCTTAGGGGAAAATTTGAATTTTTATGGCCCCATCACTTTTTAGAGTTTGGGTACAAGATATGAAATGTAGAGGGAAACTATGATATTTAAAACTCGGACTGGCCACACGGCCGTGCCTCCCAAGCCGCCTGAATTCCCCCATCACTGGGGGTTGACTAGAACTCAGGTAAAATCACTAGCAGGTGCTTTCATGGCTTTCAGGCTTGAGATGCAAGGGAAAGAAAAATGCAGCGAGAAGTCATTTCACTCTTCTAGAGAATGAAAATGCATTCTGCCTCTTTCCTTATCTCAGATGCAACCCGGCTTGATACCTACTCCTTTTCCGACAACTCTTTCCACTCTGAGGCTGTGTCTGAAAGCCGTCCCAATATTGATATTGCAGAGGGTCTGACTACAAACATCATCACCAGGGGTTTTCCTGGGGGCTGAGAACTCTTATTTCTTGATTATGGTGATGACGACAGGCCTCTATACATCTGTCAAAAGTCTAAAACTGTACACAAAAGAAAAGTGAATTTTATTGTCTATAAATTTAAAATTACATTAAAATGATGTACAATACTTAAAAAAAAACCCTCAAATCTATCCTTTACTAAAGTGATTCAAGAAAAACATTGTGAATTTCAGTGTGATGTAATTGTTATCTGTTTTTTCAAATGTCATTTGCCACAATGACCTTTTACGTGAGTTCTTGAGAAAAGGATTTGTTCACTTTGAAAGTTTCTTTAAAGACAAATAATATTTTTAAAAAACTAATTTAAACCAACTCATGTCTGAGAAGACCTGATACTGTGTGTATTTTGCACATGATACGATATTTCCATCTATTTCCATATCCAGGTTTCCACTGTGGAGCATCTGAATCAGCAGACGTTCAGAATTACATCCCATTCTAACTGCAACTCCAAATAAGTAACTAGCTGTGGATTCTGAAGCACCTCCAAGGGAGGGGACTTTAATTGCTCACTCCTAATGATCTAGAATCAGCTCCATCTTCTGTTAATGGGCTTCATATTAATATTTCATTTCCACAACAGCTTAAAGTGAAAATGACTGCCTTGCTCAATGCCTGCGAAGTGCCTCCTGCCTTTAAGTTGAGACCAAGCCCACCAAATAGCTTACACCTGAGAGCTCATGAGGCGGGCAGAGACGGGAGGAAAAAGGCGTTTATTCCATCGGGTGGGCGCAGCCCATTTCTCAGACAAGCAGGTTGCTTTCCCAGCTTACGGTTTAAGAAATAACGGGTATTTTGTGGGCAAATCTCATGCAGAGTTAAGGATCGTGGCATTTGCCTGCTTCCGTGAGTTTTTCTCTATCTTTCTCATGAATCGCTTCAGAAACTTTCCTAAATGTGTATTTGCCAGTTGTCTTGCTTGTTTGAATTTCAGGCCTGTTTGGCCAATTATTACAAACGCCCAAAGGCCATGGCTTATAGGTGCACAACTCCTCGCGCGCTCGCCTCCAGGTTAGCCTTGATTTCAGAATTTAGTAGACTCATTATTATGATGATGATTCTCATCGTTACCGGGATCTCTGGTAAAATCAGAAGATTTTAGGATTTTTAGAGTTTTAAGGTTATCGATTTAAAAAAAAGAAAAAGAAACAGCCATGGCTAAGTTTTTGCAAGAGCTCATCCAAACAGCTCCTGTTACTTCCTTGTCCCTGTTGAGTCATTTCCTGTGATTCAAGTCCGGGCGTAACAGTTTTGCACACTC
This sequence comes from Camelus dromedarius, assembly GCF_036321535.1. Classification (NCBI taxonomy): domain Eukaryota; kingdom Metazoa; phylum Chordata; class Mammalia; order Artiodactyla; family Camelidae; genus Camelus; species Camelus dromedarius. Next base: position 2,711,879 of record NC_087461.1, read on the forward strand.
TTGTTCCACTTAGGGCGGCCCTATACTGTTGGTACAAAAGAATGTCATAAACAGTCTGAAATGACACGATATCCGCATGCAGAGTAAGTTGGGGAATAGATGCAAAGGCTGCCAAGCGGCCTGTAAATAGATTAAGGGTGTTTACTTTCAAGAGGAGGTTAACGTCTTCAAAACACAATCAGCAAGGCTGAGGCAGTGGATCAGGAGGAAGCTGGGTTTGTGCACAATCACACACATTGATCCGTAAATGCAACGTGGGGTTGAGCTGGCGTGGTCGTCTGACGGTAACCATCCCCTCTTCTCAAAGCTTACCTCTGGGACGTGACCAGTCTCTGCCACATTAGGGCCAACCTATCTCCCGTTGAGTTTTGCTGTGAACCACAGGGTGAAGGTAATTAAGCAGTAAAGGCCTTGGAAAGATTGCTCAGGCATCTCTGCGGAGATGCTGAAAAATGACCTAGAAACCGAAGGCATATTGTTTACATCGTAACCAACGACTGAAACTGAGCTCAGCCCTGGCGTGTGAAAATGAAATGTTTTAAAACTTTTGAGACTGTCGGGGGGATGTGATCCAACTGGATATTTGACGATGTTAGTGATTATTACAGAATTTTAGGTGTGATAACAGGGTCGGATTATATTTTGTAAAACCTCTCCTCTTTAGAAGTAAACATTGTTACAGTGGCTGTGGTGTCTGGAATTGCTTCAGGATAACCTGGGGAGGAGAGCGGAGGGGCTTCAGATGAGGCGAAATTGGCCGTGAGTTGGCGCCGCTGCAGGCCCAGGGTACATCCAGGAGTTCCGTGACAGTTGTAAAGCGTGATGGATCCGGGAGATGCTCTACGGCACACCCTTGTGTTGTCTTTGAAATTTCCCACAGCAACAAGTTGAATGAACCCGTACGTTTTCAGGAAGGAATTCTAGTGCCCGTTACTGAAACTCAGAGAAGGGCTGACAGTGCGGACTCGACCTGGCATCTGGGCAGCCAAGCTCATGCGGCCTGTTGTTAGAGGGGTTTCTTTATTTTATTTTATTTTTGTTGTTTTGGGAGAGGAAGACTATTTAACTTAGGATATCTAATTCTTCAATCATCTTAAAGTTTATTTGCCTCAAAATCTTTGCCAGTTGTCTTTTCATTTCACGTTTCCTCTTCCTCTTTCCCGTTATCTGCTCTCTTGTGTTTTTCTTTTCTCCTTACCGTCTTCTCCTCTCATGTTTTATCCAGCACTTTTAGTTGCTGTCGGTGGGAGAGTCACCCTAGGCGCCTGTCATCGCTGGGTGTAGACCTTCTCCTGAGCTCCTCTGAACGTAACGATCACTTGTCTGATCAAGTTTCTAAAGCAGACGTGGGTGTTGGAGAGGCCAGTGGTGCATAAAGTAGAAAACTACGATTTCAGAAGGCGAAATCACCCCTTCTCCCTACTTAGAGTCTCATAAACAGTCCAAATCATAGGTGAAGGACAACCCTTTGCTGTCCCACGTCCGAGGAGCTCAGAGATTTGCGATGAGCAGGAACGCCGACCGCATCCACTCTGCTAAAGGGAACGTTCTAAGCGCTCTAGTCATTTTTGCTGAACCACAGAGAGCAGGGCTCCCAGGTGGGCTGACGGTGAGGGAGGGTCGTGGTCAGCGTCAGCAGGGCTGACCCAACCTCATGTCCTGGGAAGAATGAATGTACGGTAAATGAGGTCTGCCATTCACCAATGTGTGACTTCGGGTCAGTGGTTCAACAACTCTGAAGGCTATTTCCTCAAAAGGAAATTGGGGAAAAGCAATGTCTGCTTTATAAACTGTCCAGAGACAGCATAAAGGGAATAGAAATCTAGTATTCTTCCTGAAACATCACAGAAACCCAGTCACAGGAATTCCTCTCCATCTTTCTACCATTCCTGATTACATCCAGCCCAGAACAGGATAATAAAAAACTGAAGTGGGATTAAATGTTTTACTTCCAGGATTCTGGAAGACAAACTGGATGTCCACCCACCATCTCCGTTCCTCGCTCTTCCCTAAGTGAGAGTCTGGAGCATTCCGCTCCCTACTTATAATGAAGATAAAAGGGGTCCCCAGCACCCAGAAACAAGGGTTCCTCAAAGAGGCAGCCGGTGGAGACAGCGGAGGGGGGCTGAACAGAAGAAAGAGTGTTGACTCAGAGGAACGGGTGGATGTGGTGAGTCACTGACCGGGCCTGAGACTTGGTCAGCTCATGAATGAAGCAGGTGCTGTAATCATTTCATGTCCGAGCACTTCCAAGTGCTGACAGGACAAATCGCTTATTAAATGAACTCAGTTGGAAAACCTGTAAAGTGCTTTATGAGCATAGAGCATGTAAGTTAAACTACAGGCCACAGCATTACAATATACTAAGGCCTCTAAAGATAATAACAGAAATAACTACATCCATATGTACATATATGAATAAGCAAACAAAACCACAGCCTAGCCTGGAGGGGGAGGAGGGGCAGAGAGTGTGACTCATCTGTTGCTTTGGGAAAGGAAGGTGTTTACTGCCTTTTGCAGACTTACTGACTGAGAAAAATTCACCTTGTTCCTTGAATTGCAGCCTTTGCCCCATAGAGTCAGGAAAAAGCTCTGAAAACATTTCCCAAGGGGAGTTTGGACACAAGTGAGACAATTGATTTTTTTTTTAATCTTTCCTGGCCAAAAGCCATTATTTATTACAATGTAACTAATGATGTAACGCCTGGAACTTGGAACTTGGGGCGTATTCTGTAAGGAGAGAACCAGTGGGTATTTAGCAGGAAGAGCCGCCGTGGGGCAGCTCCGTCCTCAGGAAATGTTGCCACATGGTTAGAAGAGGCATCTCTTTCTCACTGATGGATTAATACTAATGAACGCGAGTTGCTCCTGAAACCACCACACACAAAAAGGTTGAGCACATTTTGAAAGCTGAAATAGCCTTGATTTTTATTATGTTGATTTTACAATCTCAGCAGCAGCAGCAAGAACATTAACAAAATGTATTGAACGGAGCTGTTGAAACCCTCGCTGGACACGGGCCACCCACGCCCTGACCTGTCTCTTCAGTCCTGACCAGGACGGGGAGTGTTTTAAGAGTTCACTGCTGGGTCCAGCCTGGGCTTCCGTGTCCCACTGTGGTCTCAGTGCCCTGCAAGCTTGGAGACGAACCCATGAGGTCATGGTTTCCTTGGCACCTGGCGTGCTTCCCCAGCCAGGAAACCAGTAAATGCGCTCCCTGACTCACCTGACTTTCACCCCATTTCCAGCTCTGCATTGGGACATTTTGGTAGCTGTATGAGGAAACCATACTCAGGACTGTAAAGGAATTATATTGTATTTCCCACTTTGCGCCCATGGCCAAAGCAGATAAAACAAAAGCAGAGCCAATGTGCCCCAGAGATTAAGGGGCTTATTAATGGTGGACAAGGTCACCTGGACGGGCGGTCGGGAGGGCAGGCACCTGGTGAAGAGGCGTGGTCCCAGGAGGAGGTGCAAGGGGTTACTGGGACATTAGCATGCCAGTGGGAGACTGACAGGCAGTCAGTGTTTGGGACTAGCGGTGAGACTCAGAGGGACCAGGACCGAAGGGCCAAACTGGGTCTTGTAGCGGCAACCCCAGAGCACCGAGGAAGTCTGGCCAGAAAGCAATGCAATAAAAGTGATGCTGTATGAATGGACGGATGAGGAAATGGAAAGGAGATTGAAAAGCAGGATCACAGGACAGTTTTCAACAAGAATCTCTGGTTGGGCAGTTGTGTGCCGAAATAATAAAGGACTCAGCTGAGAACATACGTGGCAGGAGTGCGGACTTGGATACAGCGAGTCAGAGCTTTTCTGTGTAGACATGCACACTGAAATTCTATGCCTGCTAAAACGTGGAAAAAAGGAGATGCCACCAAAGGTTACGTGATAAATTAAAGGTCCAAGCTAAACTTTTAACACCAGAAAATGTGATATAGAGCTTAACATGAGGCAAGCCCGCAAATTTCAGTGTTCGCCTCCAACTTGCTTTGACCATTTTCCAGGATTATTTGTATTCCTTAGACATTTCCCTTTACTATGACACTGTCTCCGGCTGTATTTTATTTGTGGAAAGCATGATAGGAGCAATTTTGAATAAAGGGTCAAAAAACATAAGATTCACATTGACAGCAGCAAACCAAATTACCACCCAGTAAGGAGATAAGGACTACAATGATGATTTAACTACGGTGTGCTGAAATAAAGAACCATCATTTTTGAAGCCTGTCAGCTTACGATCGACTGATGGAATCAAGCAAATATTATTTTCCTTGACATAGTTGAATAATTTGGAAACAAAGAGGCGTGGCTTAAAATTGACCAGAATATTTAACTCAGAGAGCTTGATCAGAGAGCTAGAAATACCAAACTGTCAAATTGCAAACACATCCTTTCTGCCCTTGATCACGAATATGATTATCAGAACTTTGAAAAATGTGCCTGAAATCATGATGTGCCAGCAGGCAGTTATGAAACGTTCCAATCAAGGATCTTTTTATCAGTCTTGCTTAGCAGTAATCCGCATCATCTTTAATTGCACAAGCAAAGTAACCGAGGCGTGGAATGACTTTTCTGAAAGTTGGTAAGACAGGTGACCCAACAGATACCCATTTTTAAGACATTTTTATCGGTTTCATTCTAAGCCCCTTAGAAAAAGTATGAGAACATAAGTAAATGCATGTTAAAATGCCCTCTGTTCCATTCAAAAAATTATTTTTAAAGATATTCTTCTTTGCCAAGCTCTGTGCTGGAGTTTGGAGATTTAAAAAATAAATAAGATATTTGCATGCTTTTAGCCCGCTGGGAAAAGACAGGCGTATAAATGGACTGTCCTGCTGCATTGCGGTAATTGAAATTATGGCCCTGGTGCACTAACCACAGGGTACAGAGGACATGCAGAAGAGCTTCCGTGGGAATCAGGGGAAGCCCCCAGGGAAACGGTCCCTGAGCCAAGTCTGGGACACAGACGGAAATGAGGCTGGCAGCGGAGGCGTGCTGCATACCGTGAGACGCAGTAAGGTGTACATGTGCGGGAGGCGGGCCAGCCGGGTCAGCAGAACGTAAACCGCAAGGGTGGACAGGCTGGCACAAGCCACGCGCTGCCTGAGTGGCTGTAATTACTCTGTGCTGCGTGGATGCTTTTACTGATTCTGCTACTCATCCATTATTGAGAGATGGTAAAAGGGAGCGAGCTCTACAAATGATTCATTGACGAGTTCCTTTCCTTTTGAGGTTAAAATTTGGGAGCGCTGGCACCTTTTGTTCCAGAGGGAGAAATGGAGGGCACTGGCCAGCCCCGTAGAGGAGTACTGCCCATCTGTACAGAGGAGCACGCTGAGCTGGGGCTGCCGGACCAGAACCTAGACCCCGCTGTTACTAAGTCTCTTCCTCTGCACCAGCCCGGAATCAAGTCCCACGAGATCAGCTTTAGCGGGAACCGAACCTGTGCTTAGTGGGATGGGAGGGGCCAGATGGATAGCATTTTCAGTAATTTCCCTCCATGCCCAGCCCTTGAGCTGGCTGAGAAATTAAACAGAACAAAACAGCAAGCCCGTAAGAGACCAAACTATTACCCTTAATTAGGCCGACAGAGGGGTAAGCGCCTTACCTTGGGGTGAGACGGCTTCCCGGTACCGACCCCAGAATTAGGCAGAGGCGCCCTCACACCCAGCCTCTCCGCCCACAAGGCAGGCTCTCTCCAGCCAGATGGTGCGCCTACAAACGGATGCAGGCGCTCTACATGGCCTGTGGAACATGTACAGTGATGTTCATTACATTAATTGATGAATGGAATTAGAATTACTTTCCTCTGCATTGTTCAGTACAAAGAAAAAAATTAAATTATTTGTTTCAGAATCATCTAATACCCAGTAAAGCATTTTTAGCATTTCTTTGACATAATTTTTTATTGTTTCACTTATCTAGGAACTAGTCTGTGTAATGAAAATAATCATTACTGAGTAGCGGGGGGAAAGTATTCAGTACCTACATCTGCGCTAGGAAGCATGATTTTCCAGATTCATTATTCATATTGTAGCATAAAATTCCTACACACGGAAGGCTTGTTCAGCAAAAAAGCAACCCCATTTGAAGATGAAAAAATACTTTTCTTGGAGCTGTCTCACCCGCCCAGGGAAACAGAACTTCTCTGTCTGCACCAATGTCATTAAATCAAGTCTTCAAAGGAGAAGGTGGGTTTTTAGGAAGAAGGTGGTCCACAGGGTAAAGCCCACCCCAGGTCAGAAGCGCTAACCAAGGGTTCCTGCAGCGCGAGCGAGGGGCTTGGCTGTCTTTTCTGACTTCCACCGCCCTCCTTGGTGAGAGTCGAGCTGATTCCCTGTTACATGTGGAAACTGAACTGAGCTAGGACACAAGGTCTCTCCTGGATTTAACATGCAGGCAATTGCCCGGCTTTTGAAAACCTGCCTTTTTTGCTTTCTCCAGAATGAGGAGTAGTAATCCACAGCAGCAGACTGCAAAGTAAAAAATGAGGAGGGGCCCTTTGGAAAGACTTCTGGTGTTTCTCAGTCAAGAGGCTGGCACCCACACAACGTTGCTTTACTCTAAGCACAGGAATGCTGGCTCCCACCCATTGGTCTTAAAATCTAAAGATACAAACCCATGAGAAACACTCCTCACCATACAGACTGCTGCAAAGCTTTGACGATGTGGGCCCTTCAGATCACCAGTTTTATTTTTCCTATTCTTTTATTGGGACTCGGGTTTACTGTTACCATTCAATCTTTTTTTTTTTTTTTTTTTTTTTGCCTTAAGCAATATGTGTGGCCAACTATACATCTGGCTGGTAACAGAGCTACTAACAGGAAATGGCTTTTGCCCTCAGCAATCCATGATCTGGCCGAAGGGAGGTGATGCCTGAGCTGAATTTGGGAGGCATAAACATCTGTCTTTTAGAGTTTATTTTTTGACCGTTTATCACTTTAAGACTGTTACAAAGACACCAAATGTTATTATTTCTGCCAGATATTGTTAGGTGGGCACTCACAGACCCGTGGACAGCTGGGGACAGTGGGATCGACTCTGGGCATCCACAGGTGACAATCGCCACGTCCTGTGCACCTTAAAGAAAACACGAAGGACAGATTATGAATAGTTCTATTTTAAGATGCTACCACAAATTATTTTTTAATGAGATATAAACAGATTTGAAAGAAAATCACCCCCACCCGTGGCCCCATGCTGTATACAGCGAGGTGTACGAGGTGTACATATCAGCCGGTGCACTAGGAAGCTGTGACCCTTTGGTGCTGCGTCAACACGTTGCAAAAAAATATTACGGAGAACAGACTTAAGTAGGAGGCGAATATGTGCATTTCTTCTAGGCTCTAAAGATCATTATTATGTTTTATGTGTTTTTATATATCCTTTGTGTCTTCCTGGCAGTGAACGCTGAGATATTTGAGTGAGTAAATGAATGAATGAATGAATGAAAAGTAACAAAAGGAAAAAACCATTTCCCAGAAGACATGGTCAGTCTGGCGATTTGAAACATTTCTCTCTTTATCGGAGGACAAATAATCTTGCATATTTAGCCACCTTAAGACTGGAGTTGGAAATGAAATGACCAAAATACTTCTCTGAGTTGTCACTCTTGATCTGCAGGAATTGAAGCCCCCCTTCACCAAATCTGCTGTCTTTGGGTCATTCATTAAAACCTGACTGGAAATATCTTTGAAAAGACAGCACACTGTCCATCACCAGTTTACTCAACAGTTCCCTGACTTGGGAATCTTTGTGCTGAAGACAATTTCTAAATATATTTTAAGCTAAGATTCCTATTTTAAGATCGATTTCCAAAGGTAGAAGTGTTGAATAACACCAAACCAGCCCCGCAGCTGACAACCAGCGAGTCAGGGGCCATGGACATGTCTAAGGCCCTTGCTACACATACGTGTTTTTAGGCTACTTGTCAGGTTGTCATGCTTTACATACCTAAAAGTGACGCCTAGGCGTTCATCCGAGCCCGTTACACCTTTTGAAATTTATGAAAAGAAAAAAGTCACCTGTGTATCTCAGCATTTGAAGTTCTCTGATCACCAGCGAGGACTGGCTTCCCTTCAGTCGTCTTATCCATCGACATTTCCTCTTTCGTCATCAGCTAGTGTTCTCTGCCCATTTTCAATGGGGTGGGTGCACGCTTTCACGCAGGGGTGCGTCCTCGTTGGCATGTGTGTGTTTGTTTTCTGCTGTTTGCCTTTTGTCTTGATTGTTAGGTTTTTAACGTCCAGAAGCGTTCACATGTTATGCCGTCCAATCTGAGATGTTTGTGTTTGTAGTTTTGACTTTACCCTTTTAAGTCAACTAAACCCATCACCTGTATTCATGAATTTGACTCTAACCACTTTATCTTTCTTCTCTGAAAGCTCCTCCTGTTCCTCTTCATTCTTCTCCATTTATTTACTTATCGTATTTTTGTCTGACGCACCCGGACCTTCTGGAGTGTGTAACGTGAGGCCAGGGTGTGAGTCCTTCCCCTTGCTCTTAATGCAGTGTAATCATGTACCTTCCCACAGGTGGTCTGGGTTCTCAGCCTTAGGCTGCAATGCCTGACGTTCTTTCCCCAGATCAACACTAATAAATCAATGTCATTATCAGAGGTTAAGGGTGCTTTAATATCTGGTGACAAAAGGTGTCACATCACTCTCCTTTGTTCAAATACTCTTAACCATTGCTGATCTTCATATATCTATCCATGTTTTTGTATATCATGTGTTAATTCATTAAGGTAGGCAACCTTTGTTTTTTGCATTTCTCTGATAAAGTCTGTTGAAATATGTCCACATATTTAAGAAGGGCAGAAAGGTAATAAAACCGGTTTGATATGATGTGGGTTTTTTTTTTTCAGATTTATTAAAAAGTGCATATCGATTTCACTAAAAGGTTTGGTTTTGAATACTGGCCCACAAATATTTTCCTTGATCCATTCCATCCACTTAGTATTTATTTTTAAAACATTTTTATAGAATCCAAAACAATCCTCCTAATATGTATTTTCTTGGACACATAAAAAATTCTCCTTTTTGTACCATACATCCTATAATTATTTCTTGTCATTTTTCTCCCCAAGTCCATACATTCATTGATTAATTTTATATTTGAATATTCTTATTAAGTAAAATACACATGATAATCATACTATAAACTCTGTTGACTAAGTACAGTGGCTTTGGGTTTTTGTTTTGTTTTTTAACAGAAGTCAGTCTGGGTTAGGCTTCTTTACTTCTAGAGGATTCAGATCAAAAATTCCCTTTTTGAAGCAATGTGAGAGAATTAACCAATAAGAATATAGTGGTTCATCAGGTTTTATGTGGTAAGTTTTTGAGTTTCAAACAGAAATTAACAATAAGAATGTATCTAGAAAAATTTGACAAAAAACCCGAAGCCTGAAATGGTACTTTATCCAAATAGGTAACACCAGTGAACATTCAGACCACAGAGAAATAAAAACTCGCAGCCAGTTGAGAGCTGTCTGTAAGTCACATGACGTTAACTGTGTTCAGCGTTCACAAAGAGCTCTTGTTAGAGGCGAGTGGTTCTGCCTGCCTGTCTTTGCCCTCGGATAATTTCTAGCAGGTATTTATTTTGAATATCAGGGTCTAATCACTCAGCAGCATGTCATCATTTCTCTCTGCTCCGTTGCTTTGTGTTTTTTTCACTGTTTGCTTTGACTACCTAATTTCCATGATGACTCATCCTGGTATCAGATCACACTGTAGCCTTTATACCTATTTCACCATAACAGTGACTCACAAAGGTGACCACATGAGCATTGCGTGTAACATTCCCAGATAGTGAGTAGCTGCACTCAAGGGAAGAGAAATCCCCCAATACACTATACTTTCAAAAGATCTTGCTTCATTGTGGCATTTTTCGTACATGATATCCTCAGATAGTCATGGAATTATAGCTACTCTGGATTAGGGAAGTAAAAAGTATATCTATTTATTTTTCAACTATCTTATCTCCCAAGTTCAAAAGCCCAATGCCCCAGTACCCACAGGTTTTGAGACTTTTGAGATACATTAAATCTAGCCATTACTCTGAGTGTGGCTGATGGCAAGAGCAATAGTTTACACTTTGTAAGTGGCAGCCAGCATTAAGTTTTACTGGGTATTGATTTTCAGTAAATTATATGTTACTTTTAAAATAAATTTCCAAAATTTTACATTTTTATGCATGGAAAAATCTCTGAATTTTCAATTTAATTTTACAATTCCACATTCATATTTGTTGTGTATACAATACAAAATATGACACTTTATTTTTCTTAGTATATTTGAAATGAAAATCCTCAATCATCAGAGAAAGATCTGGAGACAAAAAAATCTATGAGGTACTAATTTAGATGAAGGTTTAACATTTGACAACATTGTTGTCACTGAACTTAACCATATATTTCAATCCAATCTGAAAGCTGATGCTTCAAACACAGGATGTGGGTCTTAAAGATAAAGATATTAATGAATTTATCAGGATCATCTTTTATTAAAAATTCTTGGTGTTTCTTAATTGTTGAAAGTGAACATATTTTGTTGATTCTAAAAGATACTTATATATCTATTTAAGGACAAGTGTAGTGTTTCAGCTGAAAACGTTCCTTTTATACTTAGGTAGAGACTCAAGTATGTTTCTCTTTTTTCTGAGCTACTTAACAAAACTATAAACGTCTTGTAAATTTTCAAACAATGAGTCACAGTCAGTTTCACTCCTAAGAACTCGTGTGGTCGCGTCAAGCAGGTAGTGGTACATTTGGTTCAAGGTATGTTTAACCCTTGAAACTGGAAGCATAATTTTAAGCTAAGGAAATTTGGAACAAAGCATTCTAGAAGAGTCTTTACGGAACTTCGAAAATGTCCGGTATTCTACTCCTACGAAAGGCTGTTTAAAGGGAACGTTTTGATCCGTACTTAGTCAAGTTCCCATTGCACTCGGGCTGGAAAGTGCCACGTGGAGTTGCCACGTGACACGGAGCAAATCCACGTCCTTGTTCCCAAGCCTTTGGCCTTCCGGTCGTCAAAATGGAGCCTGTGCATGAAGACACCATGAGAGGTCAAGGCTGGCTTGGCCAAGTCTGTCCCCTGCAGTCTGGCATCCCAGAGAGGGAGCTGGCCCCCCACAGGCCCCCACGGCCCCCAAAGTAGCAATGGCAGAGCCAGGCTGATGGTTCCCAGTCAGCAGCGCGGATGCAGCCGCTCCTCCTGCAGCTTCGCCGCGTCGCAGGGACACAGGAGCGAGGCCGGGGCCGCAGCCCCCCCCCCCCCCCCCCGCACGCCGGGGCCTCCGCAGCCGCCGCACCCGGTGAGGGTCCCGGCCGTCTCCACCCACGGAGGCCCAGCTGGCAGGCGTGGGCAGGCGCCGAGGAGCGGGGACGTGTCTGTGCGTCTCCAGCCACGCTGTCAGTGCGCAGGGGCCCGAGGATGGCTGTCACCGCCCTCCAGCCAGGCCTCCGGCCCAGCTGCACCTCTGCGCTGCCCCGGTAAGCAGGCACCTGCTACCCCGCCTGCGGCCCGTTGTCCCCGGTGCCGCCTCCTCCGCGGGCCGCGCAGGCGTCAGCGGACCCTCCCCGGGGCGCGCAGGACGGCTCTGCCACTGCGCGAGGGGCCATCTGTCTCGCTAGGCGGGCTCTGCGGGCCCGCTGGGCCGCCCCGACGGAGGGCGCGGATCCCCTCCTTCCCAGGGCTGCCCCGAGGAACCCGCACCCGCGGCGTGTAGTCCGGCCCCCGACCTCGCCTTCCCGGCGTGGGGACAGCCGGTCCCGCGACGCGGTCTCCTCGGCTGGCTCCCCGCGCCCCCTCGCGGGTGGGACGTGGAAGCTTGCTCGCCACGTGGCCTCTGAGGCAGACCGCCCCGAACAATGCTCTACAGACGTGAAAATCTGCCAGGTTTCCAACGACGTGGTAACGAACGAAAACGTATGGGCGTGGTGGTTTCTCGTCTCATTTCTTTATTGGGCTTTGCTCCTGGGGCTGGGTTAAGAGCACAGAGTAACAGGGCCCCGCCAAGCCTCTGCCCTAGAATCGGAACGCTTGGGTTCGAGCCTTCGTTCTGTTCGATTCGAGTCCATACGAACTTGGGAAGGTTTTTCTACCTGTTTACATGTGGCACACACATACATGTTTTATTTATTTCTGTTTATACATATGAACATCATTCATGTAACGAATATATACACCTATAACTCATGTTTAAATAAATCAAATTTATTTTAGTTATTTAAAAAATTATTTAAATAATAGCAAAGCCCAAAGGCTTCCCCTCTCATTTTTTTCCTGGCTGAATAAGACCTTCACAACGCAAAGGAGAGGGAATCTTAAAAATGACAGAAAAAAATGATAGCACCATAAATTTTATATAGGAAGGACCAAAACAGGGTGGATTAATTATGGCTGTTATTTAATTAAGGGGATTCCAAAGGTCAGTCTTATACCAAATATGCCATACCTGTGTTGTGTCATAAATCTTCTGTGTTATTATTAAAGCAGTATATCTGAGCAGGTCACTGCTACGCTGTGAGTGTGTTACCTGGAGGCGAGATACACAGTGACATCTGCATCTGTTATGACGTCCACACAAACCGCTTCACCACGTCGGTTGTCCCAGTCACTTCTCAGAGCTGTGCTCATTATTGTGGGGTGCGGTCAGGGAAGGGCCATAGAACAGAGCATCATTAGGGCAGCAGTTTTTTTAATTAAATTAAATCAAGTTTTTTAAATTGAAGTACAAATTGTCGATTTCTGGTGCACAGCACAATGTCCCAGTTGTGCATATCCAGCCATATATTCATTTTCATATTCTTTTTCATTAAAGGTTATTACAAGATATTGAGTATAGTTCCCTGTGCTCTACAGAAAAAATTTGTTTTTTTAATCTATTTTTATATATAGTAGTTAATATTTGCAAATCTCAAACTCCCAAATTTATCTCTTCCCACCCCCTTTCCCCTGGTAACCATAAGATTGTTTACTATGTCTGTGAGTCTTCTGTTTTGTATATGAGTTCATTAGTGTCCTCTGTTTTTCTTTTTCTTTTTTTTTTCAATTCCATATGTGACTGATATCAAGAAAAAGAAATAAAAAGGATCTAAATTGGAAGAGAAGAGATAAATCTGTCACTATATGCAGAGGATATGATACTATATATAGAAAGCCCTAAAAGCTCCAAACAGAACAGCACTTTTGATGTCATATACACTTTGCAGATTTTATAGACCTACCTGTCTGTCATCTGGTGCCATGTGGTCTTAAGTGATTCAAACACTTAAAATTTTCTTTACATTTTCACGCCAGCGCCCTTCAAGGGCAAGTTCCTAATATTTATCAAATAATCATCATCCCAAATGCCAAAATAAAATAAATTAAAATATATGTTGTTTTTTATTGAGAAAGAATAGATGCTGAAAGAATTTAAGCTGTTTCAATAAATAGTTATACTATGCCATTACCAAAAAAGTTGGAAGTTAATCCTGTTGACTAAATCAAAAAGCTAAGTTAGTTGGATAACACACTAATAAGATAAAAAAAATTAATTCCAGATAGGTTATTGCTGTTTTACAAGCAATCCTTTTATAGAGATGTGTTGATTTTTTTAAGTCTACACATTGCATTGTCCAGTTAGGCAACTGGAATATCCGTGCTGCCCAACAGAGATCGAATGAGGACACACAGTAACTGCCAATTTCCTAGGAACCACATTACAAAAGTGAAAACAAGCTATATTAACGTTACCATATATTATTTAAACTAATATATTCAAGAATTATCATTTCAATGCACAATCAATATAAAAATTATGAATGAAATATAGTGCATTCTTTTATTCCCGGCATGTCTTTGAAATCTGGTGTGTATTTTACACTTGAAGCTTATCTCAAATAGCGTTAGTTACATTTTAAGTGCTCGTAGTCACAGGAAGCCAGTGGCTACTGTACTGGGCAGCACACGTCTAAATCCCAATCATCATTCATTTCAGGTTCAGTATGATTCATCGTCTGTCCTAAAAGCATTATAGATTCACTTCCTTGCTTTCTGTATTTTTCACATTGCTCATTGCTTATAAACGCTGATCCCAGTAATATATCTGTACAGGAATGAAAGGGATAATTGAGTCATTTAGCCAACAGTGCCGGGAAATTACTTCAAGTGTGCTGATTGTTGAAATTGCTTCTAATGGCGTAACGAGCTGACCGTGTTTCTCAGTTTTGTACTTCTTTAGGTGATTTCGAGATATTACGGATTTTTCATAAGTACTGGTTTGAAGTCTCCATTTTATATGCAATTACAGAGCTCACTGGCTGCAGGAATAATGAAAAAAATATTTATCAACTTAGGGAATTAAAAAAATATATATTATGAATTCTGCCTTCATGAAACTAACAGGCTAGCAGATCACAATATCAAGTGCCTTCAGTGGCTTGACCTTGACTGTATTTTTACAGACCATATGCACCAGCATGGAAAATGGAAGTGATAAGACATCCGTGATACAATAAGGGCGTACAAACAATGTAATGACCGAACACAACATTTCAAGGAGCTAAGAGTCAACACTAAATGTGGACGCAGTTCATGAGCTGCCCCGTATTGACAATGGCAGATGGCATTTACAAGTAGTTGTGATGGACCCAAGGACAGCAGACCACAGGCACATTCAGGGTTAGATTTTCATGAGACAAAAACTGTATACACTGTGTCTGGTTGCCCCTGTGTGCCAGTCCCTTGCAAAGTTAACAGCACTTAGATGACAGTCAGCAAATATTCACTCAAACAAATGTAAATATGACCATCTGAAGATGCTCATTACAGTCTCAACCCTGTCAGTAACAACACATTTCTTAGGATACGGAATTATATACCAAGGGGTCCTGGAGTGTTAGAAAGAAGATAAAGCTATTTTGTTGCCTCGCGATCTTTGAAGTAGCAGTCTATACTTAAAAGTGTTTTTGTTAAATGATCACATTTATAAACTAAACGTGATTACTAGAGTAATACTGCTGTGGAAGTCATTGATATTTTTTTCAGAGATGAAGGTTTCCAGTTAGGATACAGTTAGTATATTACTATGTAGTTGGTCTGTCTGTGTGCTTGGTATATAACAATATAAGAAAAAAACATGTAAGAGTTTGGACTAAGAGGTAAACATTTTAATTTTTTTTTTAATTAGAAGTGGTTTGCTAGGGAAAAACAATTAGCATCGAGGCAGGATACTCAAATTTTTAAGTCTGCAAGAAAACAGATTTTTGCCACTTGGAAACATAAAGTGAAGGAAAATCCAGTGGAAGCCAGCCGTTTACTCATATATAACGTTGCATCTCACTCCCAGGACCTAGGGCTCGGGGCTTGGAGGTCCGCGTGACAAAGGGCACGTTGCCTGGCTACGGACCATCTTCCACAAGCGCCCTTTCCGGGGCTGCAGCGACCGCTTTCCCCTTCTTTTCCCCATTAGGCACCAGCGTGGAAACAGCCTCCCGCCGTTCTCAGCCTCTGCACGCTTCTGATCTCTTGTTTGCTCCTCTCTAGTCTCCCCAGACCTTTTCCATTTACTGACAATGTTTCCATTTACTGACGTCTTTTCAGCCACTCTCTGTGAAGGTGATAACTTGTTACGCCAAATACAGGCTGTAAGGATGGTGGTGTTATTCAGTCGTGCAGGGGAAACAGTGCATTCTGACTGTGACATTTTTGATAGCTCTGAATGACATTTTATTACTAAATGATGGAAAGTTACTGTTTCCAGATAGAATTGCATGCTATGTACTCAAAATGGCTTTTATTTCTGGGCTTTTTTTTTTTTTTTTTGGCCACCGTTATAAATATTATGAAGCTTCACCCACCGTACTGTTGCTCACAGTGTTTGCGCCACATTGAAGACTTCCTTTATTTGCTTTCTTGACTCATTGGCCGTAAATCAACCCTTTACTTTAGAAATTGCTTTAACGTTCTCTAAATTTCCATCCCTTTGGAAAATAGCCCCCAGGGAGAAAACTATTTTATGAACATCTTTGTCCCCAGTCACCTAACATTGCACCTAACTACTATTCCTATAAATAAGCGGACTAATAAATGAAGCGACTACCAGAGCTGAAGACCATGTTTTTAAATTTTAGTACAGAATTTTAGTTTACAAATTTTAGTGGGTCTGAGTCCTTTGATCTGTTTTGGATTTTGCTGTTTAATATCGCACATGCACACATGCACACATGCACGCATGTGCGCACACGTATGCACACGCACGCACACGCCTGCATCAGCCCCTACATACTATGGAAAATCCAGCACAGACCATGAAGGTTCTCGTGGCCGCCTTTGTCTCCATTTTTTTTGCAGCTGAATTATCTGACTCCCTATATTGTGGCCCATGGCACCTCTTTGTAACAAGTAAACCCAAACTTAAGAGGTAGCAACTTTCTTATGATTTCCCACAAACCAAAAACATGAGAGTATTTTGCATGCTGCATAATTTTACTAAAATTTGCATCATGAAACAGCTGACTCCATGGCGTAACTGTCAGCTTCAGCTGGTTTGTTATTTGGGTCTGTTCCTGAAATTCCTGGATCATTTCAGTGTTTTTTTACTGATGAAGCTTCTTCCTCAGGAAGCAAAGTTTTTTATACATTTGGGGGTCCCTCACACCCCACTGCTCCTCAAATGTCATCTTTTCTACTTTTACCCTCTGCCCCCTTTCTTCTGCCCTGGCTACAGGAAGCGAAAATTTTCCCTGGCTTTACTATTTAATTTAGGAGGAAGATAGTCCTATAAAATTCCAAAGTCAAAAGTAGAAACTTTCCCAACAAAAAAGTCACCTTCCTGGCTTGTGGAAGGAATTGTGACCTTATTCTGGGCCCTCAGAATCAGCTGAAATCAGGTTTTGTCCTGAATAACACTCTTTTCCTGGTATACAAATGGCTTTGAACACTGTTTTGTGTGGCAGAATATCTTGAACTTCCTCCTTCTCCGTTTCTGCCAAGGGCTGGAGAGGGGAAGGCAGAAGGCACGTTGGAATCACCACCGCGTGTCAGGAACTGCGTGGCCAAGAGGGGGCACTGTGGCCACGAGCGTCTGCAGGGGCATGTGCCTGTGTGTTGTACAGAAGTTAAATGAAATAGAGACTTCAAGCAGAGAGTAGGGCGTCTTCAAACAGGTGTGTCTCAGTTTAGTGAGGAGAGAGAGAGGTGGACGGCACCCTTTATTTAAGATGAAAGTGTTTTGCGTAAAGAGGATGCCAGGAATCTCCAGTCCAATCATCTGCGAGACGTTTCCACCTCTGTCTCCTCTGTGTTGTACTCAAAGCTCTTGCACGTCACAGATGTCTCTTCCATAATTTCATCTCACCTAAACTCATCTTTCTATGGCCTCTAATTATTTCCAGATGTTTTTGCTGAGTGCCAAGTACCATATTCAAGAAAATCAGAGAACAAAATAGTTCATTATCAAGTACTAAATCACGGGGTAAAAATAATTGGTAAATTAGCTGCCATATTGACCAGGTGTTAATTGTGTGGCATAGAAAGAGGAGCTTGAAAACAGATCTCTTTAGACACGGGCAACTGAGGAGTTTTCCGAGGGTTGGGTTGGTGCAGGTGCATGGAGGAGACGGACCAAGCCCTCCTCAGAGCGGGCGCCGGGGACGAGGACCGATCCATCCCTCGCGTCAGCAAAGGCAGTTTTGTATTTTTATATTGCCAGTGGGCAACTGGTTTGGGTGTTGATATTATGTATTTGGCAGGAAAAATATGTGGGAAAAGGTGTGGTCTTTTGTATATTATAATTTGAAGTCATTTTGCAAGAATGAATTCTCATTGAAATTTGCTTTGCTTAAGCCTTGCCAGTAATGGTGGGAAATTGCATAACAGCAAGTGTTTCCAGGGCTTGCTTCTCTCTTGCACAATGTGCTATTTTAAAAATTTTGACAAACTGAGGATTCCACTTCTAAAGAAATCATTCTAGTTCATTATTTAGTACATTAGTAATTTATCACTGATTTTAGCAATTTAAAAAGAAAAATGGACAGCAACAAGAAAATCTCGTGTGTGTTGTGTATCCAGCCCTATGACCTGGGGTTATTTATGGCCGTATCTAGTAGTATAATTAATTTTTGGAAAATGTTATAATTCATGTTTGCTAGGAAAAGTGGAATATCTTATACAGAGATGAATCTTTACTTTGGTCAATTTGAATAACTATAAAAAACTCCCAGATGTTTTTTTACAGGACTTGCTAAAGGCATCAGCTTCTTTTTTAAAGCAAGGTCAATGTGCACTTTCTAACAGAGAGTGAGGGAAGTTCCTGTTTTGTGACCTTCCTAAATAAAACAACACATTCAAATCTGGCCTTAACTAAGGTAAATTCTGATTATGCTCAGTACATAATTCCAACCCCTCTGTTTTAAATAATGCCCATTGACAGATGAATGGATAAAGAAGATGTGGCATATATATACATATATACTGTGGAATATTATTCAGCCATTAAAAGGAATGAAATCATGTCACTTTGAGCAACATGGAGGGACCTAGAGATGATTATATTAAGTGCAGTAAGTCAGACAGAGAAAGACAAATATCATATGATATCACTTATATGTGGAATCTAAAACAAAATGATACAAATGAACTTATTTACAAAACAGAAACAGACTCACAGATGTAGTAAACAAATTTATGGTTACCAAAGGAGAAAGGGGGGAGGGATAAATTAGGAGTTTGGGATTAACAGATATAAAATAGATTAACAAGGGCCTACAGTATAGCACAAGGAACTATATTCAGTATCTTACAATAACCTATAACCAAAAAGAATCTGATAAAGAATAGATTTATATATATATAAATTGAATTGAATCACTTTGCTCTACACCTGGAAACACTGTCAATCGACTACACTTCAATTAAAAAATGAAAAAAAATGAAAAAATAAATAGAAGCTCCTTAAAGAAGCCAGACCACATTTTAATTGGTTTGTAGTAATATCTTCACCCAAGTAATGTAAGGGCTTGCTTTCTGAACTTTTGGAAACATCTACAATTGAATTCATTTTTATTTTGGTAAGGCAGTTAAAGAGCAAACAGTATTTTTATCAGTGTGAGTTCATTAATTTCCCCTACGCTCTGGTGGTCAGCTGTCTCGTTGCACTAACACTTTCATGTTGGTCATGTTTACCTTGTTTGTTGCCATGGGTTTGATCTCAGTGCTAGTGTAGTCCTGTTTCTAGGTCCGCCTGGGTAACCCAGAGACCGTCCATCTTCTCCTGAAGATAGGAAGGTGTCTCTCTCTCAGAGATGGACAGTGGTCCTACAGCCGTGTCGCATCCTACCTGCCTGCTCAGCTCTGCGTGCATGCGTATACTGACTAGCTCTTAATTGAAGATCTTCATTATAATAATTAAATATGAGTCATTGCCCTTCCTGTTGTTCTGGTGAAATTCTTGTTATGCGTCTCTCTCGACAAGATGAAGGTGCTGACTTAAATGTTGGCATCTGAGTAAAACTCCTGTAATCATTCCAGCTGGAGAAGAGAGAAGAAAAACATAACGTCTCTTTGGCTTTACTATTCAGTCTTACAGAATTACAGAGCTGGGATGGACAGACACATGGTAGTTTGAAAGTGTAGGAAACCCATAAGGGCTGTAAATAGTCTAGTGGTACTGTTTTAAGTGCTTAGGGCCACAAAGAACAGTCAATCCATAGAATTCTACGGTCCTGCCAGTTTGTCGGTGTGTCACGGTCCCTCCACTAGCCGTGAGTGGACTTCCTGGGATGGGCAAAGGGATGAGTCCCCATCTGCAATGATGGTCCTGCCGGGGAAGAAAGCAGTTTCTCCAGGCGGACCACAGAATGACTGGGAAGACACCTGAAGTCCCCATTCCAATCGTCCTGCAGAGGAAGGGAATTATTTTTCGCCTCCCTTTCCTCTCTGCCTCTTTCTTTATCCCTGACTAGAACTCTGCTGCATTCTTGCTTAGAGTGACTCCCCATTCAGTCGGAAGAAATTAATTTTTTTCTTTCAGTCATTAAATATATATTCAGGGAATATATCATGCAGTTACATTTGTGTTACGAAGATCCCATCTAATGTCAGAGGTAATTGAAATACTTCACTTTAAAGAAATTTTTTAAAATTCTATGAAAAGTCATGGGTTTTTTCACCCTGATAATAACTGCACTGTAATTGAGGAGAACAGATTAGAACCACGGGTGCACACGGTCCAACGCGAAGAGCCGCCGCGCGCTCCCTGCAGCGCCCCCAGCACCGCGCCGCTGGCTGGCGCGTGTCTGCCTAGGCGGGTCGGCTACGAGGACGCGGGACGCCAGGCTGTCTGCTTCCACGAGCATCACACGCTTGGGCACCTGAAGGGTTACCTCGTGCAGGCTCTTAGGGATTTAGCTACCGGACAGAGAGCGCCCATCTGCTGGAGCGCATGTCTCAGCCGTTCACGGCAGTCCTCGGAGGGCAGAGGGGGGACAGCAGGAGCCCTTCCCTCCTCCTCTGCCTCCAGGGAGGCCAGCTGAAACCTCTCGGCGCTGGCGTTCTGAGTTGACTTAAACTGCCTCAGTGTGGAGATGCGAGAAAGTACCTTTCTCAGTGTTTTTCTTCTCTGTCTTCAGTTTTTTGGGTTTTTTTTTTTTCAGTTTTTTTTTTCAGTTTTCAGTTTACTTTCAAAGATTACACCATCCCAGGTTACCTCCTGATTTGTTCTTCCTCGTAATGTTTCCTCTTCCATTGGTAATAATTCTTTCTTCATGGTGGATGGGGGGCTCACCACAAAAGACTGGATGAGACTGTCTCTAAAACAGAAGGTTAAGGGGGCAGGTACAGCTCAGTGGTACAGCGGGCGCTTGGCACGCACGAGGTCCTGGGGATTGAACCTAGGACCTCCACTGACATAAATAAATAAACCTAATTGCCGCCCCCACCAAAAAAAAAAAAACCACACACATACACACACACAAAGAAGATAAAGTATCATTGAACTTATAGTCAAAAGACAGTTTCGGTCATGTAATTTGGCAGAAATTTTTGCCTACTTGGTACCCAAAAGAATTTTGAAAAACTATATATCCCTTCACACCATGTTAAGTTGCTACTTAAGAAAATTCTGTCATAACTGAAATAGCTGTAAAGAGAATAATTTTCAGATCAATAAATAATTGGAGTTTTAAAAATAAGTCAACTAAAATTTAGATACCTGTTTTTAAATTTACCTAATGAAATTTAAACACTGTAATGATTTTATATCTTGGATACAAATTAAAATAAATGACTTTATAGCCTGGATCAGCCACTGAAAAGGACATGTGAACAAGCTCAGCTAACAGCTGGCTATTTTATATGACATTTTTCTTTCTTCTTGAATGTAAATTTCACTCCATTTCTCCCACTGAGTTTAATGTTGGTGTAAATGTTTTTATTCCTGAAAATGCTTTGTGGATCATCATGTTTTTTCGCTCCAGGAAAAATGTGGGCCAAAACTCATATGACCATAAAACTCAAGGGATTAAAAATTTCTTCTGGATTGATTTTTTATTGGGATTATTCATTGATACTGAATTAATCAAGCAACATAAATACAGAATATATTTATCAAACAATAGAAATACAAGTGCAACATAAACACCAGAGTTAAGCAAGCTGCTAAAGTCTGGGGCCTCTGGACCTGGAGTAGTCCATGACCCTTCAGAGATGTCCTCAGTGGGGACAGGGCTGCTTTGTCTGGCTGTGGGCGCTTCACAGAGACAGACTCAGCAGTGATCAGTCAAAACTCATTCTCCTGACAGTCGTGCGAGTGAACACCACGGTCCTGGAAGGAGGACTTGGCAGTGGGACACAGGTCACCTCATACATCAGTCTCCTCAATTAATGTGTAAAAGCACGTAGGACGGCACTCAGTGTACCACATTTGACAAATTATTAGGAAGTTATTATACCATTAATAAGCTCTGTGTATTGATAACCTGTTATTCACTTTTGCAGACTAAATAGAATATATTATTAAGTTACCAATAAGTTAAGACCTCTAGCATTAATGAAGTCTCAAGATTAACATATTGGAAAAACAGAACCTAAATAAGTGACTAATACATTTGAATAACCAAGATAATGTTCTTCTGTTCCTGAAAAAGAAAACTCAGGTCTTATTATTTGTTAATTATTTAGGTAACTGCACAGTTTCCATAGGAGAACTTTTTTTTTTTAATTTGGGAGTAAAGTTAAAACCACTTCTCTTCCCAAGAGCGAGCAGTGTTGTAGCTCTCATTAAGTGGTTCCTTCCCAGCAAGTCCTACATCCCCTCCCTTCTGCTCTGCTCCCTGCCAGAAGCACAAATTCTGTGAGTTTTCATTTCTTTTAAGCCAAAGCATATGAGAAAATTAAAGTCTTTCCAAATTCTACTTAACTATTCCTAATATTTATGTAAAAAAAGACATGAAAATGTCAAACATACTCTTTGGATGAGAGTATGTAAGTTGTTAAGGAAAGTATTTCATATTAAAATTATTGTCCTTGAATTACATAGAATCGCTCTTCAAAAATGAGTTAAAGATGTTGAAATCTACTATTGTTTGGTAAATGTGTTTGCATAAATCTGCCTTTTACTCTGAGAAGATAAAGATAGGATTTGATTTATTGAACTGTTGCTTGTATTCAACAAACAGCATACTTTATTTGAAACACATTTTTAAACATATTTTGGAATTGCTAGCTTATACTATAAAAACTCTCATTAAAAAAAAATAATAATATATATATTAACTTAACTAAGAGGCATTTTCCAGCTAGTTTAAGAATGAATCTTAGTCTAAGAATGAGTTGTTTGTTAAAACAACAAGAAATCTATCTCAGGATAATAATTACATAAAATTTCCTCTCTTAGAAGTGGAAGAATAGCTAGAAACAGCGAATTTTTTAGAAATATTTACACATTAATAAAATAGTCATACAATTTACTTCTAAACTCTGAAGACTGGTTTAGAACTTTTATTTTTAGCAGGAATTGCAAAACTCAACTCAACTTGACATTTCTAATTTTAAAACATGCAGAAAATAAAAAAATGGCGAGCATGAATTACTATTTTTTTTAAACATTTGAAAATCCGTTGTATTACTTCTGTATTTTGAGGAATAAGGTTCAATCTACTTCCGGCATTTTATTCTGTGCAACTGTATCAAGAGCTCATTTTGGCATTCTAATTTTGAAATAAATTTAAAAAGGAAGACCTTAGTGTTTAAACACAACTATCTTCCTTTTCAAAAATTTTTTTTAAAACAAGGACCGCTGCACTCCTTCCTCTACCAAACGTACTCTAAGTCCTGGGAAAGGATGACGCGGTGAGGCCGCGCTTCCCGGCCTGCTCAGCCAGGGGCGCTGCCACCCCCCCCCCCCCCCCCCCCGTGGTCCACGAGGAAGGACTGGAGGCTCTTCGGTTTTATGCTGCTGTGAAGTGTTTGTTTGCTTTGCAAAACTATTGCAGCAGAAGACTCGGTCACCCGCCCTGGCACGCACAGTGAGCTGGTCCTGACAAGCCCCCCCCTGTGGCCACACGCCTGGACAGGGAGCCTGACGGCGCAGAGCGGGGCCGGCCTCTGCTGGGAGAGCGGGTTGTAAGAAAGCCGCTGTGCCTGCTTGCAAGCACAGGTCGGTGCGTTAGCATTTCGTATATAATGTATTGTGCGTTATAATTTTACATATGTTACTGCGGCTGGAGTCAACGGCCGGGGACGGGGCGAGCCCGGGCCCCGCGCCCACGCCCACGCCCAGGCTCGCCGCGTCCCCCGCGCCTCCGACTCCTGCTGGGGGGTCCACCCCTCTGTCCTGAGGAGGGACCGGGCCGCGGCGCAGCCCGCGTCAGGACAAGGCGGCACTGGAGCGCGGGAGGGAAACGTGAGACAGAGGCCGGGGGAGCTCCGGCGGCAGCAAAGGCGGCGCGCGGCCGCAGCCGCGCTGCGCCCCGAATCCCACGCGCGCGCCCGCGGGCGTGACAGCCCGCGCACCTGCGGGGGACCTCCCTCCAGGGTCAGGGTCCCGCCGCCCTGCTGGGCCGTGAGTAGCCGTTGCCACGGCGCCGCGCCCGGCTCTGATGTTACTAAGGAAGAGCTCACAGGGTCAGCCTTCGGTGTCCCCGTCAGCACAGTCAGGTTCCTTCTCCCTAACAGGCCATCTCCTCGTCTGTGGCCTGGTTCGCATCTCAGATAGTTTACTCCTCTCCCGTTCCCCTTCTCAGGAGTTCCCAGACTGTCCGAGGAAGACGTCACTCCAAAGAACGTGAATAACCCGGACAATACGCTGTGACAAACTTGCACGTGGCCGTGGAAACTGTGCACGTTAAGGTATATTTCAGGAACAGTCATCTTCAAAAAGGAAGGCGATTCTGGCCCGCGCTGCAACACGAGTGAACGTGGAAGCTCTTACACTCAGAGAAAAAGCCAGACACAAGAGGACGAAGGCGGTGTGAGTCCAAGTGTGTGCGGTACCTTGAGTAGCCAGTTCACAAAGATGGAAAGTTAAAACAGTGGTGACTGGGGGCTGGAGGAGGAGGGGAGGACGGATTGTGGTGTCATGGGTACCGAATTTCAGTTTGGGATGAAGAAAAGAACTATGGAGGTGGATGGTGGTGATGGTGTCACAAGAAGAATGTACTGAATGCCACGGAACTGTACACCTAAATGTGGTTAAAATGCTAAATTTTATGTCATGTATATTTTCCCACAACCATAAAAACAGAAAAGAAAAATTATTTATGTATGTATGTATGTATTTATTTATTTATTTATTTATTTATTTATTTATTTATTTATTTATTTATTTATTTTTCAGGCAATGTAACCTTCCTAACACAATCTATAAAGCACAAAGATTCAACCTGTGTATAGAGAAAAAGCAAGTTAGGAAATAAGTTGATAGAAAAAAATTTTTTTTAGGTACCCTTATCCAAATTCTTAGTTCTGCCCCCAAGGAATATATGCAACAAATTTTCACATTAACGTAACTCAGCTAGAGCTTTGCGTCTCCTTGAAGACATTTCCACCCCATCTTGACATGGAGCAAAGAAGGGACACAGAATGGCAAAGTGCCTCTCAGATGCCATCCCCATATGTGGGCTTTTTGGGTTTTATCTCAAGCCACGAGAATTCATCCAGTATAAACAAAATCATTTTCAAGTGCTCAATATATTAGGCTGTTGAAGGAAGTGAAAGGTTACTGGTTTTGCTGAAACTCTTTTTCCTTCTCCCCCTAGGAGCCACACTGGACCCGTCTGATTGGCATACCTTTGGGTAGGAGCCTGGCCTAAAGGGTCCTAGGGATTCAAACTTGGTTCTGGCCCTCCATCTGGGTTCTCTGGATGGATTGGCATGTGCTGTGGACTGGGGTCTTATTGATAGAAGCCTAAATTACAAGTCAGGAGAGACAAGGGGAACAGATTTTGCCCCGCCCCTGCTGATCACATTAATCATAGTGGCCAATGAAAAGTACGCTTGCCAGCAAACTCACCATGTGGTTGAAAGATCATTCTCCATGCGTCTCTGGGATGTTTGGTACATCCTTACAGCAGAGGGTCTCTCTGACTACCCTTCCAGGGTATTTGAATAGCCAACAGCATGGAAGATAGAACGTCTTCTTCCAGAGCAAAGGGGAGACCTGCTTGCATGATAATCTCTCCAAATTCAGGGTTCCTCTCCCACTGCACACATAGGCTTCCCTGTAGGCCTTGGGAGACAAGCAGTGCAAACTCAGCAAACGTTTGCTCAAGCCACCTGCTGCACCATGAGTCATGAAGTCCTTTGTCTCTGACCTGGGAGTCTCATGTCTTCAGAGATCACCCATGAAACTGACAGCCTAACTTGTTGTTTGCAAGTTGGGTGAAACCTTAGCCCCTTCACAGCCCTTGACAGTTCCGATAGGGAGCTACACTGTATCCATGACTTCAGAGCAACCACATAGCTGGATATAAAGTAAACTTAAATTAGTCATGGGCTTTGGGAGCAGCCTCAGATGAACATCTTTATAAAAACGTAAAATGAAATTATGCATTTAGGCACTGTGTATATTCGAAATTCTTCATTTTAAAAATCAGAATCTTCATGTTCTAAATGAAAAGTCACTCTAATCACCCAAAAGGCACTTCGGGGAGTATTCAAAATATGGGAGTAATATTCACGTCGTAATTTTGTTTTATTGTGGTGTGTGATATGGATATTAATAATCCATGGAGGGGAGAGAGAGAGGGGACACACATATTCTGAACAGAGAAAGCTGACAGCAGGGCAGAGCAGGCCGCTGACTCTGCTCACTGCAGGGCTTCCTTCCTGTCAGTCACCTCCAGTGCAGCTGTCCTGCCCCCTCATATCATTGCGTCGATGCTGAGAGGACTGTTCATCCTATAAATCAATTCATTTGACTAACGGCTAATTTTCATACTTAGCATTTGATTTTGTTCAAGTGACTCAAGTTCACGGGCCCATCTATTTTTTCCATCTTTCTGTTCTTTCCCCCTTCTTACTAGTCATCATTTTCTCAGTAACTCCCCCGGGACCTGCTAAGCAAATTATTTGCTTAGTGCACTTCGTTAGAGCAGAATTGTGGTATGCCAATGGTTCCCTAATAAAAATCCTTAAATTACTGAACTGCAAAATTAATCAAAGTTAGCGTTTTTTTGTTTTTTTGTTTTTTCCAGTTAGTTTGTCCATTTGTACTGCCACCAAAAAGATAGTGAAAATTACACAGAATCAATAAAGCAAATTCGGACGGGAATGCCCCACCCTCAACCCAAGCACACGCCCTCCTCAGGTATGAACTTCCCTCCGACTTCACTTGAAAACGGGCCTCCGTGGAGGGTGGAGCCCAGTGCCTGTGACGTCATATCCGATCCCGGCCCGGCTTTACACTCTGAGCGTTTGTATTTAGTTGGTAGGTTTCACATGTGTCCAGGTTCACACTCTTGTATCCACAATTCAAAGTGCGAATTGCATTTAAAAAAATTTTTTTTTAATCTTTATAACTCCTTTAGTCATGACAGGCAAGACAGGGGCCTGAATGGAGGAGAAGCTATTCACAGCCCCCATTTACCACCAGAGTCCTTAATACACTCGACTCTGGAGAGCAGCCCCAGGGCTTGGTGGGAACACTGTCTAACGCGCCATATCTGCCATGTATTTCCCTTCTGAAATCAAAAGGAAAAAAACCAAATCTGACTTTTGAAACACGTGAGAGCCAGTGTGTTTGGGGACCTGCCCTCCTGGCTGCTTCAGCACCGGAGCTGTCCACCTTCCCTGCAGGCTGTTCACCTGGTCACCCATCGTCCAGGTCTAGACCCAGGAAAGGAGCCGACGTCTCCCTTAGCCCAACTCCTTCTGCTCTGAACAGGGAACCTCAGGCCCCGGGTGGTTCACACAACTAGGTTTCCCATATTTTCCACAGTCCACAAATTTGAAAGCTTGGCAACGTTTCAGCAAGGGCAGACATGAAAAGAAAGAAGGTAATAATTAGTAAGCAATATTTTGTTATAACTATTACTAGGTTTGAACTATCTTCTTGGTTTATATAATGAAAGTCATCAGTAGGTTTTCTATTTGTTAATCTTCTATTCTTTTAAAAAAAGAAGCCTAAATTAAACATGAACCAAAGGGGAGACACGTGAAATGCAAGAGTGTAAATCTGGGTATGAAGCTATCTTGTCAGACCTTTTAAATAATGGAGACCTACCTCCCAAGGGAATAGTTTGCCAGCATTTAGTTCAGGATATTTTCCAGTGAATAAGCATCAGGGAAGTCATGTCCTCAGAGATCATCTCCAATTCAAATAGGTACTACAAATAAAATTTCTTTTACCAGATTTCCCCATAATGTCATCAAATTGTTACACACAGCTGTTCATACAGGGCTC